>NC_143555.1:69324000-69647500 GCF_054136105.1 Typopeltis vanoorti | reverse complement strand
GGAAGAACAGACGAACAACAACATGTTGCGCGCTATCACCTTAGCAACAGAGACAGGATTACATTGTCGATAACACAAGAAAGTTCGTTACTGAATAGAATCTATTTTATTTTTATTACAGTGTAGACTGTTTAATCACAGATCGATCTCACGGACTTTGACCTGAGAGGAACAGGTGTGTTATCGCAAAGAACGCCTTTCATAAACCAAATACTCGGTTGAATACAAAATAAGATTCACACAGTTTGTAGCTTTAAGTGGTGAAGTCGTTCGTGTCCTATCATTCAATATCGTGGTGTTCGATTAGCTATTTCTTCTTCTATCATTTTAATTCATATCGGGATCGCTAGAATTTCATTTTTATTCGTAAATTCCAGATATTCGTTATAATAAAAGTACTTGACTGTTTACTAGTTTGTTAATAAGCCACGAAAGTATACAATACTTGGGAATGTTCATATTTCATCTTCGAAAATAGTCTCGCTTAGAATTTAAAAGATATCAGTAAGGTATCTGTAGATAATGTTACATTGCACTTCTAGGAGAAAAATTTAACGACCTATATTTGTTTTGTTGTCGTGAGAATATAGAGTGTGACAAAATCTTCTATTTCCTCAGTTCCAGCTGCGTCATCGGTACTATACTTTCTCGAAATTTTCTGTTTCTCATTTCTTTTAGCAGATTTACACAGGGACGTTTCTTCCTCACAGCCAGATTCAAATCCCTCGGTCTATATACGACTTGCTTCATGCATAATTGAATACATAATTGAATTCGTTCTTCATCCAATCTTGTTGGATCATCGATTGCGATGTGTTTATCACGCACGTATTTAAACCATGTGATTACAGCGAAAACCAGCTCCTGAAAATTGCTCAGACGCAAGCGTTTCCTGTTCCGATATAGTGGAGACTTTTCTTTTGCCAGCTTTATTAACTTCAGTTCCTGTTTATTGCTCATTATTTCTTGCGCTTATCACAAAAATTACGAAAGTATATCAAAGAACCAGCACATAAAGACTTGTTAAATTAAAATGGCAAAATATGAGAGCGCTCACTGTTGACGTACGTTGAAGCAGAATGATTATTTAAATTATTACATTTCCATTTTCTTTGAAATGGATCATAAATTCTCGGTGCGCAATTTTTATAGTTTCCTTATGCTTAAAACATGTTTAACATTGATAAGATAAGATTTCTCGGAACATTAAAATTTTGTTCGTTATTTAAGTGTAGTTCATTTATTGATTCTTGACTTTCCACAAATTTTCCAGCTTGGTTGACGACCGGAAGGTACACTATATACCAATAATTGTCCGAACGCACTGTCATAAGGCTGACTGCTGCTGCTGTATCTGCGTGGTTTGTGGACTTGAACGTCACCACACTTCACAGGCCTCCACAAAGCCCAGATCTCAACCCTATTGAACATCTGTAAGATGAACTGGAGCGACGGGTGTAGTGAAGGGACTTAGTCCCCATAGTAATCCAGGAGCTCATTACATGCCCACGGGAAGAATAGTAGAAAATTCCAATTATTATGTGCTTGTGGAAAGTATGCCTCGTAAGATTGCCGCAGTCATGCCGAAAGGATGTCCTACATCTTATTAAGGTGGGCGCCATTGCTGTTTGTTCCTCACAGTATGGTGTCCGTTGACTTCTTTCCATGTAGTGTATGTACTTCACCGATCTTAGCTTTCTATGGGGCTGTTCGTAAAGATTATGCTTGCATGTCGAAATGCTTGCTGTGGTATTTGTATAGGAAAGGACCACAGCTGATTTTGCCTTCGATTTAGGTCAGTTGATAAAGATGATGCCTTTCATTGGAATGACCTCGTTTTTAATCCCGTCCAGGACGAGAAAAACCTTTAAATGGGCGGTAGTCTTTAAACGTTCGCTCATGTGGTCTTGAACCGGGAAATTTTCAGACGTGTAGCATTTTATGTTGAGAATATGTGGAATTACAAAGCTGGTGATTATGAAAAGCTGAGAAGTCAGCTTTCAGCTGTATCATGGCATGAGAATTTAAAGGGGAGAGATGTTGATGGTGCGTGTGAGGTTGCCAAGGGGTGTTTAAGGAAAGCATTATCAGACTGTATAAACCAGAGTTAGTAGGATAAATCAAGTAGACGTAAGATGGATGAATAATATTATTAAGCAGGAGTAGTAGATAAATAATAGGGTGTGGAGGAAGTGTAAAGAAAAAGGTATTCAACATGCCCATGAGCAGTCCAAGGTACAAGCAAGGAGGGTGTCCTGTTTGGAGGAAGACCAAAGCTAATTATGAAAGGAATCTAGCCGATGAGTCAAAAAGAAATCCAAAGTTCTTTCGCTATGTGGTATGTAAAAGGAGGAATAACCATGGAAAGAGGACTTTAAAAAGTGTTGATGACAGGAAGTAACAGAAGCAAATAAAATAGTTGAGTTACTAAGTGATCATTTTGCAAAAGTGTTGTACCATCTTGGTTGTGATACTGCAATTCTGGATATGTCACTGACTACAGATTGAAGAAATAGAGGTGCTTAGTATATTGCAGATCCTTAATCTGAGCACTCCCATAAGCTCTTTTATTTAGGCTTCAGTTATGGTAAGGTTTCAAAAGAATGAAAGGGGGAGGGGATAATTCCACTGTAAAGGTGGCTCATTGGTCTATAATTTGCTACTTCTGTAGCAAATTATAGACCAATCAGTATATCAGGAGTGGTGGTTAAGTTTTGGAGAAATTGATACAAATTAGAATTTAGGACAGGACGGACAGAAATATGGTACTTTTTAAGGGGCAACATGGTTTTGTGAGGAGTAGATCTTGCGTTAGTAATTTACTTACTTTCTATAATAAAGTAACAATGGAGTTGGATAAAGAAAATCCTTACTCGGTGATACTGCTGGACTTTGCAAAGGTATGACAGAATTCCACATGGAACTCTGTTGCATAAATTGGAACAAATGGGAATGGATCTGAAGCCGGTGATTTGGATTAAAGGGTGGCTGATGGACAGATATCAAAGGGTGGTTTATGGATGAGCTGAGTCTAGGAGAAGGCAGTGACTAGTAGTGTACCTCAGTGCTCAGCACTTGGGCCTCTTTTGTTTCACATGTATATAATGATATGTGAAATAATATGACAGGAAATATCCACTTATTTGCTGATGATGCAAAACTAGGAAAGAGCCATAGTCAATGAAGGTGATGTAGATCTTCAGGATGATTTAAATATGCTAGCGGTATGGGCAGAGTTAAATGGCTGCCAATTTAACGTGGCTAAGTGTAAGATGATGCACTTTGGGAGGATGAGATCACATACTGTATGCTATACTGATGGAATTAAACTGCACAAAGTTGACGAGACAAGGGACTTTGAGGTGATTGCGAACAGATAATTAAAATTTCGAGGGCATATTGCAAAGGTGGACAAAACAGCACACCAAATTACTTGGTTGTTGAAGAACACACTGAAAAGCAAATTGTTGTTCCACTTTATAAGACATTAATAAGGCCACATCTGGACCACTGTGCACAGATCTAGTCGCCTGGGTAATGAAGAAGTGGTGGAGAGGATCCAGAAGCGTGTGATAAAGATTGTGGCAGGTCTGTGGAATGCTTTCTACATCTTTCTCGCAGTGAGTCTTCTGACTCTATGGAGCCTCCTTGAAATGTGAGGCAGGAAGCCGTACTTTGTCTACCTTATGTTTAAATCCTGAATTAGTTATCTGTTGTACTCATGAAAGATGCAAATTCTTTCCATGTGTTCGATTTCAATCAGTTTTTAACAGAGATTCGCATTGGTTCTTCTCAGAAGTGTTGGATTGGCTAATGATGTGAAGTAAATGTAAGCTTCTTTACATTTGTGTGGATATCCTATATGTTATGATTTAGAGAACCTCTGCAGTGCCTTTTTCGACAAGCTGTTCAGGAGGATTTCATCAAAATTGGTCAGCGGATGGAGGAACTAACATACATTACGAAGTGAAAGTTGCTGTTCGCTTGTGAACGCGCTGAAAAAGTGGCTTTCTCACTGCAGTTTAATATTATATATTTACGAGGGTGGTCCGAAACGTTCTCGGCTCAACCATAGATGGCAACACTATCGACAAGATTTCTTTTCTAAGTTGATACATCTATCATAAGCATCCATGTGAAATTGCAAGTCTTTATATCAAGTAGTTTGTTTTATACAGCTGTCTGAAGCAAAAATGTTGTCTGTATCCCTTGAAATGGAGAAAATTGAGTATCGTACGGTTATAAAATTCTTTGTAAAAGAAGGTTTAACGCAAAAAAGAAATTCATTCGAAGTTCATAAACGTTTATGGGCACTATTCTCCTTCGTTTTCGACAATTAAGAAATGGGTTGCCGAGTTTAAACGTGGCTGTAACAGTCTTGAAGATGATCCACGGGAAGGACGTCCAAAAAGTGTAACAACACTCGAAATCATTGATCAATACCAAATCATGATATGGTATTGGATGACCGGTGAGTCAAAGTACGTGAAATTGCTGAGACTACAGGCATTTCAAAAGAATGTGTAGAATATATTTTGCATAGAGAATTGCATATGAAAAAGCTTTGCGCAAGATGGATGCCGCGCTTCCTCACAGCAGATCAAAAACTCACTCGCATGAAAATCTCTGAACAGTACTTGGAGTGTTTTTAACAAGAATAAAACTGATTTTGTGCGTCGATTTATTATTACGGATGACACTTGAATTCACCATTACAGACCAGAATCCAAACAGCAGTGAAAGCAGTGGACAGAAGCCGGTTATTCAACAACCAAAGAAGACAGCAGGAAAGGTCATGGCATCGGTGTTTTGGGATGCTAAAGGCATTTTGTTTATTAATTATCTTGAAAAGAGTAAAACAATAACCGGAGAATATTATTCCGCTTTTTTAACCAGACTAGACGAAAAACCCGGTTTGCAAAAGAAAAATAACCATCTTTCATCAGGACAATATACTTGCCCACAAAGGTGTTTTGGAAATGGGAAAATTAAGGGATCTGCACTATGAATTGTTGGAACATCCACTCTATTCCTCAGATTTCGCTCGCTCTGACTTCTATTTGTTCCCAAAACTAAAACTCTTCCTCGCTGGTCAGCGTTTTTCTTCGAATCAAGGGGTGATTGCAGCTGTAGAGAGGTATTTTGCAGATCTTATTGAGAACCACTACAGGGACAGGATAATGCGCTGGAGTATCGCTGGAATAAACGTATTAGTCTTAAGGGAGATTATGTCGAAAAATAAAATTAATTTTGAAATAATAAATTCGTTTTTTTTATTGTTAGGCTGAGAACTTTTCAGACAACCCTCGTGTAATAAATCACTGCATGAAAGCTGTTAGCCCACCCAACGAATACTGTTTTGTCGTTTCCTTTATATTCATTTGAAAATTTTCCTAATGGAAAAAGATGAAACGACGATAGTGGCTTCAAATATCTTACGCATCATTTGTTTTGTATCAGAAAACATCATCAGACCATAAATAAAATAAAATAAAAACGGATAAATGAGGCATATGTTAAAAGTACTTTTGTACTCGAAGTACTTTTTAGCAAGAGTATTTCAAAATACCTCGGTAAAACAAAAAAGTTCCTCATTACTGATTTCTGATTAAAAATTTATTGTCAAGACATAAAACTTTCAGAAGCAACATGGGAGTGACAAATCATATCTTGCTCAACTATTTTTTCTACGTTGCTAACCTGAAAGATGTGAGTAATGAACACGCGAGAAATGATCTATCAAGATAGTTATATGAAAAAATAAATAAATAAAGGAAAATTAGATTGCATTCGTCTTGCTGAACATTGATTACAGAATTAGATAGTTACAAACAAAAATGGATGGTATTTAAATATGCCTTTAAATACTCCGGTTGTCTATTCATACAAAGATTACGTTTTTGTTTGTTTAACTCATTGTTATCTATAATTATACCTATCAACGTGGTCTGATTTATAGCAACCCGTGGTGGTGGCTAGGAAAAAACTGTTTGGTCATTTTCATTATCAGCGTTTACAAATCCCCGTAAAGCTCCCTAATTCTTAGTTCAATGAAAGAATAAAATTCAGCGTTTTCGCGTGTTTTTATTTTTCAGTTTCTTTATATACATTACGATCCCAATCCTTCTCGTTATGCTTCTTAAAGGGAGTTAGACATTCTTCTCATTTTGATTCTTGGAAATGCTAGTGAATAATTATTGTTCCAGGTAATAATAATAGCTTTCTATTTGATATGAAGTCTTTCGTTGTCGAAAGACATCTCTGGCTTTGCGGCTGAGTTTCTAGATGCATCTTCAAAGCGTAAATATCACACAAATCAATCATTTGACATTTGACAGGCAACAATATTCTGGTCGCGACCACAGAAATGAAACGTTGCAGGAATTGTAAATGTTAAATCACGTACCAGCGGTCTATTTAATGTTCTCGAAATGTTATTATGGCCTTCAGTTAATCAACGAATTAAAGGATTTCATTTCATTTCAGGGAATGGCGCTTAAATTTCTTTAGAACGCGAAGTGTACTCGAACCAAATTCGTTATTGTAAATGTCACTGCAGTAATTTGTGCACTAGCCTATAAATCAAGATATATATATATATATATATATATATACATTACGATGGTGTATATATATATATATATATATATACATTACGATGGTGTGTATATATATATATATATATATATATATATATATATATATATATATATATATATATATATACATACACCATCGATAACAACATGCTCGAATCCTGATTGGGAGAATTCGAGCATGCTGTTATCGAGAACCTGTATAGTGGTTTTTAACTAAAAGTGAGTTAGCCGATTTCATACAGAGACATCAGAATTTATCCTCCAAATGGTTAGAAAAATACGCGCACGTACATACTGACTTCATAGCCTTAGTTGCTTCGGTCATCATTACATCGAACACATTTGTCAAAATTTGTGGATTTATTATCTCCCCCCCCCTTCTCTCTGTACTCCTAATATTAATATTATGAGCGAGGTAAATTACTACTAGGGTAGTATACTAGTTTTTTCCCCCTTATTTCTGTTGTTTTATGTTTATTTACAGTATATCCGGTTAGGTGTCTATTCTAAACATCATAATTCACAGACTGTTTTCACTCCGACTTCATTTTGCAAGGATAACTATCATTTTAAGTCAGAATAGAAAGCTTTGCTTTGTCATTCCCGATGCAATATTCTATTAGCAATTTGTGTGAATCAGAGATTGCTGATGTCAAATATTTGTAATTGTTGCATATTTAACATACATGCAGTGTATATCAGGTATCAAAGATTGGCGCAAATCATTGCCACCGAAGGCTTAAACAAAAATATGTTTCCTCATCATGTAAGCAGTATTTGAATGACAATGCATCTGAACATCGATTGAATTTCTATCAGTAATTTGTTGAGATAACAATGATATAATGAAATCTCCTTAAATTTGTCGATAATAACATTGTTATTGTTGACGACTTACGGAAATTCATATTATTGAAGAGAGATCAAGTAATAATGTCACATTCTCGTTATGCTGCATTAATTCTGTATGTCAGATTATTGTGCAATTTCTTGTTCCATCTAGCATAATCCTATTGAGAGAGAAGTGTCATCAGCTTGAATGTTCAGATCATGTACATTAACTGCTTTTTTATATTTTATATTTTAGAATATGATACTAGACATGTGTTATAGTTGAATTACTCGATGTCTGTGCAGAAAACATCAGTCGTCATAATATTTGGATGCGTTCGCTTTTTGTTAATCCGTTATTCATATGTGCATATATGCACATTAGCTGCATAATGCATTTCTTAACACCAAATTTCGCCATGGCGATTTGTGGAGTTGTTATGGGATTGTCTAGGAGATCACTCGGATCCTCCATAGCTCAGTCAGTATAGACGAAACCCTTTTGTCGGAAAGACCTCGGTTCGATTCCTGTCATTGACGTGAGGAACCTTTATCTGGTCTCTTACGAAAGGTGAGTTAGCCGGTCTCATACGAGGGTGTGGGGGGTTTCCCCGGAAACTGGGATTTTTCTTCCCCCAGAACAGGCAAACCGGTCCCGTGAACACACACATGGATTACAGTCATGAATATGTCCCAGCCATATGCCGGTCCCCTGAGCCCGGATAAAATTGGGGGGGGGGGGAAGCAAGGGTGAACTACCCTGTAAAAATCTCACCAGGAGTTTGTGGGCAATGCCCACAAAGTCACCTACGGTCGGAAATTACTGAAAGGGAAAATCAGATCAGAGGAGATCACTCGGAGGAGTTTACTACCTCCATTAATTACAGGAAATGCTGTAATCCATGTAGCCAGTTTACTTTCGAAGCACATTCTACTGTGCTTACATTTTTCATTATTCAATTAAAGAGGGGAAAAGAAATTTTGATCTTTAACACACCCTCTGTAAGGAAGTATCAGAATTATCTCTGCTTACAAGCTTGAGTCTAAAGAGGACGCAGCCCTTCCCACCAGTTGAAGGAAGTTCGTATATTTTTAAACCCGTGGAAGTATACTCTCGTGACATTTTTTTCTGTTCTTCGGATGAACAGGATGTTGTATATGCGGTTATTTATAAATAAATAAACTCATTATGAGATTTGCATGGATTCAATTACTTTCAACACACGAATATCTCATTGACGTCACTCAACTGCAGCCAGGTTATTTTCTTAGTTAATTGTATATCCCGAACTGTTTCAAGCAATCAACAGACTGCACAAACAGGCTGTAAATTCCTCAATATTTTAATCTTTTTGTTTTTTTGCCATCAGTTTTGGAACAGCTGAACAAAAACAAGGCGGACATACAATGGCATGTAATCCGTGATCGAGTTACTTAGACTACTCCTTGTAGTGCAAAAATTGGAGTTATTTAAAAAATAGCCACTTGTTGAAAGAGCAAAAGCTTGTGGAGAGGAGGAGGTTCGAACTTTCAAGTCCATGCCTCATAATTAGGTGACCCTGTCAGATTGCCTTTCGATACCACAGGAGTTAGAAAAACTCAAGTATTTTGATAGTATTTAGAAAGTAGTGATGTTCACTAACAGTCGGTCATCTGCACTCCGAAGTGATTAGGAGAGATAGCTCCTAATCACTTCGGAAATGTATTGATTCGAGGGAACATCAGAATGCGATATAATCTGCATTTTCTTTTTTCTTTAATGAATATTTTTCTCCATCGGTTGCATGGCACAAAAGATGGACAGAAATCCAAAAATAAATAAACAAAAGCTAATAGAACTAAAAGGTAGATGATCTTGCTTATAATCTTATTGCCTATGATATTTTATTATAAGTATTACAACACGATGTTATAATAATCGTATCATTCGTAATCATAGTTTAATGAGCAAAAGATAGATAAACAAAGTTTATCTATCTATATAGCAACCAAAAGATGATCGCAATGTTTATTCTATTCTTGCACCACATTGAATACATTTCAACCAGTATGATCGTTTTACAGCTTGTAATTATAATTTGTCGTAAGTCGCAATTAAATTTAAAAAATATAAAGCACCTAACTTACTATAACAGTAAGTGACCGTACGCACTTCGTGCGTAAAAAGTAGTTATTTCACATGTAATAAAAGTACTGTTCAACATTTCCACCACCGCTTAAAGGAGGTGCCTCTTTAGCCACAAGACATTTTTAATAAAATCCTCCCACTCACAAGAGATTAAAGAATCCTGTAGCAAAATGGCGATTATGGGCAGAGATTAAGAGAGGAGGCTTCTGTTGATGTTTATTTTGAAGAGCGAGAGATTGTAGTCTTAGAGGAGTACATAATCGAGAATGTTATTCCATGATAGATAGATAGAATGAAATATAAGTGGGAAGAGCACGTTCGTTGGTTAGCAGTTGGAATGTAAAAGGTAACTGCAGGTGTTATTGTAGGTTTAATAGAAATAGGAGGAGAGGGAGGGTGGGGGGGAATAGCGAGAGATATGGATGTCACAGCGCACATGAAAGTATCTGCATAAATTACTGATACAAACCCGTGGAAAAAAGTACTCTATTTTTTTTTTTGGCTGAGAGCGCTATAGAAGTAATGTTTTTATGCCAGTTAAGGCTACAGATAAGTGCCATTCTAATACACTTACTTTTATCCGTGTGCTGAACTGAGTGTTATCAACGGTAAGGGATGAACTAAAGGGTTTCTTTGTGATTAGAAAGACAAAATTGTGTTTTGGATGTATTCAGTGTGACTAAGTTGCCATCGTGACTTTGAAGGATGGTATGGAGATCAACGTTTGAGACACTGATTATAGACGGTCTGATGGTACTATACTGGTTGTAGAAGATGTTGAAGCCTGCCATGTTTGAGCACTGCAATGGCTATCGCAGTGCTCAAACTTCGATAGCCATTTGAGCACTGTGGAGAAATGAAAAGTGCTATCATCCGCAAAACTTATAGAGTTTGTGTTAAGTTAGAGACAGTCCCTTATATACATGAAGGAAACTGGCGAATCAGTTACGAAGGATAGGAAAGTGATTAAACGATGGAAACTTGCTGAGTAGTCTTTTATGCAGACAAATCTAATCCCTTGGGTCAATTAAGAACACAAATAAGACGGTTATTTTATAGCTCTGAAACTAGTCAGCACAATTCAAGACTAACTTTTCTGGATAGATAAATGGATTAAATTTTGCATTTTGGATCTCTTCTAAAATATAAATAAAATAAAAAATGCAATAACTTGCATCAGTCAAGTTTAAAATTACAACGCCTGTTCTTGGAAGCGGTTTAACTCCTAGAAAATCCTTTTGTTTGCAACGGAACTGATGGATTAATTTAAAATAAATTTTGGCATACTGCCTTAACTTTTCTTTGGACATCGATGTAAATGACTGAAGATAGCCACAAAATGCGCAACCGAATCACACTTTTTTATCATCTAATATTTATTTTTTAAGCCATTTAATTTACGAGAATAATTTCGAAAGTTATTCATATTACACGCATGCCTAATTATTGCGATGATGTAACTGTGTCCACTTTCACGTTCCTTGTAAGTCAGATTCTGAGTAAAAACGTATTGTACTTTTTTTTTTGCATGTACTTGTTCAGTGAAATAATACTTAAAAATGGTAAGAGGGAATAATCCGATGGTGGATGACCAACATCGAAATCTCGCATTTTGCATGCTAGTAGGAGGCCAAATGCTTCATGTGAAGTATGGGAAAATATGGATAACAAGCGCTTCATCATCTCCTCCCCCCCATCCCTCCTGTACAGTCCAGATTAGACCTCTACATTTCGATCTGTTCCCTAAGTTGAAAGAACCACTTCATAAACGCTTTATACGAGTATGTTAGTAATACCATTGACAAGGTTTCTGCCGAAGTGACCCGGTTTATCAAAGACATCAACAACAAATAGTTTAGTGGCAGGAGTACAAGACTTACTCCAGTGCTGAGTAGCAATGATAAGGCAGAATTAATATTATACTGAAGTCCTGTAAATGTACCTACTTTGTTAAATCGAATTAGAACTTTTTAAAATATTCGAAATGATCCTGGATGTATTCATTGAGTTTTTAAGTGTGTATTGTAAGTGACGAATAATGCTGCTTGACTTAGTCATCCCTGGGTCAAAATTAGTTTTATGAATTTAAGTAATAAAAATAAATTTTGCTATTTAATTAATTTTCCCCCTGAAAACATTGACGAGAATCCCACCAGAAAAGTATGGAAATGTGAATGTTGAAATACTTTATTAAATATGTTTGACAAGAATTAGAATCAAATAATTAGCATTTAAAGAATTAAACTTAATTATTTGCATAGCTTCGTGGTAACTTCCATTATGATAGATTGGAAGAAAGAAGTTTGATCTTAGTCACTGGCTAGATGAGCGTTTCCTAATTTTCCTCCTCTTAAGAAAATCTGTTTTTTTAATCTCTTAACTAAGAGAAATTGACGCATGATATGTACTATAATCCAAGTCAGTCAGAAAGTTCATCTTCGATTATGACAACTAGAGACTTATTTCCAGAAACGTTTAAGTCTTAAAGAGTATCCCCACTCTCTTCTTGGAATAAATCTTAAGTGATTATAGCATACTCTGTCTTCATCTCTCTGTCTACCCCCTCCTCCAAATCCCTAGCTTCATCTGCCTGGAGTACAATTCATCAATGTGGCACAGCTTGCAATAGATTTATCACAAAGTGCATAACTTTACACTGTCTTTTTGCCCATACTAACAGTATTTAAATCCTGAAAGCTCTCCAGATTAACTATTGCCTACATAATTTTGCATCACCCAGCAAAGAGCTGAATATTTCCTTTCAGATTATTTCCTATACCACTTATGTACAAATTACACAGTAATGGTCTTAACACGGAACCTTGTGGAACACCACTAGTCACCTGTTTTCGCCTAGATTCTGTTCCTCCATATATTCTTTTTGGTATCTGTCGATCAGCCACCTTCTTATTCACAATAATCAATGTCATATCCATCTTTATTTGTCCTAACTTTCATAATATAGTCCGCATGGTATTCTAATGCCTTTGCAAAATTTAGTAGAAACATCGTGTAGCCATTTCCTTTATCCAGCTCAGCAGTTACCCTATTATAAAACGTTAATAAAGTACTAAGGCATGATTAACCCTTCACAAAGCCATGTTGCCCCTCATACAGTATCATATTTTATCCACCATTCTTGAATTCTCTTTTTGACCAATTTTTCCAGTATTTTACCACCACATCTGAGATACTGATTGGTCTATAATTTGCTACTGTAGTCTTAGAACCTCCCATATGCAAAAGAATTATTTTGCCATCTTCCGACTCAATTGGAACTCTACCAAAACTGAGACAGTCTAGTCAAAGCATTGTCAGTTCCCTTGGACATTCTTGTAAAACGAGCTGATATCCCATCTAAATCTCATATTCGAGATTCTGCGATATCGTGAGTACCTCCAATTCATCTGCTCCCACATTAGTGTCTGTCATATAGGTTAAAGCAGTAACCTCACTAGGATGATATGTTTGCAGAGTGGTCACTCAGTAACTCAATTACTTTAGCCGCTTCTGTCTTCTCGTGACCATTATCACTGATTAAGATTAATCTTCCATAGTCATTCTTTCTCTTACTTGCAACTTAACGAAAGAACTCTGCGATTTCCTTTGGCCTGATCGAGATTCTTCTCGTAATATGATTTTGCCTTCATGCCGGTCACCTTTCTTTCCTGACCCTTATACTGGTTACCTTTTTCCTTATATATCCTCCACAGTATTTTATTTTTATGCAGCTCTTGCTTAATGATATTACTCATCAGTCTAACTCCTACCTTATTAATCCTCCTTAATTAGGAATACAGTTTAATATTGCTTCCTCTAGATGCCCCTTAACTATCTCCCAAGCGCTACTAACATCCTTCCCTTGCAGGGTTTATGCCATGGTTCAGCTTCAAGCCTCCTTCTAAGCTTATCATAATCACCTGCCTTGTAGCTCCATATATACCCCTTCTTGACATTATATTCCTCGTGTCTTACAATCGCCTAAGTCAAGACTGCATGGTCACTTTCGCAATCGGAGGCATTGTGGCCATTATATGGATAGCTCTTTTTGATCCTATGACCTGGTCCAATACCCTCGTACTTCGAGTCCCCTCCATCTCATGATCACTCGAGTAATTATCTCTCAGTAGGTGTATAAATTTCATTTCCTTCCTGCCATGTTATCTCTCTCTCTCTCTCTCTCTCTCTCTCTCTCTCTCTCTCTCTCTCTTTCTCTCCCTCTTCCTTCCAATCCATATCTCTGTAGTTGAAATCCCTCATAATAATCTCTCGACCTGCACTCATTGTACTAATTTTCCGATGCGTCTTTCAGATCATCCTTATACCACCTGGAAATATACAGTTAGTTGCTGCTATAGACCTGTTATTGGCCTTGCTCTCACACGAGAATGTTTCTAATGAACAGCCATCCTCTCTCCTATCTCCTATTATTTTTGGTTGCAATTCTGCAACCAAAAAGAATCTGCTATCATCAGTAGTACCCCCCATCGTTTTTCTCTACCCTCCCTGAAAATACTAAATCCATGGCATTGTATCAATGTAACTACATCACCTACTCTTAGCCAAATGTTACATGTTATTCTCTGCATATGTCGTAATAAGTATAGAATTTGGTATGGTAAGAAATTCCTTTCTTCATTTTGATTCTCACTTTGATTTTTATCTTTGTACTGTGTTTTGCCTTGCTTGCAGTTGTAACTTTAATTTTTAATTAAACTGTTAATTTAGCAAGTATGTCTGTTAATTTAGCAAGTATTCCATTACTCTCATTAATTAATTCAGTATCCTTTGCATAACAAAATGTTCGTAACGTCAAGTAATTATATTTCCTCAGCTCTGACCAGATGGATTTTAATTGAATTTCCGTATTTGGAATCTTTCGAAAATTTTTCGAGTCATTTAAATTTTCATTGCCGTAAGATGCTTGCAGATGCAAAGTCATCCAAATTCTTCAAACGTTACAGAATAATGGTTGAATGCTTTGAATGGATTGCAAGCTAATGAAATTTGGTAAGTGGGAGTGGTTGTCTGCTAAAATGATTAATGTCCGTTTTGGATTTGAATCTTACCATATTATTAGTAATATCTAACTAAACAATTCAAAATAATAGTAATCATTATTTTCAAATTAAAAAAATAATAATATTAGGATCTCTACTAAAACGTATCGAGTCATTTTAAATTTGGTACGAATCGTATAATCTTAGTGATAGATTTCCCTAAATAGAATTACTCCTGCAGTTCATAAGCTGAACTAGCTGAATTGAATCTCCAGAGGTTCGATTGTTGTGATAAGGTTAATGTTACTATTACAGGAATATTATTACGAAACATTTTTTATCACCGTATATGATCATTTTCCTTATCATAAAAGTCAGCTAAAATGATTAATCTCCTAACTCAGAAAATAGAGATCTTTCTTCTATATATTCTCTTTGGACAGGTTTCGTATTTCCACATTTGCAGATTACAGATGGTGAAATTCAATGCTAATGAAATTTCACTATTATTCTATCCAGAGTCTATGTAGATTTTGCATCTTTCGTGTAGGGAATTATCGGTAAAATGAACGTAGTTTCCAAATATTTATTAGAAAACATTGCTCTCGTATTTACTATCGTTCCTATAAAATCTACTTAAAGATTACATTTACTACAAACCTGCAATCAATGTAATCCGTAATCCGCTTCTAACTAATTCACGTCAGTTAATTAGATCAGATTTTTTTTCATTAAATCGATTTTTACTGAATTTATTTTACTATCAATATTTTCATGAGCATTTCTAATTCCGCCAATGGTTCAGACCCATACCATTAATCCATTCACCTTAGTTTCAAATTGAACGGTCCCACTTTTCTTCCTTTTCTTAAATTAGTTTGAAGCAGTTTTTTTATTATATACCTTGTCTCACTTTTACCAAATACTGGATAAGTATAATCAGTAATCCTGTTATAATGAGTAATTAGTTAATTAGCTCAATTTTCACATTAGATCGAAAAATTGATCCAAATTTCAAAATTATTATTAATTTTTGATTTTCATCGTAAATTGATTTGCTGTTTAGAATACTCTATATACTCGTAGTTCGGCAGTCTTTTATATTGAGCGTTGTACTGTTTTATCATAAATTAGAAAAGTAATAGCATCAGGTTATTATCCTGAGGAGAGCTAAGAAATATGATGCCAGTACTGTTTTTCTCATGGAGGATGTTACCCAGGAATGTTTCTAAATTATGTAAAAATTCATTGCTTGCATCAGGCAGTACACATCAGTTGCCTGTTTTCTTGATATCCGTATAAGGACGGCTCTTTTGGCTTTCCTTGAAAGAAATCGAGAAAAAATTCCGGGCTTGTTGTTTCAACCTAGATTTTCTCTTTCTTAGCTAAGTACGGTTTACCTGACGAAGCTACGGTTAATGTTGTTTGAAATTATGGTCGAAGCATTCTAAGGCTATGGAGGCATGTATTATGTCTAAAATTACATGTGCTTCTGTCCCGTTTGTCTTTTTTTGCGGGACGTAAAACCCTGCCACCAACGTATGCCATAGGATAACTTATCCTCATTTGAAAAATCCTGATAAAAGTTCTTCGTGTCTTAGACGTGATTCGAGCTCAGATCTTTCTAGCCAAAGAGCATCTTCGATACCTACTCAACTACTCGAAGGTATGGAATGTGGAGGCATCGTTACTAGGCAGAGTAAGAATAATTTCTATGATGTGATCGTGTTCGCTCGGTTAGCCTAATGGCTATGCGCTTTGCAACCATATGCCTGGCGAAGGAGTGTCCTGGGTTCGATTCCCGTCGACGACGTGAGGAACTTTAGGATCTTCCTCCGCCATAGCCAAGTTAGCCGGTCTTGGGCGTGGACAGCAGGGTTTTTTCCACCAGTTTATCTGGGGTTTTTCATCCCGCAAGCAGGCACAGGGCCCCGTGAACACACAGGCTACAGTCATAGGATATAGTACGGCAAAGAAGGCAACGGGAAACCACCTTGCTCATAATCATTTCCCTAGATGGTGATATATATAGCTACCCCCAGACAGTCGTAAGGCTAAATACTATCATCATCAATGTGATTGTATTGAATGGAAAAGAAAGAATTCGTATTAATGTTTAGATCACCTTTAAAACAGAGAATACGCATTCAAGGCCTTAGTTGCATCTTTACTAATCCAACCGATATTGCCGATGATCGACTTGAGTTTTTCACCGCATTCTAGCTGTATTACTTTTTCAACAAATGTAGTCGTTATCGTTGTGGATGTAAATACAAATATGCTTTAAGATACATCAGAACGCGAAAATTCGAGTACGATTTACTTTTCGTAGAAAACGAAGAATCTAGCATTTGGTTACGTTGGCAAAATACCACCATTCCTCTTCTTTTTTGTTTCCGAGAACTGAATAATGTCTTTTTCTTTTTTTGCATGTACAATGAAAAAAATATATATATTGGCTTATGTCCAAACTAGCAGCAAAAGGTTATATTTACAACAGTTGCGACAGAATTCTTGGTTGACAATGAAGTTTTAGTATCTGTGCTATGTGAAGTCATGAAAATTTCAATATCTTTTCCATAAACCCAATTCATGAATCATGTTTTCATTCTGATACCAACAACAGGAACTTACAGAAGCGTTTCTTATATTGCAACGAGAAAAGAAAGAGCTGAAGCGCAAATTAATCAGACCTTTATTGATATTAATTTTATGGAAAGACAAGCACAATTGTAATTTTATAATTCTTTTCTAAACAACAGTTTGCTCGCGCTGGTGTGTGTGTGTGTGTGTGTGTGTGTGTGTGTGTGTGTGTGTGTGTGTGTGTGTGTGTGTGTGTGTGTGTGTGTGTGTGTGTGTGTGTGTGTGTGTGTGTGTGTGTGTGTGTGTGTGTGTGTGTGTGTGTGTGTGTGTGTGTGTGTGTGTGTGTGTGTGTGTGTGTGTGTGTGTGTGTGTGTGTGTGTGTGTGTGTGTGTGTGTGTGTGTGTGTGTGTGTGTGTGTGTGTGTGTGTGTGTGTGTGTGTGTGTGTGTGTGTGTGTGTGTGTGTGTGTGTGTGTGTGTGTGTGTGTGTGTGTGTGTGTGTGTGTGTGTGTGTGTGTGTGTGTGTGTGTGTGTGTGTGTGTGTGTGTGTGTGTGTGTGTGTGTGTGTGTGTGTGTGTGTGTGTGTGTGTGTGTGTGTGTGTGTGTGTGTGTGTGTGTGTGTGTGTGTGTGTGTGTGTGTGTGTGTGTGTGTGTGTGTGTGTGTGTGTGTGTGTGTGTGTGTGTGTGTGTGTGTGTGTGTGTGTGTGTGTGTGTGTGTGTGTGTGTGTGTGTGTGTGTGTGTGTGTGTGTGTGTGTGTGTGTGTGTGTGTGTGTGTGTGTGTGTGTGTGTGTGTGTGTGTGTGTGTGTGTGTGTGTGTGTGTGTGTGTGTGTGTGTGTGTGTGTGTGTGTGTGTGTGTGTGTGTGTGTGTGTGTGTGTGTGTGTGTGTGTGTGTGTGTGTGTGTGTGTGTGTGTGTGTGTGTGTGTGTGTGTGTGTGTGTGTGTGTGTGTGTGTGTGTGTGTGTGTGTGTGTGTGTGTGTGTGTGTGTGTGTGTGTGTGTGTGTGTGTGTGTGTGTGTGTGTGTGTGTGTGTGTGTGTGTGTGTGTGTGTGTGTGTGTGTGTGTGTGTGTGTGTGTGTGTGTGTGTGTGTGTGTGTGTGTGTGTGTGTGTGTGTGTGTGTGTGTGTGTGTGTGTGTGTGTGTGTGTGTGTGTGTGTGTGTGTGTGTGTGTGTGTGTGTGTGTGTGTGTGAGAGAGAGAGAGAGAGAGAGAGAGAGAGAGGGTGGGTGTGTCTATCTGTCCATCTGTCCAGTTTGCTTATTGCACGAGATGAAAAAAACCCTGTCACCCCCAAGTCAGACAGACAAGCTCACCTTCAGCAGAAAAACCCTTATAAAGGTTTCCTCGCTTCCTAGAACAGAATTCAAACCTTGGGCTCTCCACTCGAAGGATAAATTTGAGACTGCGCTGTTTGGCGTTAGTTGAAATTTTGAGTAGCTCTGATGCTCTTATTCGGGCATAATTCTTCATCTCACACGATATGTACTAACAAAATTTCCGCAATCTGCCAAAATTGGCTTGCCTCTTTGGAAGGGCAACCATAATATATTTTTTTTACGATAAACATAGTGTCACCTACAAAATGGCCTTAATTGTATAGAAAAATTTCTAGATAGGATGCTCTACACGTTATGAAGCTTGCAAATAAATTAGAAGTTATACCTTTTAATTTATTTATAAGCATGGATGCGCTGTTTTCTTTCATTTATCCTTCTCTGATCAGTCAGTTAAATGTCAGCTGACTGTTAGCTAAAGGTGTGATGTCCATTTTCGTAGTTTTGCTTTCTACTTATTTTACTTATTGAAAATATTAATAATAATTAGTTATTAGCATGTATCCCTTTTTGTAATTTAATACACTTGATTAATAATTTTCTGTAACTACGAGGTATGGTAAAATTTTCAAGCTAACCTCCAAGAAACATGCAATATATCACTGGTACGTTATACGAACAGCAAGTTGAGACACTGTTTAAGATACTGATTATGTAAGATCTTGAAGCTTAAATCATTTAATACATCATGATTTGTTGACTGAAAAAGAAAAATGGAGCATGCTGTCGTTAGGAAAACTATGAAAAGATTTGCGCTAAGAAAGTCGTTAATATACAGAAGAAAAGGTAGATCAATGCACAGATCCCTGATGAAGGTACTCGTTATTGAGAGAAATCCAAAGAGTGGAGACCATCTGCAAGAAGACTTAGTAAGCAACCAGAAAGGAAATGGAGGCCAATTCAAAGGACTGAAAGCGGACTAAACGATAATAACTAGGCAAAGAGACCTTTGTGTCAGAAACGATCGAACAGCCTGGAAATATCAAGAGTGACCAAACGTTTCTCCAAACTTTTCCATGGCTTGTGTCTATAGGTGGATTAGGTTGGATAGGAACTCTACTGTGGAACGAGAATGACAGCATCCATTTCATTTTTGTGATCACTACTTAATCAGCAGTGAAGAAATTAGCTATTGATGATCTTTTGAATTTTTCAGAGGACTGAACTGAGGGAAATTAAATGGTATCTTGATGGCCTGTTTTTTTCTCCCAGTTAAGGAGACTGGATATAGGCTATCTTCCATGCTGTTCGATAGATGCCAGACGTGCATGCTAGCATGAATAGACCATACAGAATTGGGTAATTTTAGAGGGCAAAGTTTCAGCACAGTTGGGGCTCTGGAGAAGGACAGCATATGGACACCCTGATATTTATTGGAATCCAGATTACATTATTTTATAACACAAGGGGGGGGGTGATCTTCCTTGGTTGTGTATACATCAGTTCGAGAAGACCAATGCTAAGATATTTACTTTATGTTTAGATGATGTTACTATTTTGCATCTGGATTCGAGGGAGATGTAGAAGCAGAAGGAAGGGGAAGCTGCACCCTATAGCTTAGCGAGAGGGAACAGAAAGTTCAACTACGATTTGAGCAGGCGGCAAGCTTTCAACATTGAAAGTTTGATTTGGATTTGTTGATGGCTTACAAATGTGGCGAAATATACTACTTTGGCACATTTGTGGAGTGGGGGTGTTAGGGTCCTTATTCCAGCAAGGGTTATTTTAGTAATTCGTCAGATCAAATATTTGAATCATGTTAGCAGAAAGAGCAATCATACTGAAAAGTGGTGTGAAGCAAGTCTCCGTTTCACACCATTTCAGGCCTCCAGTAATCGGGATAGTAGCATTCCACTAGGTGATAAAATTCATCTCTTACCAAAAGAAATTCTCAAACTCTCTGCCAAAATGGTTCGAACACACAGCTGGTCGGTTGTAGAGGGGAAATACTATTCACTAGGCCATCCAGGCTGGCATGAAGCGTAACCAAGCATTTCTCTGCAGATTAAATTCCTTCTCAGACGGAACAACTTGTCCTTATCTTTCTTGTCAAGCAGTAACCTTTCACAGTTGATGCTGATTATGCCATCATTAAAATCCGTTAAGAGGAATACCTGGCATATGAAAGCAGATATCAACTATACTAGGTAACTTAAAAAGCCAAGTCAGTCATCACAGAAACAATTGTGGTATGTGAATTGAAAAGGTTAAACTGCCCTTCTTATAGCTAGCCACTCTTAAATCGAATAAATATCTAAAATCCACTTGGAAATATATATGTGATAGGAAATAAAAGATACTATTCTGACCCATCAATGGACTGCAATGCGAGCATATTAATCCATTAATGGAAGAGAAATAATTATGATTGAAATCAATCCCGATTATAAAACAAGCAACTCTTCTTGCTTGCATGGAGTTCACAAGTATTAGAATCTTAAGTCTTGGAATTTGGTGGCCGAAGTAGCTAAGATTGAAGAGGCCATGAGCATCTTAGGGAGATGCTCATGTGCCATGTTGAGCATCTTATGCTTAATATGACACATTCCAATCTCTTATAATCTTCGAATTTGGAAATGAGATCGAACACAGACATTATTATCACATCTGCTTTTCACATATACTGAAATCACATCTCAAGAGGACTTTCAGTTACCAACGCTGAGGAATTAGTGACTGTATTTTCTTTACACTTTGTTAATGTCTCAGTGACATTGAACTGCTCTAACACGTAAGGTGTCTGCACTATCTTAATTCATAGTCACAGCAAGAAGTTCCACAGGAGAATAATTATCGACCTTATTAAACACTATTTTAATGGGACTTACCTTACCAGAAAAGAATCACTTACCTTAATACTAACATACGGCAGAGGGTGTACCAACCGCTATTCCATTCCATTCCACTCCCACCATGCTAAATCAGACATCAGAGTGATACTTCTTTTGCGTACTTAGAACCTTTCACACACCTATACCTTGACTGTCTTGAAAATTAAAAAAATTATCGGTTTTTCTTGGGAAATGCACCTGTAATCTGTGGCTCTTCGCACACTACAGATGAACACGTCAGCCTCAATTAGTCAACAGAGTCAGCAATGATCTCTACATCAGAATAAAATTAAATAAAAGCAGTGATATACAACTTCTGTGTAGAAAACACATTAGAAAAGATAATGCACGTACTGTCCTCTTCACTAGCGGAAATGGCTGACCATTTGTTTGATCTCTTCAAGCAGAATATGAGAAACTAAACTCTGCTCCATGAAGATCATCCACCACAATGAAATAGTACTCTTTATCTTTTCCATCGACATTGGAACGAGAAGAGGATCAATTCATGAATGAACACAGAAACAGCATCACCATGCACTTCACCATCTGCAACAGTATTAACAGTCGAAATGGCGTATGTTCGAAAATTATCTCTAGGTATATAAAATGAAATCTGTCACTGTGTGATGGAAGCATGAATACTTTATCATTAACCTTTATTACGATTTTGCTTCATCTTTTAGTGCAACACTTCATCAAATACATTTAAACTATTTGTCTCAATGAAGAGAAATTTCTGAAAAATGAATACGATTGATCTTTGTATATATAAGAGAAATTTTTATTTAAATAATCTATCTCTTTCCCTCCTTTCTTAAACTGTCGTACTTCCATTCTTCTTCATCAATCCCTCCATTATTCCCATTGATCAATGACTTTGTGGGAAGCATTTGTTAACAAAGTTTAATTATTTTGACATTTACTACAATATAATATGAAGAAGAATATTCTGCAACTTTTGGACCACTCTGTATTGTTTTTGTATTAGGAATCCAAAGTTAATCAGTAATTTTGGATTCCCAGTACTTGACTATCATGACGCATTCAATCCTGCAGATCACACGAATGAATAATATCAATGTATATTTCCTCTTCCTTTCCAAAGGTTTTGTTAACGACAGCGGACATGCACTCAGTTTCTCATTTTCATTTAACAAATCCTGCAGTGCTGGAACAAACAACTCATAAAGAACATTATAGCCTGTATTGAATGTTCTTTTTCAGTGTGTGTGTGTGTGTGTGTGTGTGTGTGTGTGTGTGTGTGTGTGTGTGTGTGTGTGTGTGTGTGTGTGTGTGTGTGTGTGTGTGTGTGTGTGTGTGTGTGTGTGTGTGTGTGTGTGTGCGTGTGCGCGCGCTTTTGTGTTCACCTCATTTCTTGTTGCCTGTGATAAGATGGAGTAGCTTTTTTTTTGGATTGATTTATGTACGTTTTTTTTTTCTTAACTATATTACATCTGTACCTTCTTTAAGAAAGATCAGTTTTCTCTTCCTTTCCAGACCTATTTCTCACTCCTAAATCCATTCTGTTTTAATTAGTTTCCACATTTATGACGGTATATCTAAAACTTTCATTAAATCGTTTTTATTCTATTTAGAAAGGGACAGTTATGCTAATTAATGACCACTTACTTACCGACTCATTCCATTCTTTATCACAAGAACAAGTGTTTTAGTTTTATTCTCTTCTATAGGTCCTTCAGTCGGCACAGGTTTCACCCATAAACCCTTGACTTTCTTCAGAAATCTATAAAAGCACGATCTACATCTAATCGCCATCCATGGACTAATTTAATACCTAAGAAACCGAACCTTTTTTATGTTGTTCTTCTTTCGTTTCCTCCATTTCTGTGCTATGGAACAGTCTTTCTACGCAAGAATTACATCGCGATTATTCAAGGCAAATGATAGTGCGTCTCTTCGTCTCTTCATCCTTCAACTCTGAACAATGTACTCTGAGTTTTTCAGCATTTCGTGTGAAGAATTGTAATTAATAATTCTATAAACAAATATATTTGAATACGTTTTCTAGTGCGGTTATTGCTAAGACAACAATAAAAACTTTATCTTGACACACATACACACATACATACATAAATATGATCCTTGTGAACGTAGTAAACCGACATTAGAAACGCTTGCTTTAACGTTATTGCAAATGCCGTAAACAAGCATTGGCGCATCTCACCTAGCGATACAGGTAGAGACAAATGTCGTAGTTTTATTGATTAATATTCAGCAGCCATCCTGCTTCACATATTACGTTCAGCAGATAAGCACTTTCACATTAACAAGATATTTCTATCACATTTACGAAGTGAAAACCAGTGGGTAGGTTCTAGTATTAATTGTTGTTGCTCACACATATACACACACACGCCCACACACCTTCAGAAAATTAGCTCTGTTGCTTGTTTATTAAAGAAACTTTCGTTACTGTAATCACCATCAGATTGCTGACATCCAGATGAAAGTAACAGTACTTTTTAAATGACCCTGTTATTATTATAAAAAGACTGTTAGCCTTGTTTTAAAGGAGATCTCTTATATAATTAAGGAAATTTATTGCGTAATTTCTTTGCAACTGCCGTTTTAATTGTCTCATTTCTGTCCACGTAAATTACCTTCCGTTTCGAAATGATCGTAAGGCGTGACTTGTCTTCTCTTTGGCCTTGATTCCAAAAGGCGTCATATTTGTTTACTGCTTTAATTGACCTTGAAACAGACTTGTATGTTGCCAGCGATTTTCGCGAACATACTGTTCTTCCTACTTAGAAAAACACTTTCTCAAGTGTATTAATCATATATCTCATTTCATTACAGCTATTTTGTATTCGGTAAGTTAATGAAATATTTTTCAGTTTCTTCTGTCAGTGTATCTAAATTAGACCGAATTCTCCACACAGAAACAGTCTACATAATCGGTTTTCGGTTTAGGGTAAGCGAATCAGCCCCTGGAGGTTCATGACAGTACCGAATATCCCTACGAGTCAGACTTTTAATAAAAGTAATAAATATTTATAAAGTTGTTTGCAATTATTGTAAAAGCAAGTAAGGTTATGTGACCAGTTATGTAATGGTTAATTGCTTGTGTACATCTAGCTGGTTTGTCTGTCTTGAGAGATTTAAAAAAAAAAAAAAAAGAAGTTTCTGAAGGAAAAACTTTTCCACCTTCGTATGAGACTGGCTATTTCACTTTCAGTAGAAATGCCTGTATGTGCTTCGATCATAAACATGATTCGAACCTAGAACTTTTCACCAAACAACGTTATAGCGTTATGTTATAGAATACTGTACTTTGTTTTAAAATTAAATCTAAACTTTAATTTTTTTTTTGTTCCATTCAAAAACAGCACTTTAAATTGTTCATTGTTTCTCCACTACATGAAAAAATTACTTAACTTTTTAAAATAATAACAGTAGTAAAGTTAATGATATTAATTATCATAAGATCATTCAGTATTGGAGTTTTTCGCCCCATCTTCCTTAACATGTTAGAAACAACTGGTCATTGGTGATAAGTTATGTGGCTTCTTATAAAGCACCCAAGTGCTTTATAAGAAGATACCTAATCTTCTATATTCTTGATACTTATAAAGTTTTGTTAAGATAGAGCGACTGTAAAAAAGGGATTTCCTAGAAGAAGCCCTTCTACCGTTGTATAGGACAGGCTAATTGACCCATATAAATGTTCCTCACATCTTTTATGTGATTCACACCCAATCTCTTCACCCAACTATCAACACTACCGACGGCATGGAAATTGTTAAAAAAACAATCGGGAAAACGTTCATTAATGAATTTTAACCTAAATTATCACACGAAAAGAAGAAAGTTATTTATTCCTGTACGTATAAGAAATTGCCTCCGCCTGGATGGTATTTTTTTCTTCCAGCAATAAAAAAAAAAGATTCCATACCTGCATTCTTTTATAGTACATGTGTCAAGTGCTAAGAAGATTAATGGAGCTAGCGGAAATAAATTCTAAGAAAATCGAGGGCCTTGGTTTCGTCATTTCATACGGAGTTGGAGGAGCAATGTTGTAATCAAACTATTAAAATTCCTATTTTTTTCCTTAGTAAAATATATTAGAATGACGGAGATTCGAAAATAAAAAATATATATCAGAGTAAATGGATGTGCTGCACATCCGCTTACTTCAACAAGTTATCTTCTTTGTCCGAATATGCCATAGATAGTGATTATCAGTTCCCCGTTCCACGACACTTTCCTTCACCTCATCCGCATTCAGAAAGCATCAGAAGTGATAACGCTTATGCTAACAATTTAATCTAAGACAGTGGCTTAAATCTTGAGTAACGAGTAGATACTAACATAACATGAAGCTCTGAGGAATCAAAAATAATTATAATTTTAAATTTTACAAATTTAAGAACACCATTACCATTATAACACAAAAGAGAGATTTTTATAAATCTTCTACTTATTCAATATGAAAGTTTTAATCTTATAGTGTAATAATAATTATAATTGGGGTTAGTAGAGATGGTTAGACAAATTGGGAATTCTTCTCCTGAGAACTGTATACCTAAACATGATTTTTCTCGTCTGCAGCACCCTGGATGATGACAATCATTACCATAGTTTTATTTTATTTTACAAATATCCATTCATTGGTGATTTTCAAACTAGCAGTTCCTCTTGGGAAAAGTGTAGGGCATTTTATTCACACGTTGCCTATCATAAAAAAAACTATCCTGCGTGTGTTCAATGACCCATACGATAAAAAAAAAAAAAAACGGTGGTGGTGGTGGTTAATCCTAACATATCCTATTCCTTCCACCTAGTATGGTAGCATATAGTTAACCCCCCCCCACCAGCCGTATGGCTGGTGGGGGGGGGGCAACTATATGCTACCATACTAGGGAGATGATTATGAGCAAGGTGGTTTCCCGTTGCCTTCCTTGCCGTAGTATATTTTGACTCTAGCCGTGTGTGTGTGTGTGTGTGTGTGTGTGTGTTCATGAGACCGGTTTGCCTGTTTTCAGGAATGAAAAACTCGAGTTACCGGGAGGAAAGAAACCTTCCACCTGCGTATGAGACTAGTTAACTCATCTTTATTCGAAAGAAACTAAATAAAGGTTCCTCACGTTACTGACGGGAATCGAACCCAGGTGTTTCCGACCAAAGGACTCCGTCTATACTGACTGAGCTACGGAAACTCCAGGTGGTTAGTAATAAGGCAAATAAGGAATGAGGATTTGTCGGTGCAGAATCGACATCAGTACTGTGTGTGTGTGTGTGTGTGTGTGTGTGTGTGTGTGTGTGTGTGTGTGTGTGTGTGTGTGTGTGTGTGTGTGTGTGTGTAAAACATATCCATGGTACATTTAGTACCGTGCGTGGGGTAACTATTAGAGAATCTAGCAGCTGTGCTGTACTGAGCTAACATGGTATTTTCTTTTTTTTTCAAGCCGCTTTGTTCAGGCCTCTAAAAAAAGGAGGATTGTTGTCTCACACCGGACTATTGTTATTTCCGTGTCTGGGATTATTTATTTGTATTCATTTATTTTTATTTTATTGATTTATTTGTTAATTGTGTTTGCTTTTCTGGCGTTTGCATGTCTACAGGATAAAATACCAAGAGTTTCCGAGAGAAAGAGAGAGAGAGAAAACCTTTACCCCCGTATGAGCTCGGCTAATTCACCTTCGGTTGAAAAGCTTTGATAACAGTTCACACCGATGTCCAGATCTCAAAGAACGGCGACGAAAATCACCTACCACCTAAAAAACTTCACAAACATCCACACGCCTTGTGAGATTCAAGCCCCCAATCTGTTAGATTAAGAGTGAACATGTTATCCACTTAGCCACCAAAATAACCAACACTCAGGTTTTATTATATTTTTAATGGATGATATTCTTATATTATATCGGAACTCTTAGAATTATTTGATAATGCTGTATATTTTATTGCTTTGTATTTCTTTTGTGCGTGAAACCAGTTTTCGAAATTTTCATTAAAATGCATATAACCCTCTTGTAGATAACAGACCTAAAATAATAACGAAAATTACAAGAAAATCTCCTGTAATAAGCTTGATTTCGTACAATATAGGTAAGAACATTTTTAAACCTCAATTTTAAACTATCCAAGACTTGTCCATGGGAGGGGGGTGGTTTACATTTTTTGTGACAAAGAGATCGAGGAGCACTAGAAATGTGAAATTAGTATTAGGTAATTTCTGGACAATCTTCAATGCGATCTTTTTCGAGCTCAAATAATTTTTTTTTTTTATTTGTATTCATCTTTTATTTATTTATTTGTGCACTGAAGTACAAGAAACTGGTAGAAACTTTCTATACGAGAAACGTATAGAAACATAGAATAACGCAGTCTAGTGTATATACGGTCACAGATCAAGAACATCGCGTTGAAAAGCACAGGCTTTCCTTTCAAAAAAAGGTATTGAACTACTTCCCCGCTTTTCTCCACGTTTGCCCAGGGGTACGCATACCACTGGTTGAGTAGCATATTAAAGTGTTAAATTGCTTCTCGGAAAATTCTATAGCTTTCTAAGAAAAGTATCCGTCGGTTGGTGGGCAAATAGGAGGGACGTTATTTAAACTGGTATATGGAATAATTCCAACGTTCACATGGCGGGTGTAAAACCAATTTTTGTCAAGATGTCTGCCAGCATTTTATTACTCTCTCTCT
Source organism: Typopeltis vanoorti (assembly GCF_054136105.1). Classification (NCBI taxonomy): domain Eukaryota; kingdom Metazoa; phylum Arthropoda; class Arachnida; order Uropygi; family Thelyphonidae; genus Typopeltis; species Typopeltis vanoorti. The sequence continues at coordinate 69,619,522 of NC_143555.1, read as the reverse complement.
CTCTCTCTTTGTATATAATAATAATAATAATAATAAAACTTTCATTTACTGACTGAGACGGTGTACCACGACGTTACCATGGCATATCGGAAGCACTGGTACAGAAGCACTCTTTGTATCTACCTTCCTATCGTTATATAGGTGGTACCTTCTTATATAGAGTTTGTCTCTAATCCAGATTCTTGAGTTTCCTTCTCTAGATTAGATTGCCGATAACCTAACTCTTGATACAAATGCTACTTACTGACATAAATCACTGTGCCCTGCCCCTCGGATTTCTCCAATTCAACGCCCCACATTTAAACAATCTGCATCAGCATTGCCATTTCTGCGTTCGAATTCAACTTACGCTCTCAATATTCTTCTAAAATTTGCGGTGCAAAAAAAGGGCGAAACAGACGATATAACGCAGATTAATTCTCCTTATTATTTACTATATAATACTTCATCCTAACAGGTGGTTTTTAACGTATACGTGATAGAGCATTATTACCTCACTGCTTAAAAATAACTTCGCTATTTTCCTTTAAAAGTGAAGCCCTAAAGTGAAATGAACAGATATAATGAAAGGAAAATACATTGATTTTATCCGTATATTTGTGCAGAAAACTTTCAATAAAGTTAAAACTGTGCTTCTTTATTATGATACTTGCTTTTCTATAGCATTAATCAAAGATGTCTTCATTTTAATTCCCATAAATGTATTCCCATAAATCATATCTTTGTTTTACCACTCGCTTTATGTCAAACGTAATAATACGTAATAATTTAGTATACAAATAAAGTTTATATCAATAAACCGTTCCGGGAGAGAGAGAGAGAGAAAGAGATGATATGGAAGTTGAAACTTAATCAACACTCACATAGAAGCTTCGCTTGCATTTATAGGCATAAGGTTTATTATTATTATTATTATTATTTTTAAGTGAATCCCACCCAACAAACCCGATAGTGTAATAATTATGATATGAAAATAAGCCGCCAATGGTCTAGAAAATCCTGGCTTTTCCAGACCTTGATGGAAAATGTACAGGAAAATTCAGGAAAACTGGAAATTCTACAGGAAAGTTAGAAAATTCATGGAGCATGCTTCTTAATATTTGCATATTAAACTACTTCAATGATCTAATATCCTTTTGCTAAACCTGTTTGCTTTCTAACTTATACTCCCCCCCCCCCCACCTCTTATGTCGGACTTTTACGTTTCACTGAGAACTAATTCCCACTAAGGAATTAGTTCCCAGTGAAAATAGAAGCCAGGTTGCTACAAGGTTTCCCTTACTCTCCCCTCTCCATTACTTTTTTGCAAATGTAGAATTAAAATCTATCGTTATCGTCTAATAATTTATCTTCTTATATAATATATTACTTTCATTTCATCTTCTGTGCCTGTATACTTCTAGGAATGATTTTGGTAAACAAATAGATAATCCAAAATTTCCGGTAAAATGCCAAGTTTTAATGGAGAAAAAAACGAAAGCCGAAGCCATGATTTGTAAATAAAAAGAATGGTAAATTGTTATGTATAAACTCTACAGAGGAAGAAATTGTTGAACGCAAATGGATAAGGTGAGTCTTACAATATTATGAATGATAAAAACTATAATTTTTATATTACTATGATATTATGTATAAATTATTAGTAATACTTATTATTAAAAAATTACTCAATATTTATTAAAACGATGAAAAATATATGATTTTATAAGTTTGCTTTTGTTTTGATATTGACTAAAAGAATTCTCAGTAAAACTCCAATGTTTTTAAACCTTCATTGACTGAAAAAAATTCTCTAACACACACATGTAAGATTTTATTTTATTTTATTTATACCTCTAGCCGATGTTTTTACCTTATTGAAAACTCAATTTTTATTCACAAGTTTTAATTTTAATAAATATTCTTTTATTAGTATACTTGCTAGAAAAAGTTCGCTATCGATCACTTATCCCGTTTGTACAACAGGAAATGTATGTGATGTAAGATCACAACATCCTACAACGTTCCATTTATATCTTAATGACGTTGACTTTTATGGCTTTTTTAAGATAATGATGCGCTGTTTATTAGACAACGTATATTTAAATATCAGTGGATTGAAGAACATGGTGTTGAAATCAGTCATCCTCCCAAGATCAATATAATTGAAATTTTGTGGGATATATTTGACGTGGTATAGGAATGTGAGATCCATTAGTTTCATCACTGAAAAATCTAGAATAGCATTTTTTTTTTTTTTCAAATCCCAAAAACTACTGCCGCTTATCCATCGTTTCAGATTTGTTGTCGCAGTGCGGATAAAATGCTGCCAGTTCGTAGCAACAAAATATGTCCAATTCAGATATCTGTATGCATTAAGAGAAAATGCATCTCTGTGTGTCAGATATTATTGAAGTATGAAAATATTTACCGATATAGGGATGCATTTTGAAGAATGGATCATGTTGATATCTCTATATTTACTAGCCCGTGTTCATCAGTTTCTATGATGGATATAGCAATAAATGTGTGTTCTAGACTTAAACTACGTGAGAAGGCCTGCAGTAATAACTGTCCACAGTTTTATTCTTCAATACTTATATTTGAAGGCCAGCTTGATGACAGTTTACGCGTGATAACGGGAAATTCCATTTGCTGAACGGTGTTGAGATTCTGGCACGTAAGGATATCCTGTTTGTGCTGAAAATACCAGTCTTTCATAAATTTTTACATTTTATCATTTTAACGAAGAGCTCTAAATCACACGAACTTATGCCTGGAGGGGGGGGGGGGGGTTGTGGATTCCATCAGTTGAGAAATCGACCGGTACTGCTGCTGTGTCTTCCTGCTGCATATGAACACAATAGCCAAGTCCACTGTTGAGATGTAAGCGACATTAAAGTAATGTGTACTACTTTTTGCTCTGCAGGAAAAAAAAAAAAAAAATCAAACAGTATCGAATGGTATTATGAAGAAGAATATCGTCCCGTCCAAAGGCGATGACCGTGATAATTACATATTGCTTTGTGCCCCCCCCCCGCCACACACACACACATACATACATGCTTTGGCTCTTTTCAGCTCGCGGAGATATGTTTAGTATCACTCACTGCAGTGACGTTTCAGTTGCAATTCGTGACTGATTCAATGTTCCTAATAGGACTACTTTTGTTCATTGAAGGAGTGAAATGCCCAGCGTACTACAGTGGTACATATGCAGAAATATTATTCAATATGCTGCAGGTCGGAGACTTCCAGAAGAGTTCAGAACGCTTATGGCTTCGAAGAGTTCTGAACGATAAGAACTCTTCTTTCTGGTTCTGTGATCCACAACATATTCATACAACCAGAAGTGTTCTCATGGTTCAAGACATACTCCGCAGAGCCTTATCGCCACAGACTGCTAATGGTTACGTGAAGTTCTGTGTCGATAAGGCTCTGCGGAGTATGTCTTGAACCATGAGAACACTTCTGGTTGTATGAATATGTTGTGGATCACAGAACCAGAAAGAAGAGTTCTTATCGTTCAGAACTCTTCGAAGCCATAAGCGTTCTGAACTCTTCTGGACGTCTCCGACCTGCAGCATACATAGCTCGTTGTACCTGCTAACGAGCATAAGAAAAAAAAACTAATTTAAAATCACGTACAATTTGTATTCTATATAAATCTTAAATTTAAATTACATTTTAAGTGTAAATTTAAGAGTATTTACGTATAATGCATAGTAGATATTCGACTTGCAATAGTTAAAATATTTCTTGCTCGTACGGTGGAGACTCACAGAATTGCCCACCCGGTAACTTCGATAAGTTACCGGGTGTGCAATTCTGTGAGTTGCAATTCAGTCATGACCTCTGAATAACCATTCCCTACCTTGTCCAAAACACATGTCCCATATGTTTTTATATAATGACACCTGTGGTGAATTCATCACTAAAAAACACACGTACTAACCACAGTGATAAGTTTTAATACGTAAATATTTCATCCCAAGTATCTTGGGACATCCTCAGTACAGTAATTCAAACAATACTAGGAATAATACACATTTAGGGCGCATGATTACAATGGAATCTCAATATGCGTAAAGTAACCTGTTATAGAAGTAAATTAAATATAACTAAAAAAAAAAAAAAATATATATATATATATATATATATATATATAAAGAGATTATTTTATACAATTTTGTATGACAATTTCCCATACTTTAGGAATAGTAGGAACGTCGTTGCGGTTTAAATTTGGTTTGTGTAGTAGAGCTTCAGCACTTTCTTTATTTACATAAACGTTCATATTTATATAAATATAAAGTCTGTGTAAAAGTTTCGACTTCTCCCAATGGATCCTATGGTTTGGATTTTCAACTCCGTGTTGGGAGAGACCAGATTTCTGCGGTTTGAAAAGACGAATGTGGTCTTGATGTTCTGAGCTCTATAACTTGTTATCTTCTCCTAAGGACAAACTCTCACCTCTGATGATACCTGGCGTTTATGAGATCCCATGCCCCTGCAATTTGTCTTACTTTGGACAGACAGGTAGATCTGTTCAGAAATGCATCTCGGAACATCAAGACCACATTCGTCTTTTCAAACCGCAGAAATCTGTTCTCTCCCAACACGGAGTTGAAAATCCACACCATAGGATCCGTTGGGAGAAGTCGAAACTTTTACACAGATCTTTATATAAATATGAACGTTTATACAAAGAAAGTGCTGCATCCCTACTACACAGACCAGATTGAAACCGCAACGACGTTCCTACTATTCCTAAAGTATGGGAAATTGTCATACAAAATTGTGTAAAATAATCTTTTTATATATATATATATATATATATATATATATATATATATATATATATATATATATATATATATATTAATATATATTAACGTAACTAACAATAATAGTTTACTTAATGGACGGTAATTAGCTCTAAATTTATGAGGACTAACGAACCACATGTTTGTGTGTATGTGTGTTCCGTGAAGGCGATATTTAATAATTTCAAAGGCCGCATGCGCCCTCTCATTAGTGTAGAATTTACTAAAACAAGATTATTCTTATTTTATCATGCCTTAGTCGCATGTTTATTAATAACAATAACAAAATAAAATAAAATACAAAACAAATATTCTTTGCCAGGATGGGAAAAAAAAAAAAAAACAGAGGAAGCTCCGATCTAGGAGGATTGATACAATAAAGAGTGCCTTAGAAGAGAGAAATATACGATCTGACAATATTATATTATATATTATATTTCTGACAGTTTAATTTCTAGAGGAAAATTGTTGATAGGAAGTTAGTAATGATATAGCTTTTTCATGTAGTACTATCATAATATCCTGTACACCCTGAGGGTACATATCAGAAACTTGATGCTGATGATGATAAAACAAATGTTCCAGGATAATTTCTCTGATCGGTTAATGAAAAATTCACAGTAGCTAAAAACTCGACTTTATGGTCTATCCATGATGATGGGAAAAGAAACTTGCATTAATGAGTTGTCAATTGTATATACTTTTGTTCAAAGTAGAAAAAAAATTATGTGGGATACTTTTTTCCTTCACTGAATGGAAACCATCCCTCTCTATATATTTCCTTTGAATGGTAAATACGATGGCGAGATGGTTTTTAAGACTACTGGAAAAATAAGAGATGACATTCATGTTGCATTAGCCAAGCACTGCAGTTCTACAGTACTAAATGTCTTCTGTCCGTAACATGAGTATTATAAATGAATATGGCTGAAACAGATATCGCTGTGCACTGCATCCGTACGTGCTCAATCGATACAAAGCAAGAAAGACACAAGAACTGTATTCATTTCATGAAACCATTAATGGAGTTGTTTCTTTATCACTTGTATCTTGAATCCATATTTACAAAGTATTGTCTATGAAATAAGATAAATACAGTTTCTCAGCCTTATTTGCATAATTTTATTTTTATTATTTTTTGCCACATTGACAAATTGTAATCCATCTGCTTTGGCTAATATTAAAAAATATATATTATATTCTTTTTAGTATTCTGTTTAAGGTTTAAAATTTCCCATGGATTAAAACCATAAAAAAATTTATTTTCTTTTACATCTTTAAGCCATCATTGTGCATTTTTGCGCTCATCACATTATATTTAAGTTTTCTCAGATAATTTGCTATCATCAGTCGCTGATTCGGCACCTGCAGGTCCTTATCGAATCGGGCCAGTGCTGTTAAAAACGGTGTCTCCATAGTACCTAGATCTTAATTTCGCCACGGGTTGCAACAAAGCTTTTCGCCAGAAAAATTAATCTTTGTTGCAGTCATTAAAGATCATTAATCACAAAGATGAACCAAGAGGAATGCAGGGTTGGTTTTATGGGGAAATAACTTTCCTTCTGTGTTGCTTCGAACTGAATTGCCCTTCAAAATTTAATGTAACTAGTCTCCCGCAATATAAAACAGTTATAAAACAAAATATAAATTGCAGATTCATCGCTTGTTTGAGAATTTCATTATGGGAAAATAATACTAATAAAAAAGTGTTGTGTAAGTTAAGATGACAATCAATCATTGGAATCCATCCACAAATGCCTGTACATTAGCATTAGATGTTTGTCCTTCACACACACACACAAAAAAAAAAAAAAAGCTTTCGATGGGACTCCCAGATGCTTTCAGAATTTATGTTCCTATCACCCCCCCCCATCCCCACGAAGCTGCAGTTTCATATTATACTGTTATCTCTAATCTGTTTTTATTTTATTTTTCTTCCTTGCAGATCATAATTTTATTTTATAAAGATTTTACACGATGTCACATTGCATTATTAAGTGAAAATATAGCGAGACAAAACAGACAAAATATGCGAGAAGTGATAGGCAAATCCCGCTCTTGTCGTACATGTAAAAAGCGATCAATGGGACGCCTGACAATAGCATACAAGAAACCAGTAGGAGAGCTGTAATTGTTATATAACATACGCATAATGCACGACATTACTGTTCGAACCATTCTTTTGAAAATAATCTTGTGTTATTGACATGTCATTATGAAATAGGCTTATATATTATTGAAGATTATTCACCAGCGATTGCGTTCACGAGATCTCATTATGAAGAAGATCAAGGTCAAAATAACGTTCAGAAGAGCATATACTGATTTTTTCAGTTTGTTTTGAAAGTACATCTACAAGATTACTTATGGATAACTGATACGGCAGTGAATCAGTTATTTGTGCAATAGCTGTATCTTTTGCAACTGCTGGAGTGACAGTCACGAAAGGGCCTTTTACTAAAAGGAAAACGTAGTATACAAGATCCTGTAATTGTTATTTACGTAAAACGTGTTTGTTTATACGCTTTCAAAACTGATACTTTTTTGTTGTTGATTTACAGATTTGAATTGCAACATAACTTAAAAGACAGAACAAAAAAAAACTTATTTATATATGCTTAGGGAAATTATTGATCATAGTTTGCAGATAAAAAATGCAACTGTAAACATCTGTTTTGCATGAAATTAAATCAACATGTGATGAATTAGTAAACACGATATTATGTTGTACTTCAAGGTCGGGTTATGTTATTTCTTTACTTTTAAAAATACCTTACTGATGCCAAGTATTTTTCATATAACGTACTTAACATTGAAAATAACCATTTTAAATTTATATTTTTATAAAAAAAAATACTTTCTTCCAGCACTTAATTAGTAGTAATTATTAGTTGTACATTATTTTTAAAAATATTATTATAATTTGATACAGTATTAGGAAATCACATTTCAATAAATTGTTGGACTTCTTATCCTCCCCAAACAAATGAATACAGTTACGGTGAATGTTAACTTGCTGAGAGTGCAGTAATGGCAGCTGCTGTGTATAATTATCATATGATCAAAATGCATTATTAGGGTTAAACCCAATACAAAACCTTTACTATTGACCTTGTAACCAAAAGGCTCCAGTGCTTAAAACAGGTGGTAAAAGAAAAGCATTAACACAGTAACCAATGTCACGTGTAACGACAGCTCACCATGAGCTGTCGTTACACGTGCCATGAGGCCAAGCACCACCAAAATTTTTCTAGGAGGAATAGAACGAGACAAAACACTAGATCATAGTCAAAGTTATGTGCATAACTTTATCTCTTGGATAAAAAGTAATGAATTGTTCGTAACTTCGTTAAATTTTGCTCAATAATTATGGGAAGCTACCTGAAAACCAGTACAGTATATGTACTTATTCGTGTTGGACAGACTCTGTATAAACTGCTCCTCAAGGTCAATAGACAGGGAAATGCGTCCGCATTATATCTTGAGGCTATTCTGAACAAGGATGCTGGTTCGGTGAAGGTGGGAAGACAAAAAAGAAGCTCGGATTTGAAGGATGGGCTGAGGAGTAAATAGATCTTAAAATCAGACATCTTGAGTACGAGACAGGCTTGTAGAATAGATAGGCCTCGTGTAGAAAAGAGGAAACTCTTAGTAACCATATCACTAATCTCTTGAATTACAGATTGAAGTAAGCTCTTTCAAGGGGGGGGGGAAAGAAACATGCGCGTTTTTTTTTTTTTTTATCCTTTAAGTTTCATAAACGGTTTGATTGCATTCATTAACAGCCCCCCCCCCCCCCCACACACACACAAATCTAGAGTTTCTGGGCATCACTTTTAAAAATTCGGTTTTCACACATGCATTTCAGTAACTAGGAGCAGCATAAAATCGTGATTGATGATGACTGTTACTGTTCACAAAACTACTTCTAGCAAACTGATCTTATTTGTGAAAATAGAATTATAAAAATTGAAGAACGTTCCAGTCTTAAAACGTGGTACTTAGTTATAAAATAACCTATTTATATTTTATTGTGGAATTTAAGACTTTTATCAACTGCTTGCCTTACAATCCATTAAAAAAACCCGAGTGGATAACGTCGCCACTCTCTAAGAATCTGCGCGGCGGAAACTGCATATGTTTTCATCGATTCGTTTGACAATTTAGTTGAATTTCATTGTCCAGACCACCAGTTTACTGTTTTTGGAGGTCTGAGATGCTTAGTAAAACTTCAACTTTCTGTGGTATTAAAATAGCTCGATGACTAAACTGAATAATTAAAATATACGAAAAAAAAGATGTATTTACTTTCAAAATGTGTTTCGGCGAAATCCTTTTGATTTGTGAATGAGTATGTGTGAGCGAGCGAGAACAACTTCAGAGGCATATATCGGGTAACCTGTATCACCAGCAGTCTCCAAGCAACTCGTCCTTGAAATATTTTTTTGTCCAGGGTGAATTTGGCCAAATCTAGTTGCTTAGAGACGATCTTTGGCAATAAGCACAAATGTTACACATCAATTACATCATTAATATCTAAAAGGACTACGGTTATTGAACTCCAAACCATCGACAAAGCTTTAGGATTAATGTACAGTTTAATATGTGTATTACCAAATTATAATTCATATACGAGTCTTTGGACTCCTTGGAGTTGTCACGTAATGGTATATACCATCAGAGTTTTCACATGTTGATTACTTTGTTTTCCGTATCATTTCATCTGTCAAGAAGAATGTAGATAGCATGCTAATAATGAGCATTGACTAATAATTATCTAATTCACTGATTTCCAATATCTAATAAGTCACTGATTACGATAAATCAAGTCAACTGGCATTCGTGACGACTCGGTGAGAAACATGCTTTGCGGTAGATGCATGAAAATTAACTTGAATACTTAAATGTGGTGTGAATAGATTTGTCATTAATGTCTTTTCTTTGGCAGACACACTTCCACCAGTTTTTGCATGTTTTCATTCATTTTTTAATTATAAAAAATATTTAAATCATAACTTTTCCAATCATTACTAAAGCTGTTTGGCGAATTATTATTTTTTCTTTCTATGAAATAAGATGCTTTAAGAAAATATTCATTAGTTTCTTTAATAAGATTATTTTTTCCAGAGGTTTTTTTTCTTTTAGAAAAACGTAAAAATTAATAAACAGTACGTATATATTTATCATAATAGTTTTTGACACGATACTCATAAATACTGTTCATTACAAATAGTACTTATGAATGACATTTCATAAAACATGAAAATATAAGATAATCAAATTTGATTATTTGATTTTGTTAGAAATAAATACATAAACTCATAAGAGTGCCCAGTTCATTGTACATTAAATATAAATTTCTGATACACAAACCAAGAAAAAACAAATATTATTATTATTTGTCGCTAATCTGATGATTTAAGATAATCCTCATAAAGCCAATTCTAATGAATAACTACTGACAGTCTTACGTATATTTGCCAAAAAAAAAAAATCAAGTTGCATGCAATGCAAGAGATTCTATAATAAGTACAGCACAATATAGGATAATTTTTATTTCTTCTTATATTGGAACATTACGTTTAAGTAAAAACACGAATATTTATGCAAAAGAATGAATCATATCGGTATTTTCATTTACATTGAAAGAAAACGCTGAATATAACCTAATTAGCAAGAGTTAATATTTTTCATATACTGCAAGTTATATTTTTTCGTATACTAATACAAGATGGAATTGTTCAGAAGATAAAAGAGACTGATATCAACGAAATGCAATCAAAACTCACTCTTTGCACTTCGGAACCAAAACACAACACTGACGAATGAAGCACTAAAGGAACATTCAGGGAATTGTTATCAGAAAGGCATAATATTTCACCACATTGTCTCTCTCTAAAAAGAATGGAATGTGTAAGGAAACAAATCGCTCAGATAATGAACAGTAATTAAATAGTTCCAGTTCTCAGGACCTTTAGTTGCAGTGCTTAAAGAGACTGAAACACACGGAGTCGGTTCATCTTCCGCACTTTCAGGATCACCTATCCAAAGTACAGTACACAAATTTCTTTGCACATACCCAGGTTTTTCGTGGAAATACGGGATCTATATTCCGTATTCTTCCTCCTCTTCGTTTTCCAGTACCGCAGGCAGGATGTGTCTTTGTACTGACAGTTTCTTCTGTTTTCCTTTGGTTTGATGTTCAACACTAAAAGCGGTCAGCCAAGAAGCGATGCAATCTTCTGTTTCGGTGGGTTTATTGTCCGGGGTTCGAAACGTTAAAGCCACACCTTCGCATGCTCGAGGTGTAACACGGAATTCCCGTCCTGTGCCCGGTAGCGTCTCTACCGTACACGACCTCAGGTTAATGCTAGCTAGCGGACGACACGCCGTCACGAGAGCTCGGACTGGATACAGTACGGCAAAGTGTTCGCTGGACGTTCGGTAAACGCGAACGAACACTCGCTGTCCAGCAGTTTCATCGCGAGTGGAACGTACAATATCCAGAAGTCCAGATTTCACTTCGGTTGCTTCCGGTCGGATTTCGTCGCTGTGGTCGCCAAGTCGCACAGATGGAATACAAGGCATGGTGAGTCCTTAGCCGTTTACACGTCGCACACAAGTGTCAGTTTGAAAGATATAATCCGGAACATCCAACGAAGTGAAAAATACTAACAGTGAACAGCTCGGTAGCGCAGTGTCAGCACTAGAAACCTAGCTTCCATCGTCTTCGGCAACCGCTTCCAACTAACCCCCTGCTTTTGATTGCTGGGTAAAGCTTTGATAGCTTCCTTTCAGCGAGCAGATAACATGACGTCACACCCACAACGCCATTGGTAAATACGAATACGGTATCACGTGATTTCTTCCTGTGAAGCGCCGAGCCAGTGGTTACTTAGTGCCCCGGATGGACCACTGTTCCAGTGATAAGGGCTGCAGTCGTTTTGCGTAACGTGTTTTCTTTCTGTAGAAATTATTTATCAGTTTTCCCGTGCAGCTTGCGATGTTGAAATTGCTGCATTAGTGTTATTGTTTTTCCAAGCCGAGGGAATCTCTTAAAGTATTCATTCAAGGCACTTGTTTGTGTATCTATCCTGATATTGTCTTGCATTTCCCCGAGGATTTTTAATATTTCTTTTCCATTTAAATTTAATCGTTTCTATCATTAGCCAGTATACATTTTTGTTTTGCCAACATTATTACTGGCAATGTAAAATGGCATTAGCAAACAGCCATTTCAGATTCGTATATATACATTCATTGTTTTGCAGTTATTATTTTGGGAACAATTAAAATACATGCAGGGTATTTAATGGCTGTTTGAATTAACAGTCATTAAATGCCATAGAATGATTGTCATTAAATGACTATTATTAATGTCCGTTGATAACATCCCCTGTTAAACACTGAAGTTTGTCGTAATTAATACAATTTTGCCGTCAGTTATTATTGGTATTATTTCACAGTACGAATACGTGGAATTCCGATATTTTGTTGTTCAATATTCAGGTTTAAATTTGATTTCCCGTTCACATATATATAATATTTTTTTATTATTCTTTTTTTTTTTAATAAAGATATATCCGAGTAATATCATTATTGTCTTTTAAGTGGGAATGACAAGCAGGTACCATTAAATACAAAATCTACTACCAAAAGACAAACATTTTATAATTCTCTCAGTGATTGATTATTGGAAATGCCGTTGTGTGTCACTGGGATATAATAATATCCGAAGGTTGCTGCAAGGACAATAAATAATGATTTTATAAAAGTTTCTTCTCTCATGCTAGCGGAGAGAAGCCTACGCTATATATATTTGTGAATTTTCACGTAAACTAACAATTATCGTTGCAAGACGCCGCCTCATGACGTTAGATGTCGCTAATTATAATAGAAATCTCTTTGCGAATACATTTAGTAATTCATGCAAAGTGAATACACAGCACTCATCCAGTTAATACTTAATGGAAATATAAATAATAATCATCGTATCGCTATCTTCAGTGAATTAACTTAAAATTATAAATACAAGTAAACAGTAAAACTTCATTAAACATTTAAGCATGAGTCAGTATGCATAAGGAATATATATTTGAGAAAATCATTTGTGAAGTATATTCCTGTTATTAATAAAGGTGTTCACCAGGCAGAAGTATCAACCCCACTTCCTCCAGATACGCCTTTTATTATTATTATAACACAATGCTCTTCCGTTTTCTCCAGCAAAGCCAGCACTTTCTTATTTATTTACATAGTTGCTATTTTAAGTAATAAATTATATCTCTGAACAAATCCACTATATATTTTTAATTATCCATTTCCACCGTTGGTGGAAATACTATTGAAAAATGAAATCCCACCCCGCTAATATTTATCGGTAAATATTAGCGGGATAGCGATGTATTTAACTCTAGAAATTCATGATTCGAGATTGCAATTGCTAGCTTTAATGTTTCCAATCATTTGTAAATGCACGCTCGCTTGCCAGCGGAGTTTGATCATTCTTATTTTTCAGTTATAGTACGCACGAATTCTCCGATTTGTGTAAATTAATATCTCTAGAAATTGGTTATTAAAAAAGTCTTGCATTCCTGCTTGGTTAGATAGACTAGAAATTCTCACTAACTGGTAATGCCTGTTTTACATTGTTGTCCCAATTTCGCAGAGTGAAACGGTTATTTAACAAAATAATAATAAATGTAAAAATTTAATTTACATAATACAAATACTATTACACAAATGACTAAAATATTTCCCCCCAATTTGCTATCACTTTATGAATACAAGACTGCAGTTATGCATATCAGTTATAGAATATTTTAAAACACTCTCTGAAGCTGGTATGTACGCATATTTTATAACTTCCCAAAGAAATAATTTTATAACAATCTCATCCATTCACATAATAAAAACATTGGATATCAGTAGTAGACAGGACATCAAAATGTTTACATTAACTTAAATAATTCGGATTTTTTTCATCAGAGTCGGATGGAGTTGATAGCTAGTCTTCTGTCATTGGTTCCCGTTGTGCCTTTTTTTCTTTCTTTATTTTTAAAAAATAATAAGTCTACCATTTGAGCAGAACAGAGAGGCAAAAAATATGTTTCACGAGTTCAGAACGTCATCGCCAAGTTAAGCCTTGATTGTAACATTAGTTGCACATTTCGCCCACTGGACAAACTAAAGTGTCTGTAATGTTCCTTGGCTAGCTGGGGAATATTGGCTAACTCACATCCTTGACAGTATTCCAATTCATGCCTTTCCAGCTGAAGTCCTGATGCGAAGTTGTCCTTGCAGCTGCACTTCGCAGGCGCTATTGTATGAGAAAGATCAAAAACAGAGGAGCACGTTTTAAGCGGGAATCTTTATGAAACATGCATTCAGAAGGATTTTCCAAAGGACAGAGAAAGATGGAGTGAAAGGAGGACCATTTAGTTGGCAGGTGTAAAGTTGGGTGGGGAATGGGTGATGACCAGCAACCGATTGCTTTTTTGTAGGTAGAAAGTGGAGGAATGATGAGAGTCGGTTCAGTGAAATAACACTCATTAGAATTACTTCAAATTGAAACTAAGTCTATGAGAAAGTGATTAGTGTGACATCGTAAGAGAAGTACGTGTGAATTAGTTATTTATGTAGTGTTAGCAGTTTTCCTGATGATAAGTACCGTTTTTTTGAGGCTATGGGCGTGATGTTTGTGCTAGGAAAGGTTAAAAGTGTAAGTTAGCCCAAGAAGAGAAATCTAATCTTACCTGGAGATCTTGGTTAATATCGTGAAAGGTAAGACAGAGCGATGTGAGGGCGTTCTGTTCTTCCAAAGGGCATTGCTGTGTTTTGGTAGCACTGAATTTGACGTTGTCGTTCTTAGCCGCTGAAGAATAGGAATGAGATTCATGTTTAGGACATAATTTAGGTTATTTATCTATCGGAGAAGGAGAGTGGACAAAGTGCGGAGAGCTGAAGCACTTTGCTTCAATGGAAATTGAACACTTTTTTTTTTAAATGTGATCCCACCCATGAAAAGCTGTAAACCTAGCGCACATTAAGTACTAATAGTGGATTAAGGTTAGATAATCCTATTCTTTCTATTATAGAGAATAAACTGCAACGTTTTCAACATACTTCAGGTCTCTAATAAGCAGGTCTCACAACGCGCGATGAAAATTTCGGAAATACCCATGCCAAATGGAATTTAAACATACAGCCTTTTGGTTCAAGAACGGGCACGTTATCAGCTCAGCCCAAACCTTACCCCATTGAACGATGGGAGAGAAAACTGGACGGCGAATTATAAATCAGTACAATGCCGACTATGATGTAGCGTTGTTATTTGAAATATAAAATAAATATATTCTTTGAAAAAAAAAAAAATATATATATATATATACTGATTGTTTCATATTATGTTTATACATACAAAAACAGAACCAAAATGATCATCATTGGTAATTTTATTGTTGTTGCTTGTGATAAGTATGGACAAACAAGCAAGCACGTGAAGTGCAGCATGATGATATCAGCAAAAATGGCTCCACTACAATTACTTCACGTTTATTTTTCATAGGAACTTTATGGCTAGGTTGTGAATATATGGATTTTTTTACATCATCTTATAGATTAACGTTGTAAACATGTTCTCAAACTAGGTGGACTATCTTTGGTAAGCACAGATCAATGTTATCCTATAAATTTTAGTAGTTTTTTTTTCTTTCTGTCTTTCTTTTTTTTTTCTTTTTTTTTTTTTGAAAATGATTTGTTTCTATTTCCAAACATAAATAGATGCCTTTCCAATTATATCATGGGGGGGATAATTACATTTTCATTATTGTGTAACGGTTTGTTTGATGTAATAAAAAAAAAAAAACTTTGCAGCTAATGTATAATAAGACGTGACAATACAAAGGGACATTCGCCGTTATCAGTTATCACTATTGTTACTAGCCGCCTTCATCTAGAATAAGTCTATCAAGAGTGGCAGCGGAATGAATACCGCTCATTACCTAGATTGATGTGTGGTAATGCTTTAGTTATATTAAACAGAGCGTGAGTCTTCTGAAACAGAATCATATAACGATTTTTTATAGTTATAGCTGTATCATAATTATCGTTGCTGATTTTATTAGAGATCCAGTTCTTAATAAGTGCAGTAAGCACGATCATCCCTCGCAAAAAAAAAAAAAAGAAAAAAAAAGTGCTTTTATTCAGATCTTTGAATTTTCGGATTATATGGCTTCCTGATAGAGTATTTAGGCTACATGGTAGTAGTGCTAATGAAATATAAAAATCTTTTATGAAATTTATTTATTTGACTTCCGTTGGTTATCAGCTGTTTTAATCAACAGGACTGGAATGTATAATGAAAACAAAAAAAAAAAAAAGAATAAAATACTATTGTAAAATATTGCTTTTCACAAAAGCTATTCGAATACCGAGTTCAATTCATTTCGTGGTAATTTCCGTAACGATTCAGTTTCGAATATTTTAACAATAACAATGGGGGGAAAACTTTCCAGATTCATGTAATTTAAAATAAAATAGACGACTTTTGGGGGGAATTCTAAAACAGGCCTTCCAAGTAATCGTAATTTCAACGCTAGTGCGCTTCTGATAAAACGCTCTGTTGCTCGAAAAGCGGAAGTAGACAAACATACTTCGTATAATAATAATTGCAAAAATGACGGAAGTTAAAATATACACATACAGTATTTGTGAGGCGTTCACCACGCGGCAATTGCTTTCCATTGTTGGACTACCTGCACGATTGATAATGAAACCTGAAAATATCCTGTGCAGCACAAAAAAAAAAAAAAGGCAGAAAAAACAATGCCCACCATGACTAAGAGATGATATCACGTAGACATGACTAAAGTAACCAGACTGACTGACGCCAATTGCAAAGGTAAAGACGGATGTGAGAACTCAGTAATATGGCCCACCTGAATATTTGAAACATTACATTTGATTCATTTGATATAGGACACACATTAAAAAAAAAAAAAAAATGTAAAGTCACATTGACACCGATCATAAGCTTTATTGTTGAACAATATGATTGTCGAAGCATCAACGCGTACTTGATATTGTCATGTGCTGTGCGAGTCATATACCAATATTCGCGTATATTATTATTATTATTATCACGTGATACCTTCAAGGAGTCCCAGGACTCGTATGCTTCCGAAGATATCACTATTTAGTTAACAAGCACACAACTACATTTATTTTCAATGAACCCATTTCTATATTACGCAATTTTTTTTTTCAGTGGATTCAGCGCAATGAATTATTTGCAATATATCACTGGATTATCTGCAGTTTGTTTCCAAATATATATATGTCACTCCCACGCACGAGAAGCAGCAGGGCTTACAGCAAATAAATGCAGTGTGTGTGGCATTTATAGCGTAAATAATAATAATAAATTATTATTTACACTACGTATTTATTAATACGTGTTTATGTATTATTATTTACTACTTGGTGTCTAGCGCAGGATTTCGCAATTATGTAAAATATAAATTAAAAAAATAAATATGTATAATTAATAAAAATAGAAAAATCCTTAGCCTACGCACTATGCTAATATATAGTTCGCCCACTGTTTGTAGGTCCCTGCTTCGCGTCTTTCCAAGAATAGTCGATTCATGCTGAAGGGGAGAAAGAAATGAAGGACCTCCGAATTGGTCGCCAACACGCGAAATCACGTGCTTTATAGGTAAAATTTTCCAACTGTTATACAAGCAACATAGTTAACTACAATAATCATAAAAGAGAAGTTAATTTTCCGACCGGTAATAATAAACAACTCATCCCACAATACGGACTGATTACTCTATTATCGGAATGGGTTCTCCTTTTTCTGGGATGCGCAGAAGTGTCGAAGGATCTCTAATCGGTGGGCGAACTATACCATAGGTTAACAACCTTTAGTGGGTAGGAGTCACATAAAAAAAATAATAAAAATAAAAAAAAAATAAGATTTGAAATTTTTAACGAAATTGTGTTACCAAGTTCCTTGTTTTGTTTTAAATAGAGCTCTTCAAATTACCCCACAGGGTGATTCGGACTAATGATCATATTAATAGTCGACTCTTTTTTTTTGTGCAATCCAGTTTTGTATATTTACGATGTGATATTTTTGTTCTTTTTTTCGGTATAAATTTGAGAGAATCGAATATATATATATATATATATATATATATATATTAACATCTGCTTTTTTTTATTGCAACTAGATTTACACTTTTTTTTCTGCCCTCATTCCACGCAGATGAAAGAAATTATTCATCCATCACCTAAAAAAAAAGAATTAAACTCATTGATCTAAAATTTAGACAAGTGAAAAAAAAAAATCCATTTATCTTCAGTTTGAACCTTAACAGAAACTATCTGAATAGTAATAACCAACGGTACTTACACTCCCATCCTGTAGCTTCTGTCCTTACTTAGCGCTGAGTAATGAAAAAACGCTTCTAGAAGGTTTAGGAAATCTATTTTTGTGAAGTAATATATGTATATATTTTATTGCTGATCCGTGGCAAAATATAATTTTTATTAAGGTTTTTGAGTTGAAATAAATTACTTCATTGCGTTAGTGCTAGTGGCATTCCCGCAGCTGCTGGGGAAGAGCTCAAAGAGGCCCAGTGAATGTTATCGTGGGAACTGTAGTGAAAGCGTTCCTGGCCCTGCAAAAGCTTGTTACAGCGAGGCCCAACAATCGTTGTTTCGTAACAGGTTCGTCACACTTTTTTTTCTTGTTATGAACTTCGATTTTTTTAATATAAAGTTCTTTGTGTAAATACTGAAACACAGAACGAATCGGTTTCGTAAATTGCTCAAAATTAAAAGATAAAAAGTTCCTAAACTGAAATTTTAAAGTAAAACCAGTTTCTGGATTATCGAATGTTTATATAAACTGGTCAAGTCTTATATTTCTTGTTGTTGTTCTATTCTTCGACTATTACTTTTTCTAGTATTGGACTTGGTAACTTACAACGATCCTCTCCCTCTTCCTCTTTCTTTCGATCGTTCCCTCAGCCCTTTGCTTTGTATCCGGAAGCTCCTTTCATCCATTCTTAACCAGTTATTCAATAAGTGGTGGTCCCCCAAATCTTTCCTACGTAAAAAAGTAATTTGTAAACAGTAAGTTATAATTTGAAGGATTGAATGATGATGATATTTGTGACGCTAATTTCACTACACATCTGCTCACTCTTCTTATATCTTTTCCCTCAATATGTTGGCAAACGGTGTATCTCAGATATTTAAATACGAGGATCTAACATTTTGTATCGGATTGTAAGAAAAGAGGCATTAGTTTTTTTAAGTGTACATTCAACATTGTCATTTTTTACTGTTTTAGTATGAATGAGTACATTTTGGGGATTGTTGTTTAGTTTAGTTTAACCTGCTAAAGTCCTGAACCCCCGTATATTGTGGGGCTTTCTGCAGGATGTCATTATGAACTAGCTCTTATGAAATCGTTCAAAATGAAAGCTGTTATAAAAAGCATTTATACAAAAAGGTACAAAAAAACTAATAATAGATTTGTCGTATTTTTGTTTCAATAGATACCGACTTTGTTTAAAACGAAAATTTTTTTCCCACTTCTTTAAATTTGATTATTTTTTATAAAATGAACATTTAATCGCTTTTATAATTTACTAAACTCCATTAGGCTTTTAAAGAATTCTAAAGACTTTGAGAAAAAACTGTTATCTTTATTTTTTTTCCAGTCTCGATTGTGCAAATATGATTAACGGTTTACGATATGCTAATACAATGAACATCCCAAATTATTCTTTAGCAGAATCACAGATCTTCTTCGAAATGTTCGTGCATGACAGACCTAAAATAATTAAACTCTCCTAATTCTCAAAAAAAAAAAAAAAAAAAGAGCAGAATAATGTACTGCCTCGGAAGTTTCTGATTTAATAAAGATACGCTTTCGTCATTGCACGTTATAATTTCCAGGCTGCTGAGTTTTTCATTACATTATGATGTTATTATAACCTAATCTTATTTCGTTATTATTTGTTCACATTCTTTGCTCTCTCTTTTTATTCATTCCACTTCCACTAGGAACAAAAGAATAAATACGATACAATTTCCTCTTTTGCGAAGCCCGTGAAAGAAATATTAGAATCCTGGGCATTACATTTCCGCTTTATCTCACCAGAACTGCGTAAGTTGCCGCTCCAATATTCCCTAGAAACTTCCGGTACATCTGAAACATTTTCTAGAATCAATATATCACTGCTGATGTTTATTAAATGAACTACTATTTATAAAAAAAAGGGGGATGGGGGATGCAGAAAGGATGCCGTACCAACCTGGTGGGCAATGCAAGCACTAGATAACAATGGATAGGTTTCTCTTGTGCTCCACATTTTCGTGAAGTTATCTCTAGTAGCTACAATTGACGGACCGTCCCCGAAGTTGCGTGCGAATGCTTGAAAAAGTACCGAATACAAGAGGAAAGTAATAAATCTTTGTGACACGTTGGGTTCTGTCTAATATAACAAAAGAAATCTGTAGCCAGTATGAAGCTTTTTTTTTTATGGTTCCAACGTGAAATTAACTTTCTGTGGTGAGGAAGAAGAGGGAGGACCGTTTAACCTTGATAAACGAAACAAAAACAAAAAAAAAACGAATGTTTTAGATCTAAAGAAAGTAATAACAGTAAAATTCTCATTCAGGAAAGTGGACGAAATATACTCTAACTGTGGGGGGGGGGGGTAGAATCGAGATGTTGCCATACCGTGTGAGTTGTAACATAATCGTTAGCGATAACTCTACCGGCAAAAACGATTTCAGCCAAAAAAACCTAACCATAAATTACGAAACAGATGCCGAAGTGATAATGTTCCAACCATGTGCATGCGTTAACATAATTTAGAAAGCATCGGAACAAATTTCGCCCGTTATTGAACGCCACGATCGATTTTTGCATTTATAGGACATCAGCAAAGTTAGTGGATTATCTACATTTGATGGAATGGCATACAAATCCTTTAATGACAGCAACATTACTCTTGCGGCAGAAGATAGCCCCGAACAATTCCGATCTGTAGAAAGAGTATGGAATTCGAGAAAGGAATCATTATTTACAAATGATTAATAATTCACATTAAATAGTTGATTTTGTAGAAAAAATGTGATTTAACTATGACGTTAAACTTAAAGAAAAAGTGGTAACATATAGTTGTCATAAGCTTCGACCATGCCATAAAAATATAATATTTGTAAGAAATTACTTGTATCGCAGAATGCAATAATATATCTTGTGGTAGGAAGCAATTTTAATTGACAAAATTTAACGGTCCCTCCCCCACCATCACCAAAAAAAAAAAAAAACAACATTAGAAAATTGCTAACCAGGAAAATCCCATAGAAACTTTACAAAAGATAGTAGTCGTATCATTTTTTCATAAAAAATAGCCGAAAAATACTTAATATATGGTATGCAGTATAAACTCGCAGAGCACACTTTCAGAGCAAAACAAATTTTTTTTTTTTTTTTTTTGCACACAAACAAAATTTTCCAGCCTTGTAGACCAAGTGGCAATGTTTCCACTTTCTAGCCAACACTGAGGGTTTAAATCTCGTGGTATCATTGAAACATAATTTTTGTAGCCTGTTCATGTTTGGTCTTCACGTCAGAGGAATCAGCTTATCTAATGCTTAGCCCACTGACGGTACTCAAAAATCTACTGTTGGTTCACTATCTTTCTTGGGAAGGGTTTTCATGAAATATAAAATAATTACAAAAGATATCTGTAGGCTTACAACGTAGATTTGTAAGTCTCAAGTGTCCGACAGACAGACTAGATAAAATAAAATGATGCAAAGTTTCCAAATTTAGTAGTTGTGGTTGAAAAAAAAAAATCCTCTAACGAATTAGACATATGAATCTTGATGTGCACACCTTAAAGTGTTACATCATTTGCCCTCCACGGAATGAGTGGACCCAGGCTATGCCAGCGAAATATATCCTGTCCTGTCATACAGTTGCCAGAACCTTTCACCGTTGAAATCAACCACTTCGGTTGCGTGAGTATTCA
This sequence comes from Typopeltis vanoorti, assembly GCF_054136105.1. NCBI lineage: Eukaryota > Metazoa > Arthropoda > Arachnida > Uropygi > Thelyphonidae > Typopeltis > Typopeltis vanoorti. The sequence continues at coordinate 69,597,651 of NC_143555.1, read as the reverse complement.
TCCATTCATTTCATAGAAACATGGTGGTTGACTTCTCATATCATCATGTAACATCATTTGCTCACTGCTTAATAATCTATCGCTTGTGCACATTATGTGCCTCACTGAACTTGCAAATGGACTTGGATAGGAGTGATGAGCCTATGTAGGTCAACTCGGACAGCCCAGCTTCTGAGGGGATCTCACAATTTTGGTGTGTGTGTGTGTGTTTTCCTTACTGTTGCTCTAGCAGTCAGAATTCATACTGGAATGGAATGCATACGGTGTATTTCATTCACTCTTGCAACCATGGTAAATTTTCATACAGCAATCCATATACTAATTGGATTATACATACGATAATTTTACACATTCCATGCTGAGCCATTCGAAATAGTTTGGTACTTGGACAGCGGGCTTGGAGTTCCCCTTAGTTAAAAACATTTACAGAATTCCTGTGTTTTGAATTTGGCATATAAACTTCGATTCTTTTGAATCATGATCATGATATAAAATCTTCATATCTTCAGTACTAAAGTGAGTTTCGAAAAAAGGGAAATAAAATAAGATCTGTGCCTTTTCGGTCTGAAATTCCACTTCTCGGATCTTTTTTGCTACACATCTTTCTGTATCGACAAATCAAAATGTGGTTCGTTTACAGGTTGACTCTTCGAAGGGAATTCGTAATGCATACACCGTATTTCATGAAAGTTAAAAATAGCAACTACATTAACCAAACAGATGTTGCACTTTTTAATTGTTTTTGCAACACAATGTTCGAGTTCCTCTTTGAGAGAAAGTGTTAATATCTTTAAGGTTTCCCTGACAGTTTATCCCAGTTTGAAATACAACCGTATACACTCGTTGTTCTTTGAAAGTCTGCCATTTTTATACATTCACACTTTTCAACATTCCTTTAGCAAATAATTCCAGCAAATTCTGCTTGACTTATGCCTAGCAGAAGGACTTTCCAGTATCCTCAGTTGCTGTAAGTTTTATACATATTGAATCTACACACATCAAATACTTTTTGTTAATTATTTTCTTAGTTGTTGTTTTTTTTTTACTTATTTTTTCTGTTTGACTTAGAGCTATAGCTAAAATATATTTTCGAAATATATTTTAGTTAATAAACATATCGTTAAATTAATTGTTCCTTTGTATATACTTAATTATATAGTCGATATATAAATAATATGTTTTCATGCACACGAAGCAGCTTTGTATCGGCTGACACTATCTGCAATCTCATTCCGCAAGGACACAGACGTGAAGCGATTCGTGTTCTCTTTCGAATTAATGGAGAACCTCATTTTCTACGAAGGTGAGTTGCCAAGCTACTTATCTTGAAACTTAAAGCAGGTTAGGCGTGCGTTGATGGACTGATTGCTGCATTAATCACTTGATGTAATGCACTTAACTGGTTAAAACAATAAGGACTTGAATATATCTTAGCTCAAATGTAATTAACTTTGCTGTGAGACAGCCAGTCTTTAGTCTGGTCTTGTATCATTTTCCATTATTTCTTTTTGACTAACGCTCGTCTTGCTGTATGGTTACGTTGTTTAACGAATCAGTGGCGCACCCAGGGAGGGGGCCCTCCCCAAAAGAAAAAGGAAAATTTTCTTTTAAAATTTTCTAAAAACTTGAAAAATTTCCAAAAATCTTTTCCTAATTAAAATTCTTTTTTTTTTTATTTATGTTATGTTGTGTCTTCTATTTCTATACTACTTATGAATTAGCGACCACATAAGGTGGGAATACCCTATAGCTCTCGGGAATCACGGCCGCTGTGAACGCAAGGCGAACGAAGTGGTGCTCTTGAGGAGACCGAGCGCTACTTCGTTTGCCCGAGCCGGGCTAGAGGAGATCACGGGTATCATGTATTGGCGATCACTGCAGATGTTCAGTCATAGGTCGTATGCAATGTAGTGTGCTTTCTCAAATCGTCTACTCAACCCCCCCAGATTAAATCATGAGTGCCCTCCCCTCAAGATTAAATATCTTGAGTGCTCGTCCCCCTCCAAAATTAAACCCTGAGTGCGCTACTGTAACGAATACTATAAATCATTTTAAATAATACTACATTAAGCTATTTGATGCTTGATTTTGAACTCAAGCGCTTTTTTTTTTTTTTTTTTAGTTTTCATTTATGTATCCAAACTTATTTCAATAATACAACACGCCATTCTATGTTTCAACAACAAAATCTTGATTATCAGATTAGGGCCCTTGATTTCAGTTTTGTAGCTTAATATGTTCGCAAGCAAGTTTTAGCTGTCAAATTATGCTATTTCGTTCAAGTTAAGATTACAGCTTATTACATAGTCTAACTCTCGATTTCAAAAATATTGTCAAACATTTATTCCATTCTCAGTACAATTATTATATATAATGCACATTCGAAAATAGTTTATTCCCATCTCCCATCAATGAAAAACAAATGTAGTTAATACTTTAGGATAAGGTTGCTCTCCAACCGATTAATAAATTGACGTCTGACTCAAATGTATTTGTGTCAGTGGCGGCTCGTGGCTTGAAATCGTGGAGGGTGCTGCAACTTTCGAAATAAATATATACACGCTGTAAGTACAATGTATGCGTGTTTGGATAAAATATCAAAATTATGGTAAAAATTTTAAAAAAATTGAACATGAAAAAATATTGTTTATTATCGATAAAATTATACAGTTTAGTATAATTCAAAATTACTTAAAAATAAAATCCATTATCATAACCCCAATACTGTTCTAAAATAAAAACTATAACAAATATTGTCTTTAATTGTAAATTAAATTATTTACAATTAAAGACAAATATTTGGACAGTACAATGTATTAAATTAATACATTGTACTGTCCAAATATTTAAAGAGACGGAGTAAACGCGATAAGTACTACGAACACTCTACTACTGGCGCAAACTGCATATAAACAACAGTGGAATTGCACGACGGACAACGCCGCATTACGCTAATAGCTCGCATCTCACTATGACGTGCATATGCTTGCGCGCGTACCAATATGATACTGTGGTAAACACAGTGCGGCTTGCGTCCTTCGCCTTCCTAAGTGCTACAAGATGGATTTTTATTATTTTTTGTACAAAATAAGAGAATTGTATAGGATGCCGATGATAAAATTCAATATTACAAGCAAATATAAATAAATTAATAAATATATTTATATAGAGATAGAGAGAAAAATTGGGGGTGCTGCAGTCCGTAGTGCCTATGCACGAGCCTGCCCTGGTCACTGTTGTTGTAATTGCTTGTGTTTTTCTGTCCGGTTGGTCTGCTTTACGAGATGGAAAACTGGAAGGAAAAATTACCAGATTAAAAACGTAAATTAACAGATTATCACTTTCAGAATATGTTTCCTATGATGATCTTGCCACCATTTTAACTAATATATTTCTGAAGCGCCATTTGAACGACCTGCTGTTGGGCATATTTGGAGTTATGGACGAAGATCGGGGTTATGAATCTCATTATGACTTTGAAGAACATTTATAAGTGATATTTCAGTTGAAAGTGAGTTAGCCAGTCACATACAGAGGTGGCAGATGTTTATCCATCTCAGACACTCGGTCAAACAAAATATATTTAATGGGTGAATATGAATTATGGAGCAGTGGAATGGCCTCTCGAGATGAGACCTAGGACTTCATAAACATGCCAAGTAATAACAATAATGATGAAATCCCCAAACAGGTGACCCAGTTGGAAGGGTCTCATAGCGTTAGTTGCTTCGGTACTAAATTTCAAGTCTTTCATAGTTTCCCACCAAGTATTTCATTCCCATTTTTGTAACACAGCTTACTACTTACGATATAATATTTTTAAGCAAAGAGGAAGTGTTTTTTGTTCCCATGAATGTGGTTTCCCAGTGTAATTAAAGCATGAGGTAATATAAAACAACCGCGGTGGTATCTTTAATGCTTATCTATGACATTTGACAAAAGCAGTCGAATGCGTTTATTCTTTATCGCTACAGGTTTATTAAATAAGTGGGTTCTGTTATTCACTTTGATCACTTTATGTTTAAACCACTATTCATCTTAATTTCCACGCGATTTCACGTTAGACATTTTAGCGATTTCTTTGTTCAAAGTTTCATGCGCCAGTTTGTTCTGATTTCCCGTCTTGCTATTTTTGTGTGTCCTATCCCTTCAAGTCACCTTTGTTATTTTCTAGAGCATGACATAGCACTAAGGTTTTGTCCTGCGTGAGGAAGTTGTGTCCTTAGACATTCGTTAGATTTACTTCGTTACCTTCTACTAATAAGAAAGATGCACAGCTGCGGAGTAGAAGGCAAGTTAGCCATGAAAGAGTTGCCAATTGCTTTATCGAAATTCACTCAACCTTCTATTGAACTGTTCCAGTCAGATAATTTATTGTATTAACATCTGTATTTGTTTGCGATAAACAAAGGAACCGAGCAGCTGCTCTTTACAAAGGCACTACGGTACTACCTTACCTCAATGCTTACAATAACGCGGATGTTCCGTAAGCTATGTAAATATACCTCTATTTAGCAGCGTCTCCTGTATAAAATGCTAAAAGAGTCCAAGAAAATTGATCAGTCTTTTTATATACTCCAGTTGTTTTTTTGTCGCATAGGAATAAAATTAAGATTTGCCGTATATTTTGTTATTCACGAAATACTGTCAAAATTCATCCTATTTCCATCCCTTAATCATTTCATAAAAGACAGTCCCAAATACTTTTTCTCGATTTTTTTTTTTTTTTGGTTCGGAAAATTATTAAATGAATGCAGTTGAACTCTGAACAAATATATTAGTGAAAGTCTGTCTTTCATTACAGTCAGGGTGAACTCAGCGCAGTAATTGATTTATTTTTAATAAAGTGAAAGCTTCTGACTTCTGCAAGAGTGGTAGTTTATCATTTTATGAGTAATAAAATCGGTAGATATGGATTATCATGCAAAATGTTAGGTTCGAGTGATTTGATGACAAATCATTTGGTATTACTTTGTGTTGTTAGTAGTTGAGCTTTTGATTAGGCGAATTCGCTACGTCGGATTATTTTTAAAAAGTTTTTTTCTGTCAATTTTCTTTATCAATTTTTATCACTGTATTTTCATTTAAAACTTTTTATAGCTATTGCTGTAATTTCTTTTTTGATTCATGAATCTACAGCACATGTCTAAGATTTGAGAAGATTTTATAAACTAAAAGAAACTTTAAACTTCCACTTTATTGTCTAACTTTACCACCATCCACTGATATTTTGAAACATCGTACAGAATTCTCGTTCTTTCTATGCTTGCCATAACATCATGAACTATCATGCGGAAGCTACTGCAATCAGTCCTCTCTTTTGAAATCACGAGAACATTCTGTTGCTGATCCTTTTTATGACCTCCCCCCCCACACACACACACACTGAAGATCACGTGTACATTCCGTCTTAGTACGAGGGAGGCATGGCAAACATTCCGTGGTATAGTCTGTATTATGTGTGTAGCATTTCTTGGCCACAAAGCAACACTGGTTCATTGAGGTTTGAAAAATTATGCCAAGTAAATAAATAAATAAAACTTTTATTTGACAAGAAGCAACTACCTTATTTAAACAGTGTCATTTTTTTTTTTTTTACATTTAATTAAATTATCCATTACATGAAAGTGTTGTAGTAAGCATTCGTGTACCTTTTCTCCTGATCTCTCATAAATATATTAACATTATGAAGATATTTTAACTGTATTAATGTTTGTATTGAATAAAATTTAATCAAAAGAGTAAAAAAACGGTATAAATCATTCTGAAAATCAAAATATTTTAGTTCCCTTCTTTTAGGGATCTGAAAATAGCAGAGGAGAAAGAAAAGAGAATATGGGCAAAGGAAGTACACAATTCTTGGCCAATGACTAATCCTGGGAACCATGGTCTGTGTGCTGTGCCTTCACATTCCCCTCCCTCCTTCAAATTTTTCGACCTCCCACAACAAGTTTTCTCTTGACTTGAGAGCCTACCGTTGAGCCCCTTGCAGCTTTCTTAAGTCCCCCCCCCCTTCTCATTACTGCTTTCACTTTTGTGTTCTTTTGTTCCGGTCCCAATCTGGCTCAGCGTTATATGATGAAACAAGAAATTTGGTAAAATTTTGGAAGATTTTGTGGAAAAAAAAAAAAGTTTATTTATAATTAATTAATTTTTTGTTAAGGTATAATAAAAATATTTTATTTAATTTTTAATATTTAATAACATATATTCTCTATATTTGATATGGTCTTAACTAGATATTATATTTCGGTGGACAGAATATTCACACAGAATTTTAATATTCAAAGATTTTATTTCAGTTACAGTGACTTGCATATTTACTTCATTCGACATCCCATACTTTAATTTGGATTCATATGTGAGGTAGGAGGATTAAAGAATTAATTCAGTATCCTGGGGATTGGATATGTAGTGGATAATATGAGTACAGACACTGAAAATAGTAAGTTCCAGCTCCTTAATGGTAGACTTTTGAAAGGTGTACGATACTGTATTTAGAGAGAGAGAGAGAGAGAGGGAGGGAAGGATTTTGAACACTGGCAAAGAAAAAAAAGCGGTTACATGAACATAAATTAAGAATGATACATGAAATGTTGCTTTCGTAAGATGGCCGAGAAGAGAAATAAAGATGATAATGTAGAATTATGACATCGAAATTGGTTTACTCTAGGGGTCAGCGCTAAACTCATTTTTTGTTCATTTTCATAATTGATGGGCACAGTAAGAGGGATTTTAAAAATGAAAACTCAGGGATGCAACTTGCTTTAATAATGGATGTGATCATTTCAGCTAGTACAGTATATGTACTACGAAAGAAACCGGGGAGTAGTAGAGCTCTCTCACACATAAAGCGAAAGCGTAAAGATTGATAATGGGAATAAGCAAACAATAGTTCGGAAGTATAAAGAAGAGAGAGAGTGTGTGTGTGTGTGTGTGTGTATGTGTGTGTGTGTGTAGCTGAATGGCGCAGCGTTGGATGGGAACGTAATCTTCTCGACCTGGATTACGAGGGTTGACTACAGTCTCCATCAGGACTAAGAAAGCCAAGTAACCAAAGTGCATATGCAGCAGCTTTCAGCGTCTGGTAGTAACATCGACCTGCATTCACAAAAAAAAAAAAAAAAAAAAAAAGCCAATATTTACTTCAGAAACTTCCTGTTATTGAATATATAAGTAGGATAGCATTTTGCTAGCCCTTTATTATTATTATTATTTATTTATTTATTTTTGCTGACCTGTTAATTTTTATAGGTTAAGTTGTTCAACTTTATCATAATAAGAAATGGGGGAGAGACATTAATAAATTTAGAATTTTTTAAGTTATAAATTAGAAAGTACGTTTTGATTTAAATTTGTATAGAAGGCATAGGCTTTAAAAATACAGGAAGATTGTTCCGAAGAGTTAGAGATTGTGCGGGAATAGCAGTGTGTAAAATTGATTATATGAAAGACTATTGATCATGGGGGGTGGGGGAAGAAGAGAATAATGTTAGGCTGATGTTCTGCTAGCTATGTGTCAAAAATTGCAGAACTAAAGCAAATAATAGTACAGATTAGAACTTGGAACTCTGGAATTGTGCAGCGGTGCATTTCTAAACGTTGCAGGTTACTTACCAGCTGAGTATTGGATTACTTAATAACATATCGAAATGTAATAGTTCTTTTGACAAATGTAATTCGCCAGAGGAAGGAACTAGTGAAACTGAATTGGTATAAATCGGTAATCAGTAGATGGAAACTTAGTACAGTAAAATTATTCAGAGAAGATGGTTGGGCAACTTGAGAGGAAAACAAAATCTTCAGAGTTTGAGGAAGTAATAATTTCTACTGACATTTTAGTTTGTATAAATAATTTTTAGAGGATGAATTATGCGAAGAACAGAACTGCGGAAAGGATATATTCTAATGAGAAGCATAATAAATATATTGATAATACATTACCTGCTGCAGCATCCCGTAGCATTGCAAATCGCTATTAAATGGAATAATTGACTCTAGGAATTATTGCGTGAATAACGTTGTTTGGTGCGGAGGTTAAGAATCCAAAAATCAAAGGGGGAAAATTGTCAAATGTTCGTGCTAAATTCGATTAAAAAAACAGAGGATTTCCTTGCACTGCAAAATCAACATATAAACTATTTGTTAACATTATTCCTGGATTTGATAGCGAAGAATCTATGGATAGAGCAATGGCAGCAATCTGTATTGTGAGTAGATTGTGCGCTGAGCAGGATTTTAGAATCCGGAACTTAGGGGATTGATTTATGAGGAAAAGGAGGAGAAATTATATACAACAGTACTGACAGATCCATAGATTTGGTTAAGGATCAAATTAACTGCACCGTTTCTAAAAATATTGAAGAGATATCTGAGAATGATCTTACAGCTGTCTAGAAGAGGATGAGAAGATCGTATTAAAGGTTGGCCAAGATGTTTTGAATGAATAATTAGGAAATCACGTCACTAAAAGTTTATTTGGAATTGCAAAATATTTGTATACAGTTTACGAATACATTAACACGTCTAAAAAATGGTATCTCATTAACTGAATATATTAAGCAGCAAAATACAGGAGGTTTTGAAACTCGACCTAACGGTGAGGTTCTCGATGAAGAAATACTGTACATGAAGAGAATTATGAGTAATTATCCAATTACACTTCGACTCAGTCGGTGTATTGGATATTAGGTGATTTTAATGTTGGTATTATTGACTGCCAGAGTGAAACAACCGAAAAATAGAATAGACTGGTTAGCATTTTTTTTACATATAATTAATTCAGGACTGATTCTAAAAGCACCATTTAAGCGAACAGAGAGTGCGTTTGATTTAATGACATGACAGGAATTAAGAATAGAACACATCAACGACACAGGGCCACTGTATGGAAGCGATCACTTAACCTTGATTGAGGAATGGCAATTAAGGGAAGAGGCGATAATAAGAAAACAACAAGGTTGTGAAAAAGTTGATTTTGAGGATGTGACAGGATAACTTGAAAGCATTAATTAAGAATCAAATGAGACGCATTTAGAGACATTTTGAATAATAAAATAATTATATTATTAAAGTGGATATTTGATCCAGCATTATTTCAAAGCTGAATGTAGAAAGTATGAAAAGTTCGTAAAAATAAGTTAACCAGACCAGAGAGCTTACGGGAATACACTCACCGGCATTCACGAGTTGCCTTAGCGCGGACTACTTAGAAAACATAGGCGCCGCCCAAGCGCCTATATATTCGCTTTCTATTTGTCCATTTTGATAAAGTTTCACTGGCCTGACAGCTGTTTCGAACTGTGGTTACTTATATAATTTTGTATCGCCGAAAAAAAGGTTAAGCCTTTTGGCTCTTTATTTTAGTCAATAAAATGATTGTTTATTTTAAAAAGTAGTGTTAGTTGGATGAGGAGATCTGATTAAATGCAAACCATAATTTATTATTAAACAAATCATTAGTTAAATATTACCAAGCTAAATATCAGATACATTTAAGTAGGAAAGCTAAGTTTAACCCGAACGTTTTTAAAAATATGTAAAATCAAGGCAAATAGGCCTAACACCGACCAAGAGGCTAACGTACTCATCTTCAGGCAACCGGCTCTGGGCTCGAATACGGCCGGGGTTATGAATTTTTTTGATAATCCTTAGGTGGGAGCTGAATTTCATCAACCCATTTGTTGAAGGCCTGAAGCGGCTTGAAAAAAAAGTTCCATGTTTTGTGTCTAGAGTGCGGTTCCGGACTATATATAAAAAAATTTTAAAAAATTACTTTTACGGCTATTATAGCCTGTTTTTAAATAATATTTAAAAATAATAACAAAAATATTTTGTCCAACCAATGGAGTTTAGGTTTATAACCGTTCGTGGGTGCGAGTGACAAAAAAAAAAAAAAAGATGAAAAAAGCTAGTAGGAAAATATAAGATAATAAACCAGATAAGCCTATTGATATAATTAAAAGGAACTTGCCGATATTTAAAAAAAAAAAAAAAAAAAAAAACATGACAACTAATAAGACGAGGAAGAGATTATATAACACTTTATTCATAGTTAATTGAACTGATTACGATTAAGTAATTTAGATTCAAATTGTCTCTTTTGATTGGAAATTTGTATCATACCGATTCAATAAAGGAAAGTCATCATCATCATTATATAAAATTGGGATCTATAGACCAGTTAATCTTTCTTTGCCGGCCTAGTTGTTTGATGAGTGGGGAGCTTACCCGTTCTTTAACCAACTGTGGAAAACAGACATGAAAGGTGGGATTCGAGTCCATTTTGGGTACATGGATGTTTGTGAATATCGGTAGGTGGTAGATGAAAGAAGTTCAGCAGTCTGTGACTACCGTCCTGCTTATTGGGATCCTATTTTCTTATTTGGACTGTAGTGCAGGTTTTCTGGATTATCGAACCCTTAGCTCACCAACGGTACTAATACTAATGTGCTATTGGTTCACAATCTTCCCACGAGTGAGATTCACATAACACTTATGCTAAACACTTGAAAAATAAGGACAGTAAAATGAATAAAATCTATACGAAGAGCATACGTGATGAGATCACTTACTGAGCAAGGCACAGAGTGACTTCGTTAAGAGGCAATCGATGATTTCTTTAGATTTCAGTAAAGCCCTTGATACTGTTCTGTTCTGAATATGAATTTGCTGATTAAAATGCGCCAAATGAGTATGCACAATTATTTCTTGAGATAAATAAGAAATTGGTTGAGAGATCGACAGCAAGAAAGTGTTTAAAGCGAAGAGGAAGTAATTAACTAGTAATCAGATTGTGGAGCGGAGTACTTCAGGGTTAATTTTAAGGCTCTTTGTCTTTACTATATGTATTAAGGATTTAACCTAAAAGATTAAGAGAATCACTTTGGAAAGAGTTGCCGAAAACAAAAATTTTTAATATTTTGGTTAGTAAACGAATTTTAAGTTTAGGAAATATATTCGACATATCTCCCGATGGTCCTACATCGAACGATGAAATTCATCTCCCTATAAAGATAATCACATACATCCATGTCTATGGCGGCATTCGAACCCACAGCCTTAGTTCGAGAGAGGATACGTTAACCACTCGGCCAACCAGGCCGGCGCAGTTTATATATAGGCTATAGGCGATGGCTAGATTCTGTTGGGCTTGATTGAGCCATAACCTACTTGGGGAAGGAAGATAAGTAGTTAGTGAAGGATAAAGCTAGAAGTAATGAAATAAGTTAAGCTTTACGTTATAATGAAAATATTTACGGAAGGACTCAACAAAGAGATGTAGATGATGCATATTTAAGAATGAATAAGACCAATGCTATGAGTATGAGGATAGATTAAATAATATTATTTGATTTATGATGATTAGCACGTATGTAATGAGATCTTACTGCTTTGTTAATAACATTGATGAGTATATTCATAATTAGCAATTATGTAGATACTATGGATTATTAATAGCAGTATGTTAATTACGCATGCATATACGTAATTAATATACTGCTAATTGTGTTGTAATTGATATTGATACTCTGCACTTTAAATAACTTCATGTGGTAATAAGTAATTAACTAGGCGATTAATAAACAGCACTATACATGTTGCTCTTGTAATTAATTATGGTTTATGTCTTAGGCGGGCTTTGTTTCAATTTAACGATTTTTATAATAAAGAATGGTAAGTTAAAGAGTACATGCAACTAATGTTCACTGTAAAGATGACCAACTTCTTAACAGTACATTCGTGTACTGTTCAGAAGGTGTTCATCTTGAGAGTGTAAGAATTTTTCATTCCTCATAAAACCAACTTCGAACGCGCTTTTGTAAATAATTCAGTAATTTATCTGTAATTCATAGAATACAGACTCTTGCCGCAGAAAGAATTATGTTTCGCAGTAGAAGGTAAAAATAATATTTCACAAATCCGTTCTTCATAATACTTAAGATAGATGTCGTGAGACGAGGACACAGTCTCAATGTATTTAGATGAAAATAATAGAAATGATGATGATGCAGAATAGTGTGGAAATGCTTTTTTATATTTAAAATAATTGTAAAAGTTTAAAATACTTCTCTGCAAATTTATATAAATGTTATACTACTGATAATAATAGGGTAATTGATTACTTGTAATTAAATTCAGGTACGTATTTTAGAGACCTTTTCGAGTAATAAAAAACTTCTAACATTGTCTCAATTCTGAAAACGGTTATGGACCTACTGCTGTTGGAATTTTAATATTTTCAAAAGTTATTGAATTTTAAAAATTTTAAGTTTTTATTTTAACATTTTATTTTGCAATTTAAAGATTTTTAAAAATTATTAAAATGTAAAATTCAATTTTAAGTTTAAGAAATTAATTTTTTGCTTTTCATTCACTCATAAATTATTAGATACTTTTCCGCCCCAAATATGAAATGTTTTTGAACAGATCAAGACTCGAACCTGCATTCATAACTAGAAATAATAACTGAAATATATCGTTTACTGACAAATTAATTGTAACACGAAAACGTTAAGTAGAATTCTACATGAAAATGCTTGGCGATTACTCCGCAACGTTATCCATATAAATCCAAACTGTTACGAAAACGCTTTACTATCCACCAACAGGTTGCGGATTTCAATTCCATCTTGGACATGAATGTTTGTGGTTTGTCTTTAGATGGGAGATTTCCTTGGATATGAGAGAACCGCCCCACTTACTAGGGGACTTGATGTGGGTTTAAAAAAGCTTCGTGTTTGGTTCCAGAGCAGAGTTTCAAATTATGTAAAAAAAATAATAAAAAACATGTAAAAAAAACGAAAGCATAATGATAGTTTTATATTTTTTAAACTAAACTCCCCCAGGCAACTTAAATTCCATGTTAATTTAAAAATCAAAACACAAGTGGAAGACATTATAATACTAATTAATGACGCTTACGTAAAATTGTTTATTTGTAAAATGTTTCACAGCCATTTTCAATACATTATAGACGATAACTACAAAAAAAGAGAGAACAACAATTATTTAAATCGAAAGCGCGTGATATTATATGCGCTATCCACTGCAGGAGAATAACTCCCTCTGCATTAATAGATATCGGGAAATAAATAAAAATAAAATAATTAATAAAATATTTTAAATTAAAAAAAGATTAATTCCCATTTCTGAACCACAAGAATGGCAATTATTAGCTAAGATAATTTCCCAAAATTGAGAAATCGTAAGGCAATCGTTTTGTTAAGGTTGGGATTGTGAATGTGTGCTTCACAACTTTCTTTGTACGGTCTTTCCAGAAGAAAATAAGTTTTGTGTAGAACTTTTGTATTCTTCCACTGAATTCTGTGTTTTATAGATAAGGTTGCTTGCCTAAACCGAATTTATTGGACTCCTGAAGTGAAATATATTTTTGGTGTTCTTAAAGATGAATTTGTGCAGAACTACCAGTCTGGTTATAAGCCGCAAGAGCAGGGGAATTCTGCAAACTTCAGGATAATAAAAAGGAGGATATTTGTCTTCTGGAGAGATAAGGAAAGTATTTAGTTTACGAACCCGACGAAAAGAGACTTGTAGATCAATCTGGCGAAGAAATCTGAAGTCTTGTTATCCTTTCTGAAAGTCCTTTAAGATATGGAAGATAAATTCTGGAAACTTCTTCTTGAGGAGAGAGTTAAGATGAAGGCCATAATTATTGATTATTTTATCGATATTTTTGTATTATTAGAATTATTATATAACTATTAGAATTAAAAGTAGTTCTAATAATAGACAGTTCCTTGTTCAGAAGACAATCGGTTGAACATATTGTATGTTCAACCGATTCTCTTCAACCGACACACACACACACACACACACACACACACACACACACACACACACACACACACACACACACACACACAGAGTTACATAATACACTGGTCTCGTAGCTTGAATTGCTTCTTTCATAATTTCAAACAACATAATCTTGAGAAAAACAAACCTCACAACAAAGACGAGACTAACTTAGTGCAAATAAAAATAAATGGAGCTACAGATGAGCAATATACTGAGTAATCTCCACAGTGGTCCAACAGATACGTGAGATTCAACATTACACGCATAATCTGTGCACATTAACACTCACACTCCTACACTCGCAATTATAACTTTTCTATAGTGATAATATTGTAATAATGATTTGAAGGGTAAGAAACGTCAGTGCTACTGCGTAAAATAACCGTATTTTTTAATAACTGGTTAGTGAAAAAAATATTAGCTCATTCCAATAAATACTTATACGTTGTTAGTATCTAGTTGTTGCACGAGTTGGCAATATCATGACAAAGAGCATTTTATGTAGGCAGATGGACAGACCATCCAATGTTATGTATATATATATATATATATATATATATATATATATATTTGTCCAAAAAAGCTACTTGACTTTATTAAAATGTTGTGATAAATACGGTTCGTTTTATACTCGCTTGCATTGTAAATATTCGAAGAATGGAAGGCTATGTTATCGATTTACAAAGTGCTATAGTCCAAAATACGAAAGTATCCTTCGGATTATGTGGTTTTGTATTCTGATAGCGTAATTTGCTCCTCCCGGTTCGACTTAAATGTCTTTGTTTCAGGAAAATCCTTTTAAGCAGGACAAAAGACATACTATATCTCAGTTATGAAACATCTTTTTTTTTTTTTATTTTTACGTCTTGGTCGTGTTTTTAATAGAATTTTATATCAGATGATTTTTAGAATGCACACATTGCATTGCAAGAAAGTTGATGTCAAATATAGTATACTTTAAATGAATAAACAGCAGAAAACGACAGCAAATTAGCAACAGGGTGTTATGTGACTTTTAATTTCCTCATCAGGAAATGGTTAGAGAGAATCTTTTTAGAAGGGTTTCTCAAAATGCCTAAGTATATATTAGATTTATTTTATCCGTTTTCATCCATCCCGAAAAGTTATTTCCGAATTCTGGCTAAATAAATTTTATTGGAATAAGTACTTGGAATCTTTACAAAAATTTGTCTAGTTATTCTATTTTTTAATTACTTTGTTTTTTGTTTTGTTTCAATAGGACATTGGCGGTGTACATGAGTTTCAGTCGGTGTATTTTTACGGACAAAATTTGACAAAAAAAAAAAAAAAAAGATTCAAACTGATAATTCCGCACTGGCTAGGTGAAATTTATATTTTAGTTATCACATTCTCACTAGAGATCCTTGAATAATGTAATGTCACTTACATCGCTATAGACACACAAAAGCATCAACAGTCGAAAATTTGACTCTGATGAATATAAAAGCTAAACAGTAAGTGTGTGTGTGTGTGTGTGTGTGTGTGTGTGTGTGTGTGTGTGTGTGTGTGTGTGTGTGTGTGTGTGTGTGTGTGTTCCAAACGACATCGTAATTTATCACGAAGTGTAGTTCGCCATTTAAAAAAGCTTGGCAAAACGATGTCAACATTTCTTGACCTTCTTTTAAATTATAATCACATCTATGAAAGACTAAACTTGTCGATTGAGTAAGAGTACTGTGGGTGACCAAGAGTTTGATCATCTTGTAGCTCTTTTCTAAGAGAGAGAGAGAGAGAGAGAGAAGGAAAAAACATGTTACTTTCCAATCACTTCGAGTCTGTAATAAACAGGTGGTGGTCTGACCCCGTGGCGATGAGAATCATCTGCTCTCAGAAATCATGAAACAGGTGCAGTTTAGTGTGTATTCTGTTTCCTTCACCCCAATGCCTCTCACGATCTGCTGATTCACTCATCCTCAACTAATGTCGATTGTTGTGAAAGCTGAAATTAACACAGTCCTTTATTGTTCAACAGTGTTGTTGCATAATGATGTCATAATTAACATACCTGTAGCATTTGTAAACTTTCACTTACTTCCAATCGTCTTCTGGTTTATGTAATTCGGTTAAGTATTATTTTTGCATGATTTGTTGGGATTGCAGGCGATGCATTACAGCTCCGAGGCCAGCGTAATTATCTTTTAATTGCGTGCTCATTTTCCGATCGTTTTTTTCAGGATGAAAAACCCGAGTCTCTGTAAGACAAAACTTTATCACTTCTGTATGAGACCGGCTGGCTCATGTACATTTTAAAAGTCTTTATAAAGATCCCCCGTTGGAATCCTGTTGGGATTCGATTATGCTGTCTCATGAAAAAAATAAAAATAAATAAAAAATTAAAATATGTCCAGATAGTGAGTGTTAAATGGAGGAACGAAAATATATTAACAAATAGGTTAGCATATCTTTGTCCGTCCATCGTCAATCCTATAACGGTATAGGCGTCTTTTCATCTCAAAACCGACATGCACATACTTGTATACCTCCTTTAACTCATCATTATAATTAAAAAATACTTGTTATTCCTTAAATTCCTGAAAAAGTTGCTAATTATGTGTGAAGTAATTACAGGAATTGGCAAGTGGAGCATTTATCCAAGTATGAAAAAGACGTTTTACAAAGAATTGATAAATAAACTAAAATATTTATTTTCCCCCTTTGAGTGCAGGAAACTTAGCACGTGTCTTGAATAACGGAATTACACAGGCCTGCGATTGAAAAGTTGTCTAAGAAGTAATAATTGATTCTTATAGATTTTTAGGTGCTGAGTTCAGAAAAAATAGTAAAAAAATTCCATCACCCACCAATTTTACCCATTTTCTAATTTTATCGTTTTTATTAGTAGTATTTGGATTTAAATCCAGCGCATTGGTATTTTATTTTCATTCTCCTTTATTTACAGCTAATTGGTTGTGTAAGTGCTTTTTTGAAGTGCCATTTTATGGTAAATAAAGAAATTTCCACGAAACTTCTCAATCTTAAGATAGGAGAGGAAGGGAGGAATGCAGATAAAAGGTTTAGATATAGAGAAAGAGATTTTCTTCCTTACTTTTCAGAGGAATGTTCATCAATTGGATCGATTGTTTATCGATTCCTCAAACAGAAGCCTCAATTCTGTGCTTCTCCATAATTACAATAAGTATGCTTCAGTACCAATAGCACGTTCCATGCATTTGAAAGAACGATACTAAAATTTAGCCTTCATTCTCAGCAAACTTAAGTACAATGATCATGGATGAACAGTTTGCGGTGATCTTAAAGGCATATCTATGATTTTGGGACAGCAAAGAGGATACACCAAATACCCGTGCTTTTTGTGCGAGTGGGATAGCCGAGATCGAGAACAACATTGGATCAAGAAGGAATGGCCAGAAAGAGTCACATTAGAATCTGGAAGTAAAAATGTGTTACAAGAAACTTTAGTTTCCCGGGAAAAAATCCTTTTACCCCCGCTTCACATAAAGCTGGGATTGATGAAGCAATTTGTCAAGGCTTTGTCGAAAGAAGGAGAGTGTTTTAAATATATCTGTGCAAACTTGCCGGGATTATCTACAGCAAAATTGAAAGAAGGTATTTTTAACGGTCCAGACATCAGGAAACTTATGAAAGATAAACTGTTTGAAGATAAAATGGCAACTGTTGAAAAAGAAGTGTGGAAAGCTTTGAAAGAGGTGGTGACCAAATTTTTAGGAAATCAGGACCCAAACTATAAAATGGAAGACATGCTACAGAAATTCAAGGATTTGGGATGCTCCATGAGCTTAAAAGTGCACTTTCTCAACTCTCATTTAGACTACTTTCCTAAGAATCTGGAAACTGTCAGCGAAGAGTAAGGAGAGCGATTCCACCAAGACATCAAGGAGATCGAAAGAAGGTATCAGGGCAGGTGGAATGTCAACATGATTGCGGACTGTTGCTGAATGTTGCACAGAGACAACCCGGGAAAAGAATTTAACAGAAAAAGTTCAAAAATAAGCTTTGAAGGAAAAAGAAAAAGGCACCACAATGAAATATAAAGTATATAGTAAAGATTAATCTTTAATTACTTTAATTTAAAAAAAAAATTCAATACTTTCATTCCAAAAATGTTTACGGAAAATTTTAAATACTGTTATTTTACTTAATACAGTGCGTTTTAAAGTTATTTTATTGTAATATTGAGATCCATTTTGTGAAAAATCCTTACGTGATAGAGAAAAATGGAAGAGATATTTGAAATCAGCTGTCAAAAATAAATCAGAAACAGTTAATAGTTTCCAGACAACCTTTCATGACTCGAATTTTGCAGGCTTGTGTTATTCGTAATTTCTCTGATTCCTTTGATTGCATAGAAAAAGTTAAGCTGCTTTCCGCTTCAAAAAGTTATTTGTGTGAAATAAAAATGCAAGTAGTAATAATACACACCATATTACGTTATGATAATAATAATAATAATAATAATAATAATAATAATAATAATAATAAATCTGCGCCTTTCTAATTACATTTTGTAAATCAGCATCATATATACTGTGGATGACGTCATATCCTAATGCGAAATAATTGTCGATTTTACTACTTTGCTTCACACGTGTACTGCCGATGTCAGCATGCGAAAAAGAACGATCTTTTTAAATTAAAATTATGGTTATGTTTTGTTCTCCACACCTGTGAGCGATGGAATGTGTGAGATCGCCATTCGTGTATTTATGTTTTGTAGCGGAACCTCGTTGCTTACTGTCGAATGAACGATGAATTATATCTACTCGTATTTACTTCACTGTTTTTTTTTAAAGCAGTTCGTTTTTTTTTTTTTTTTTTTTTTTTTTTTTTTTTGCAATGCCTTACATGTTTCTGCTGAAAGTTACACAAGTTTTTATGAATTTGTTATAAACTTTATTGAAAATTTACATGCTGCAGAAAAAAAAAAACCTGAACTATCTAAAAATCCTCACTTAAAATTGGATATCATAAGTCTAAATTTAATAATTCTCGGATTCATTTCCACTTGTTTCAAAAGCAAAAGAACTTATTAACAGTATGTGTTATTATTACGTTATTATTAAGCATTGTTAGGATGTCAATCCCTACCCACCCCCTAAAACGAAAGGAATATTCTGTGATTTGGTGTAAGGGAACTAGTTTACTTGATGACGTCATGTAGTACGGAATGATGGTTGACATTACTGCTTTGCTTGCTAAGTATACTGCTGATGTCAGCATGCGAGAAGAATGAATTGTCCCTTCACGACGACTTCATCATAAGTATTTTGTGTGTTTATGGGGTTATCCACCCCTCTCGCACGAGAGGGGAATCGATAAAGCGGGAAACTAAGCGAGTTTTCTCTCTCGTTTTCTAAAATTCCGTTGTGATCCGCATGTTATGAGGCTGCGCACTGAGAACGCATTTCTCCGTGATCACAAAAAAAAAAAAAGTTAATTTATAAATTGAAAATAGTCAACAAAACCTTCGATTAACCTTTAGAGTTCCAATTGCTCTTGCTTAATTCATCAGGGAAATAACTCATGCTGTCAATTTTATTCATTTACGATTGAAGTGCAAATCGCTTGCCCTGAACGGTAAACTAAAAGCCGTTCGCTTTTAAAATATGAAATATTGATACCTTATCATAAATAAATTACTATTCAACTTTTTTCGAAGACTGCTGTATCTCATCGTATAAACTTCATTTGCAAAAAAAAAAAAAAAAAAAAAAAGCACTGCACCTTGAAATAAGATTTTGTCAATTATCAATGTGTACTAAACATCTGATTGGTTGGTATTACTGCCGAGGCGACGAATACTTTGCGACTAGTATATTATGTTTATTGCAAATATTATTCTGGCTGGCTTGCATATTTTGCTGTAAGAAAATGAAGTTATCAAGTTATATAGAGGGAAGGGGGAGAAAATACACCCCTTGTATAGCATTAATTCACCTTTCGAAAAACTCTTTTAGTGTTTAAATGCATCCTACACGAAATTCGAACTCAGATTGCTACGGAGATGCTAAACATCGGACTAAACTAACACGACTGTATTTGTGACTATGTTATTCCAACATGGCAGCCTTTGCTCTGTTGTATTATATTTTATATACCCATTGCAATTTGTATCTAGTTACTTTTGCAAACTTCAGATTTATGAGAAATAAAAAGGAAACAGTGTAGCCCATGCGAAACGACATCCATAGTTTTATGTAATTAAAAAAAATGCATTGCTTTGGATTTTAACTAATCGCAAGCGGTATCAACATGATTAAAAGCAGTCTCTGTTGTCTATTGTATATAGTCCAAATATACCGTATTGTGGTCAGACGGAAAAAAACCCATTTAACTACGTAGAGAGGAACATCTGAGAGACCACCTATGTCAAAACTAGAACCACTGCTCTATCCACTCACGTTCTTAATTCTGCTAACCCTGACGATGAAGATTCTACCACTCGCCCAGTGATCTGGAACAAACTATAAAACATTTTTTGATGAGGAGCTTGAAAGAAAAAAATTGTTGAATTAACAGAAATTTTCCTCAATCCAGTCTACCTTAATACTAACCTAAGCCGTAACGTTTCTGATTGTTACTCTTCAGCCATCCACCTGTGGCTTACATGAGATCATACCCAAGTGAACTTGCTCAACAATACTATGGGATCCAGAACTTCAAATGTCAACAATCCATTTGTCACTTAATTCATATAACTTGTTGGAGAAAAAAAAATCAAATTTTCCTTAGAGAAATTAAAATAATCGCTACGAATTCTGTCTGAGACTATGAACTCAGCCTCATTTGAAAGAAAACGTTTCTGCGTTGTTGATGGAATTCTGATGCAGGTTTTCGGGCTGAGAGGCATACACTCTATTGACAGGGCCACAACACTTGAGGGCAACAGTCAACAATAGCATGTGTAGTGTACACGAACATCTAATTTGATGATTTTTTTTTTTTTTTGTTAAGCTAATCTTGATAATTATGTGGATGCATTGGGAACTGCTTTATTTCTTCCCATAGTAATGGAGTAACAATAGTGGGATTGCGACTTAAAAGCTTTCTTCTGGCTCTTAAGCTTTGTTCATCACGGGGTTTAAATTTTCAGTCAGCCCTGTATCGCCCCTAAGCTCTCTCAAAAGCACCGTCATTGCGATAATGTAGTTCCACCTTACCACTTGACGCATTGGTTGTAAGTTGAAACATTTTCCTTTTTGCAACTTCCAAATGAATTCGTTTTTGCAATAAATATCCATTGATATCAATCATCAAAAATACTTAAGGATCTGGAAAGTATGGCAGCATTAATATATCTTTATTTCTGCTTGAAACGTCAAGGTAGTTCATGAATAGCTCGTAGAATCCATCTGAATATTCAGAAACTGAATAAGTTTTAATGTTATTGCATATATGACTTATTCAATTAGATGCTCTTCCACATTGTTTGCAGAAGTCCTCAGTTTCTACTTGATCTTATAGTTTATAATTACTACTCTCTAGAGACTTATGATAAAATGTGTTCTTTAGACATAACTTCTCGGTTTGGTATCAACTGATTAGAGAGCTCGAGAGAGTTGCTCGTTCCGATAAGTTTATTAATATTAATTTGCCATAAATTTACGTACGTTAGCATAGCGTTGTGCTTCACACTCAAGTGAATTTTTTAGTTAGAAAAACTTTCCTATCTCGAACGCGCTTTTCAATTTCCTGCTGGTGGTAGGCAAACACTTCAAGAATATACTTAATCATCCCTTGTCGCTTAAGGCAAGTCTAAGAGGTCCAAACCTTCTTTTTGAAGCAGAGCTAACGGAGAACTGATAGACCGAAGAATAGATAGCTTGGCTCCCGGGCACATTACACAAATAACATCAAGTGGAAAATATGTGCAACTTTTGCTGGTTTTTTTTTTTTTTTTTTTTTTTTCACTAGCTAATGGCACATTCTTTCCCAATCGGTTTCTAGCCACATTCATGTCACTTGCTTGAACGATTTTCTCTTTTAAACTATCTAGATTTAAATGAAGTTTCTGCACAAACCTGCACATCGGAAATCACTTCTGTCTGTTCATTTCTGGTTTTTATGGAACTGCCTTTATGCCGTTAAATAAAACAAAACCACAAATCCTAATCTGTGATCTTATAAGATAAGATTTCACAAAAAAAAAAAAAAACGCATTGTTTTGTCGGCGCTATCAAGAAGATTTTCGAATTCTTAATAAGGTAAAGACAATGATGAGCAACGACGTGATCAAATGAATCATACTCCCCCCCTTTTTTTTTCCCTTTCAAACAGGCATATAATTATACACAAATGTTTTAAGCATTATATCAAGTAGAACTCAGCATGGAAGTGCGTAATAAAAACAAGGTATTTCACTGTTATTTGAAACTATTAAATTGATATATTTGTTTTACAAATATTTATTTTTTGAAATTTTTTAAATTTTAAAATTTTTCATATCATATCTGCACACAAGCAGTTATAAAACAGTAACCCAATCCTGTCATGTATGGTCAAGCACTTAAGGAAAAAGAAGACAACAAGTTGGTGGTTTTAATCAGATGGAGGTGTCCTTTAGGAAAATGGCCTGAGGAAGACTCTTCCAAAGAACTGAGATAGATGGAGTGAAAGAAGAGGATGAGATACTATTTGGAGCTTTGAATCAAATTAAGGCTATGAGACCAAGTATATTATGTCTGTTAACTGAGCCTGTTCTTCTAGGGTTTACCTGTTTTTGCCGGAGGGAAAAAATCCTGTTATCTCTGTATGAGTTCTGCTAACTCACCCTTCAACTGAAGAGCGGTTCTATGAAGGTTTTTCGCGTCCTAGAGGGGCTTCAAATACTGGTCTTTCCACCTGAAGGGCGTCGATACCGATTGAGCTGTGGAGGCTCAGGAGCATAGAATGAGACCGTTTGGTAAATTCGAAGCTGAACGTTGTATGAAAGTTTCTTGGCATTCTCCAAATATTTCAACGCTTTGTCCAAAGGTTAATAGTAATGGCTTAGAGATCTACTGTGAAGCAAGAGTGGTGGACTCCATGTTAGTTATCAGTAATTTTAATCACTCCACCTATAAAGACATCACTCCGCCTATAAAGACATTGGTTATTTATTAACTTCGCTATTACATCTTACAGGATAGCGGTAAGGGCAACAGGACGATAGTTTGATAGCTAACGCTGATTTCGGAATAGGGTGTGTATAAGTTTGATTCTATGCCGTCAGGTAGAGGGCTGTAGACGAAAGAGATGTAGGATGGGTCTTTCTGGAGCGTATATTTTGACCAAAATTGAAAATATTATTTGTACTAGAAGACTTGGTAATATCAATTATGTTAAGAATTGACAGAAGAAAGCTGAAATACTTTGGACAAATTGAAAGGATAGAAGGAGGACTTCTTAAAACAGTAATAGAAGCTAAAGTTCCTGAAAAAAGGAGTAGACCTTCAATGAGATGGATGGATGGATGGATGGATGGATGGATGGATGGTATGTCTGGAGTGACTGATCTTCGGAGAATTTAAGCCTCCAGAAAAGCATACGACATATTCCACACCAGTCCTCGCCAGATGGTCATCACCAAGGAAAGGAGTGACTATACGGTATCTGATGATGTCCAGTGAGTAGATGGATGAAAGGATTCTTTTGATATATTTCCGGCGAAATATTAGAGGAGGCATGTCCTTGGTATATTTTGATGTGATTTATGGAAGGACTGAAGGATAAACTGTTGGTATCAGTTGTTAGTTTATACAAGAACTGAAGGAGATCAGCCTTATCTTTGAATGATATTGCCATTTGAATATCTAAAGAACTGGAAATGGAAACGGCAGAAATTGTGCTCAGTAACATTAGCGAGGTACAGGAAGATCGGCTGTCGTTTGAACAGAAGACAGTTTTCCTGCATTTAGCCCTTAAATAGTTGCAATTCTCCCCTCTTAATGTTGTCGGCTGTAGTGTAGGATGAGTGCAAGATTTTGTGTGTGTGTGTGTGTGTGTGTGTGTGTGTGTGTGTGTGTGTGTGTGTGTGTGTGTGTGTGTGTGTGTGTGTGTGGAACTCTTAGGGAACGAACCCGAACCAAAAGTGAGAGCAGTACTGGGTGATTGGACGACTTAGCAATTTGTATATAGTTAAAGTACTGTATCCCAGTATAGCATTAAATCTAAATTCTGGGATACAGTACTTGTGATATGTTTATGCCCTAGAGCAATTGGATTTTTAGGTTGTGATAACGATATGCACCTATATAATTAGCATCATTTGAAGAGTGGTTTGTATTATCTGGTATTCTGTTCATGTTGAATATTGTTACGACTGTTCGCGATAACAAATGTTCTGGAGTTTCTCTCTGAAAGGTGCAGTTTGAAAAGGAAAATAATTTAATGTTGAACCTTAAAATGTCTGAAGAAGAACGTGATTTGGAAACCTGAACTGGAGAAAACCAAGTTTTAAAGAAAAAATTAAAAAAAATAATAATTCCAATTTTTGATTTTATTTGGCTTGATTAGAATTATGGCCAAAGTAACCAAAGCTGTACCACATATTATGATATATTAGCCTGTTTATTTATGCGTGCTAATATTCTCCGGATATGCTAATTTGCCATGAAAAACCCCATTTCCGGCATAGAGTTATGGCATTAGAAGCGTACTCAATAGAAAAATTGATCTGATTGAATGTGTCAAAGATATTTTTAGCCAGAGTAGATTAAAGAGGGATTATTCTAAATTAGACCTTCTCTGACGTGAGATATCAGAACGAATGCACACGCATTAAAATGCTGCTATTGAGACGTACAGAATCAAAGTATGGATAATATGGAATAGTGGAATTTTGAAGTTCAGGGATTTTTTTTTTCTTCTTCTTCTTTTGTTAAGAAAAGTAGACGTTTATAATTTGTTTTGGGAGTTTGGAGATGAAAATAAACATCACTGAGACGTCGGAAAATAAAGCGTTATATTCGTAAAGCGGATCCGTGAGGCTTGGTTTTTTATACATGCAAGTCTCTTGGCTTTGCTCGAGTTTTCATGGTTGTTTGAAGTCAGGTGAAATATATATATATATATATATATACATGGAGATTCGTTTACTCGGTTGTTGAACATATTTTTTTTAAATAGAGAGACATGGAAAATATGCTGTAATTGATTATTTTCTGAGTCAATCAAACACTTGAAAAAAATATTGAAGTCCTTTTCAATCAAATCACTCCCTTGGTAGTGATGCCTTTCTGCCACTGTAGGATTCTTTACAGATATTCCTTGCAGAATAGTGTCGACAGGTTATTCACTAGCTGATCTGCAAACCTCTTTAAAGCGCTACCGTAAGGTTCGTTCCATTGGACTTGGAACTTGGAACTTCTTTGGAAGATGGACTGAGTCCTTGACTCTTTATCCCTTCATCTGATTTTAGCTTGTGTATGAGAGGATTATTGTTGGTAAATTACCCGCTCATTGTGAGCATTGTAAGCTGTATTAGCTTTATCTTGCGATGGAGGATTTTGGTTTTTTATGTTTGAAATGATCTGAGGGTCTGTAGTCTGCTGCCTGTTGAATTAGCTGATTTGGGTGATTATCTGTGTCTGTGAAGAATTTTACTGCAATGCCTGTCATGTAGGTCTTGATATCTGGAAGGTTGGCTTCCTGGTGTAACTGGAGGTTTCTCATGAACCAAGGGACATTAAATGCCATTCTTAGGCATTTGTTCTGGATCGTCTGTAATCTGTTGATATTGCTTTTAGCTGTGTGTCCCCAGGTTGGTAAGTGAGTTGTGGTCTTATTACTGATTTATAGAGAAGGATTTTGTTATTTATGTTCAGGAGGCTCTTCCTATTCAAAAGTGGATATAGTTGTGCTATTGTCTGACTTGCTTTGGTGGAGATGCTATTTATGTGTGTCATGAAAGTTAGGTGTTTATCAAGATGAACTCCTAGATATTTTGTAGAGTTTTGCCCAGGGATGATTTTTCCAAACATTTGTATGCTTGTGTTCGGTTCTGCTTTACGTCTGGTGAAAAGTACTGCAAAGCTTTTTCCTGGATTGATGGCAATGCGCCATTTGGTGTACCAGTCCTCTAATTCGTTGACTGCTCTCTGTAGCTTGTTTGTGGCCAGATGTGGACGGAGGGATCTGGCTATGATAATTGTGTCGTCGGCATAGAGAGCGGTGATGGATGGGGACAACTTGGGGAAATCCGCCATGTATATGGAGAAGAGTAGGGGAGATAGCAGAGAGCCTTGTGGGACTCCTGCCATGACTCTCCTTTCTGTGGATCTGATTCCATTCAGTTTTATTTAAAATTTTTTGTTACTGAGATATGACTTGATAAGTAGAACTAGTGGTATTGGGATTCCTACTTGGTGTAGCTTGAAAATTAGACGTGATGCCAAATTCTATCAAATGCTTGTGTTATGTCCAAGAAGACTGCGCCAGAATGTTGGTGCCATTCATATCCTTGGGTGATGTATTCAATGATTCTGTAAATTTGGAGGGTCGTAGAATGCTGTTTTCTGAATCCGAATTGCTCGTCTTGTATGACTTGGTTGTTATCTGTTGCTTCTTGAATCCGTGTTAGTATAGCGCGTTCGGCTATCTTGCCTACCTACACATGACAGAAGGCTGATAGGCCGATAGTTCTGTGGGAATTGTGTATTTTTCCCAGGTTTTGGAATTAGGAAGACATCTGCAAGCTTCTATCGCTCTGGGAAATAATTTAGCCGAAGGATGGCATTGGTAATGGCTACCAGATGTATAACCCCTTTATGTGGGAGTAGCTTGAGCACCTTGTTCCTTATACCATCTCGACCCGGAGCCTTTTTGTTGTTTAGTTTTCTTATGATGTCATATATTTCTGTTGGTGACACGGATTTGTTGTTGGATTGGAGTGAAGCGTTTTGATTTATTTTACGCACTTGGGTGTGGATTTTTCTTATGAAGTTTAAATCTACATTGGCATAATTGGGACTGCATTGTCTTTCTAAGCTGTCTGCAAATGCTTCTACCTTTTCCTCGTCACTGTAGGCGACTCTATATTCTCCTTGGATTGGGGGAAGCGTGTTACGTTTTGAACGAAGTGATCTCATCATTTTCCACAATGATTGATCCTCTGTGTTTAATTGGTATATTTTGTTATTCCAGAGTTCGTTACGGTGATCCTTTAGGGCATACCGAACCTGGTTTGTAGCTCTGTTAACTGCCGCCTGCGGGATTCAGTGTTCTGTGATATTTTCTTCTTAACCTGTTTTTCTCTCGGATAAGATATTTTATGTCCTCTGGGAGTTTATTTGGTGGTGCGCATTTGGTTGTATGTGTTACCTGTGATGGTGCTGTTAGTACTTGCTTTTCAAAGGTTTTTACTGCTTTTTCTATGTCTTCAGTGGATATTATATGTGATACTGGGCCAAGAATTTCCTGGAAGGCTGAGGGAAGTTGTTTCCAGTTTATAAAAGTGGAGGTATTTTCCGTTAAATCTTGTGTGGTGCCTAGTTGCAATATGATGGGGTTGTGATCAGAACTTAAGTCGTTGACTGCATGTATTTGATAGCTGTGCGTTATGTTTTTTAATATAGCTATATCAAGTACTTCAGGACGTCCGGTTGCTCCGTAGTGTATTGGTTCTGTGGGTCCTATTATTGCTATGTTTCGTGAAGTAGTATAAGAGTTGAGTATTCTTCCGTTGATATTTGAGTTTCTGCTATTCCACGCTGAATGTTTGGCACTAAAATCTCCAGCTATGATTACTGCTTTACCTGCATTTAGTATTTCGTCCACATCTGATTCTAGGAGTTTTTTATCTGGGGGGTTGTAGGCTACAAATATCATGATACTGCTTGTGTTCTCCATGTGTATTTCAATTCCTGTTGTTTCCATGTGTTCTGTTTGAGGTCTGGCGATTGCGTTGTGTTTTATACTTCTTTTAATGAAGATGGCAGTTCCTCCTCCTCTTGCATAGGTTCTATCTGTGCGGTACATGGTGTAGTTCTTGATTCTTGTCTTGTCAGGTGGACGCAAGTGTGTTTCATTTACTAAGCTGATGTCTGCTTGGGTTTCTGCCGCGAATTCCGGTAGTTCTATTGCTTTGTTGGGTAGACTGTTAGCATTCCAGCTGATGATCTGTAGAGAGTTGGATTTTATTTTGCTTTTATCCATTAAGGATTGCAGAGAATAAGATCTGTGTGTATTTTAGAATGATGTCCTTGACCTCTTGTGTTGGGTCAGTTTGTCGGAGTTCTGCAAGCATCTCTCCTATGCAGCTTGTTATGTTGAGGATATTGCTCTTGCTGGTTTGCTGTGGGTGGTTTGTTTTGAGTTTGGAGTTTTGTTGTTGGGTTGGTCTTGCAACTTCTGCATATGTTCTTCCATTTGTTGTGGAGGCTGTGATTTGTTGGGTGGGTCTGCTTTCTTGTATGGGCTTGCTGCTTTGGGTTGTGTCTTCTGGTTTTGGGGATGTGCTGTACACCCTCTGTAGTTGGCGGGGTGTGGGCCCCGCAGTTAGCACATTTTGCTAGCTGGGTACGTGGTTTCTTGCATTCTAGTGTGGCGTGTTTTCCTCCGCATTTCACGCATCGGAATTCTGCTTTGCAGCATAGCTGTGCATGACCGAACTTCTGACATCTGTGACATTGTGTTGTTGTGGATTTGTGTCTCAGAGATTCTACTTTTACAATTAGGTCGCAGATGGTTTGGAGGTCGTATATATCTTTCTGGTCTTTTGAGATTTCGACTAGGATCAAGGGGTAGGGAGTCTTGTCAGCTCTGTGCATTCGGCTTACTTTAATGGGGTTAAATCCTTTGTTATGTAGGTCTGTGATGACTTCTTCTGTTGATATTGTTTCTGTGATTCCTCTTAGTACTACTTTCAGATGTTTGTCGCTGTTGAGTTGGAATGTGTGATACGGTAGGTTGTTGTTATCCAAGAATTTTGTTATGTTTCTGTAGTCTGTCGATGTCTTAGGTTGAATGCTTATTCCTTCTTCCGTGTTTGTTGCTTTTGTGAAGGTGGTTCCTGTTGTTTTCAGAGCGGTGGCGATGGATGGCCAGTGTTCCTTGGCCCTTAGGATGACTAGGGGTATTCTTTCCTTTGTTCCTTTACCTGTTTCTGTTTCTCTTGTTTTGGGTATTTCTGTCGCGTTAGATATTTTCCTTTTCGTTTGTACTTTCTGGAAGTCTGTGTGCAATTCTGCTGTTTGGTAGGAGTTGCTATGTATTGCTTGTTCTTCTGATTGTGGCAAGAGTGCTAAGTCTTGTTGGGGGTATGTGTCGTCTTCGTTGTTTTGGTCGTCTATGATGTCGTCTGTAACTGCTGCTGGGAGGGGGGAATGTGTCGTACAGTTTTATCTTCCCTGGCCAGTTATCGTTTAAGAGTTTTCCTAATCTTAGGAACTCTCTGTAAACTTCTGCGAACGTTAGGGGCTTTTCTGTGGTCTTGGTATTGCTAAGTTAAATAGAAAATTGGCTGCTACTTACCTGGTAAGTTTTTCTCAGTTCTGGCACTCAGAAACGCTCCTGCAGTCCTTTTTTGTATGTTCCAATACTTTGAGATATAATCCGTAATCCTGAGACACGAATATACACTATTTTCATCAGAATATCACTAACTCAATCAATCAAAACTCACTCGGCGTCACTTAATCACTAAAACTCCATCAATACTCTCCACTAACCGACTGTAATCTTATACAACCGTGTAATCAATCTCAATCAGATGTCACTCGTCAATGATCTTTCGTTCCATTGGAGTAACTAGCTTTCGTCTGAAAAATAACTGTTTTAAAGCTGTAACCTCAAAGAGGAGGAAATTATGAAGCTCTCCGTGACGTCCGACTATGTAAACCAACTATGTTTGGATTCTATACCTTAGTCCCAGTTTACGTTTTTCCAGTCTTTCAGAATTCCACTTGTGCTACCACTTTGCTTATTGGAGTTATTACTCCTAGTGAGGAAACTCATCCAACACCTTGTGGTGCCTAGTATTGCAGAAGTTTAGTCTTTCCTATATGGGGGGGGGGGTTAACCTCGCACCTTTATCTCTACCCACGTTTGTGCATTCCTAAACAGTTTTCGTTGGGTGGAAAAATATATCCAGAGTGTAAACAGGATTTGGTTTCTGCAGACTGATGACTGTGGGTTCATCATACACACAACTCATATGCGCAAGTTTATATTTAGATACTTCACAGTACCAACTATGAAACGTGATAACAATGATTTATATATATGCGTGTGTGCATAGTTTTTTGCTTGTTTAATGCGGTGCGATAGAACTGTAAATTCTAAATTCATAAGAGGACGATATCTGTATACTGAATAACAAGTTCCAAAAAAAAAAAGTTAAAAAAAATAGTTAGTTCTAGCGAACTTCCTAACTCCTTATCATAAGTTACGTTACTACATAGCATCTGCAGTAAAAAAAAAAAAAAAATAAAAAAAATAAATAAATAAAAAATCTGGCATTTGATTTTTATACACAGTAAAAAATTAACAAGGAGAATTTGAAAATTAAGTTGAAAGAATGAACAAGGTTATCAGCAGTCTACTGTCGATACCATTGTTAATTCTTTAAAGTTTCACTTTAGTTCGTGTCAGTAGTATACTACTACGGAAACTCACTAAAGTTAAATTGAGATACCCACTAAAGAAAGCACCTTTTTTTAACGTGTACGGAAAGTAGACAAGCCTGATGACGTATTTTCAGAAATGAGGTTGCTTTGTATTTGAGCACTCGAACAGTTCCTTTAATGACTGGAATACTTACTGGATCACCGAGTAAATGGACAGCGGACATTTTTTTATACTGGTCACTATTACACGATCTCACAATTAGTGTCAGTGACAGTTGTTTGGAGCAAAGGAATAAAGATAGATGCCACCGCTAGAGCGTGCTATTTCTATTGTTAGAATTCGTATATTGCCTCTAACGTTGCTGTAGCTGATCCCTTTAGTGGTTTAGTTGATAATCGAAACACACTGAACAGACAGAAGAAGAAATTTATTTGCAATTCGAATTTTTTTTCCAGATTCTTGTGATTCAAAATACTCTTTTATCAAGGATTTACTTCAAAGATTTCAATACTTAATTATTGAATCCCGTGCTCTTCATTATTGACTTCGGGGAGTTAATTATCCAGCTAGAAAATTATATTTGTCTGCTGTTCATGGGGTTTGTATCTCACGCTATAACAGAAGGAAATATTTTCTTTTTTTCCCTGATTTTTTTAACGCATCCCTATTCTTTATTGCCTACTTATTTTCTGAGGACCATTTTAATAAGGTCATTTATTCACAACTTATTGGACTAATTTGGTTCTGCTGATATATTTGGCGAATTATTGTCTTTAGAGCTTCTTATTTTATGCTTTGTGATAGCAATAATCTTTATGAGCTAACTTTGAGTTAATTTGAAAAAAAAATATCAAACTACTTTTCTGGACTTTTTCCTTATTACTCTTATTAAATTTTAAAAAAAATTATCCAGTATGATTAATGGAACCAGCCAGGTCCTTCACAGCCAATGTATAGTGATGGTTGTTTACACTGAAACCAAAACTAAAATTAGCACTTTCTGCATTTATACTACTGATAATATAAATTTACCTCCCTCTTTCCTTCTATCTTTCATGTGTAACTGTTTTTTTGGTTTTTTTTAATCTTTCTGTGCTTAAAAAAAATACAGCAAGTAGTCTGAAAATTTTTTTTTTTTTCAAACTACTTTTCTGGACTTTTCCCTTAGGATGATTTTATTTTCTTCTCTATCTTCCAACTTCTTGAAATTTATGACTTTTATTTTTAAAGGCATTTCAGCGGTTGCCTTGTAATCCTCTTTTTCCACTGAGATTTATTACATGGGTATAATTTCGGTATCGTTTAAGCTGTTTTTTTATCCATTTACGTTCAGTCATTACAAGAATTGCATTAGATTTATTTAGTTTATTTTCTGTCGAATAAAATGAAATAAATAAAGTCCCATTCTTGAAAGGTTGGTAAAGTATATCTCATTTAATTTAGGCTAAAGATTAACTATTGATGGAATAATCATTCTTCATCGTATTAATAAATGCTTTCTTTGGTGTTGATTACAGAAGATTTACCTCCTTTACCTTCATCTTTCAATAATACAGAATGTTTCAGAGTCACAATTTTCTCCAAACCATTAGCTGTCACTTTTGACTCCTATAAGATTTTCGTCGTGAAGTCAATAGAATAATGAGACATTTGTCCTTCGATTGGGATGAATGAATTTAATCTCCTTAAGACGCGAGAAACCTTTATAAGGACTTTTTATTTTAGTTGAATTAGCCAGTATCATGCAGGAGATGGTAGGGGTATTTTACTCTTTAAACGGACAGAACGACTGGATAAGAAACAGCTAATGGCCACAATGGCCTTCATTGTCTTGGTTGTCTCAGCCGTAATTCAAACCAATCCCGCTAACAGTTTGAGCTTCACCTATCCTATAAATTGCAACTTTGGTTCCGAAAAGTTATTGGAAATCTTAAATAGTGATATTGGAATCATCGATTTTCAACCGAAAATTTCACTAGAGAACAAGAGATATCCCAATTCACAGATTGTATTAAAGATGTGAGATTAAGTCTTGCTTAAGAACATAATTAGTTTAAATGCTTAAACAAATTATGTTTTCTTTAGTAGCGTTTAATTTTTACAAGCGATTAACTTATTGCATCGAATTGCTAAATAGAAGTGCTCTGTGGTGTGTGTTCAGCAGTTAGGATCCATGAAGCAATACGAAACATATGCGTGAGAGATTACTGCTGTGTGAACCCTATTTCGGAATATTACTTCAAATGACTGATTTTGGAATTTTTTTAATAAAGTTTCTTTTATGAAACTCAATTATGATTCATCTTAATATTAATCATAATTAAGATTAATCATAATTGACATTTCCAAGAAGAATAAATTTGAGAAAAATCGTCCTTCCACGACAGTTATTTTCCAGCAAAAATGAAATCTCTTACAGTTGTAGCAACCTTGTTTCGTCCTTGTCTTTGAGCTCTTCCGAAGACTTTACGATACATTTGTACTTATCACTTTCATTGGACATTAGAAGCTCGCCGTGACCTCTCTCTCTCGTTCGTTTTCTGTACGTACTGCAAATACCCTTCCACATGTCGGCCTTGTTTAGCGTCTTGCTGTCGTGCAACCGGAAGATTGCCGAAAAGAATGACAAAAGAAAAAAAAAATAGTGGTAGTTCGTTATTCAGTCTGAAAGAAATGTAAGAGGAAGACAGCAAGACAGTACGTTTGGAATTCTCACAGAATCAAAAACGTTAGTAGTTGATGTTTGCAAAAAAAAAAAAAAAAAATCTAGTTGTGCTAGTCATGATCGTTGAAGTGATGCTTTCTCCATGGTCTAATAAATATCGCTTCCATTGCACTTTAAATAAAAGCGTGTTCAAAAATGTTTGCAGCATTTTTTATGAGACAGAAGTGAAGCTTTTAAAATGCTTTGCTAAATATTGGGAACCGATCATAAACTGGAGGACTACTGATTTTTGCATTTTATCATTTAATCATTATGCAATAACTAACAATTTTTTCTGTGCATGTTGTTATCGTAATACTTTTATATGGCGTCTGTTGTGATTGTAGGAGAAACACAGAGTCAGAATTTCATCCGCTTTGGATTTCGCATGTTTTATTTATTGCACCGAAAGCAGAGGACGTTTTGGATATATCTGAAATCGTACTAAAATACAACATGGATGAAATGTTGCTTCTTATACTGAAACTACCTTGTTGATTAGAGTATATCTAAAATGGACTCAACAAAATTTGGAATCCTTTATGAAATATTTGTATCTTTTCCCATCATGTAAAATTAGGCAGCTTAAACTTAATTGCAAATCGTAATCATTAGATTTTCAACCATTATCTTGTTAATGAGTCATTGCAGCTCAGTCAGTCTCGACGAAGCCCTTTGGTTGAAACGACTTGGGTTGGGTCGCATCTACGACTATTTCTATTCCAGGTCTGAAATTTGGAATAAAAATACTATTTAGTATGTATGGAACCTACTTTGCATAGCTAAAACCTTGTAGTATTATTTCTATTAATTTCTGAAATTTGATCCCTAAACATTAATTCAAAAGTTTTTTTTTATTTCTTTAGTGGAGAAGAGATTTCAAAATTTGACCGATGGTCATTCACATTAGCAGTTTTTTTATGATATCGTTACCCAAAGTTTGAAAACTTGTTTTACATTACTTCAAGGATGGACTAAGGAGAGAATAAGCCAAGAAGATTTGCTCAAAATTTTTCGTGAGCTTTAGGCCTCTACTAAGCAAGTCCTTATGTTCTCACATTGAAGAAAATCATATGTCATTTCAAGATTTTCCTAAACATCCATACCCAAATGAGGTTCGAGCCAACACTTTGCTAACAAAGTCGATACGTTACGCATGTGTGCAGAAGGAAAGGTAAATGTCTTTGAATCTCCTTTTTTACTTGGTGGGTACTGCAAGTCCGCTCAAAAAGAGCCATCTCCGATCACATCTTTACATGATCAGCATTTCTGATTTTTTTTTTTTTTTGTTAAATAAGATTTGGTTTCTTTGGAATTACCTGCCGAATCAACTAAGGCTGTCAAGTTAGTGTATTGTCTCTGTTAATTACTTATGTTCTTCTGTCAGGCTTGCCTGTTTTGCGGGATGAAAAACCCGAGTTTCTGGGAGGTAAAACTCTGAATCATCCGTATGACATGGCAAATAAGAAATAAGACACGATACTGCATGCGACCGGCTGCATCCGATTATTTCAGTGAGAAGGTTGTTCACAACCCCATCCTTTGTCTTGAACTGTAAAGTTTGACCCGATTAAACGTAATCTGATTTCACTGTGAAAGGTTGTCGTCATCTTCTACTCCTCGTCCCTGTGCTAAATATGCACTTTTTTAAGTGAAAAATGGAAACACACTGTAGATTCTTGACTCCTCCTCCCCTCTTCCCCCAGCGTTCATGACGGTAGCTTTTGCTAATTGCCATCCGGTTGTATGTGTCCATTCATCTCATCATCATTGCTTGACATTGCCCTCACGGAATTAACGAAATAAGCATCGCTACTATCAAATGACTTACTCTCGGAAATGAGTAGAGTTTAATGACAGAGGGGGAGATGGGGCTGATGACAAATGACTTGACCTTTAACCCCGTGATACCCAGAAATAGAAAGCCAGGGTCACAATGTGTGATGCTTCAAGTGTTGAATATCAGACTGTTTGATATTAGAACAAGAGTAATTCAATACTAGTGATGACTGGGTTTTCCGTTAACTGATATCTCTTTCCACATTTGGTTGTTCAGACATAGAATTCAGTAGACGTATGCTGGTCTAACGCATACAGAAAAAAAAAAAAGTAATATAAAAATAAAAATAATCCAAGAACTCAGTTTAGACCGGTACACTAAAACCGGTACACTTGAGACCTAAAACAAGTTACTTCAATTATTCTAGGAAGTCTAAATTATAATTAGGTTTATTTTATTTAGCTACAGGAGCATATGCTCATACACGATAATCAGATCACTGCGTAGTATTACTAGGAAATTCAAGACACTCTTGCCTATTTTGCAGATCCTTCTTCCCTACTCCTCTCTCTCTCGCCATTAACTGTTGTGAAATAGCAGCAAATTGTGTTATGGCTACAAGCGCGTTGCCTTCTACAATGAACTAAGCCATAGTCATCGTTAAGCTTTTCGGCTGTTGAGACAAAAATAAATAAATTAATAAATACGAAATAAATAAACAAATAAATAAATAATAACAATGCTAAATAAATAATAAACATTTAAAATAATAATAATTATAATTATTAGCGAAAAATCTATAACAAAATAATAATCCTGGATTTAAAAAAAAAATTCTCATCTTTGTAAGTTTGGTATGTGGTGTGGGCAAAGCCTCACTTTGACACTTCCATAAGCACCAGCTCCGAACTAAGCAGCTAAAATCAAGAAATGAAACAAGAAGTGTTTTTTTTTTTTTTATCAACACTTGGCTTCAGTTGGTTTCTAGACATTGATCTTACGTGCAATGACTTAGACTGTTAGTTTATTGCATGATCTTCATTGGCCAAAATTCTTTTAAGCAGTAAACTGTTTGAATAGCATAAGAGGATGTTTTTATCATAATAATCGGAAAAGATACATTACTTTTGAGACAGCCCACTAAATTTTTACACCGACTGTTAATTTTTTTTCCTGGAAATAGTAGGTTCAAGACCCTACTATTTCCGAAAAGAAATATATATATATATATATATATATAAACTTTAAATGCAAAAATAAAAAAATAAAAGAGAGAGAGAGAGAGAGAGAGACATTTAATTTTTTTTTTTTTCAAAAGCCCGAAATATTCTTATTTATTACAATTGGATTTTTCAACCACTTTTTACTTTGTTCACTCTCATATTGTCAGTGATGTTCACAACAGTTGCTGCTCATCTGAGCTTGGGATTTCAGACGGTAAGCTCAGTGAATCTTCCAAGTATCTATTTATTACTTTTCAGAGAAAAGTACGTCACATCATATCAGATAGCACCATACGGACTTTCTGACGTCTTCAGAGAATGAGAACTTAACGTTCCCAGCAAGCTAAATTATCACTCCTCTTGGAGTTTGTTTTATTTGAGAATAGAGAGAGAGAGTCGGGTTTCCTTTGTCATATTTTCAGCATTATTCTCCGTATTTATTCCCAATATAACAAATCAGAGTTTTCGTTCTGAATCTATGCAGCAATTGCAATCTCGCTGCATAGAATTTAATAAGATATGATATTCATGATCTCTGCTGAAATTTGTCAAATTATTTTAATTTCGCTTTTGAGTGGATCGTTTTATCTAATCCCCCCCCCCCCAAAAAAAAATTAAATTAAACAAAATGCAATATCAGGTATTGTCCAAGGGTAAATAAAAGATCTGAAGATTATTATAAATCCAAAGCCAATCTTGGTTCATTTGTTGAGTTGATGAATTATGATACGTGTGTTTTCTTTTTCCTTTCAGTCGTTTTCGACCGTAGGTGACTTTGTAGGCATTGCCCACAAGGTATTCCCGGTAAGATTTTTACAGGGTAGTTCACCATTGCTTTCCCCAAAAGCCCCAATTTTGTCCGGGCTCGGCATATGGGTGGGACGTATTCATGCCTGTAATCCATCTGTGTTCACGGGGGCCGGTTTGCCTATTCTGGAGGCAGAAAAACCTAAGTTTCCGGGTGAAAAATCCCATATGAGACCGGCTAACTCACCTTTTGTCGAAAGAGACAAGATAAAGGTTCCTCACGTCACTGACGGGAATCGAACCCAGGTCTTTCCGACCAAAGGGCTTCATCTATACTGACTGAGCTACGGAGGCTCTAATGATGATACTACATCTGAATATTATTAAAATCATCTTTTTATGATTAATAACTATATTAGCAGAATTTTTCTATTCGTTTTTATCGTGATTTTATTACGCTAAATCTTCTAGAAATATAATTTCTTGAAAATGTGTTCTGTCCAAACTTGCCGTCCACTCTCACTGCAATGAAAATCACTTGTTTACTGCTTTATCACTACCAAATTTCTCTTTTTGTAGAACCGCTTGTTTATTATTATTATCATCCGTTTTGCTAAGAACAAAGTCCTTGAACTTCCTCTTTGGACCTAAACCTTGAGCCCAACTGTTTTTATAAGTACGTTAATGACAACTCGCTAAAGTATAACTTCTGCGGTCAAACACATGAGTCCAGATTTTTATTTTTCACCTAGAAAATATATTATCAGAAGTAATTTCTCCCACAAGCATTCCTTACCGGTATAACGCATTATAAGTTTAAAAGAATTTGCCCCAAATTCCATAATGATATATCAACAGATGAGATTTATTTAATCTGGTGGCTCATTAGAAGCATTTTCCTGCGCTCACTCGAGCGCTCTCTTCCTGTCCCAACACGTTACAATCTCTGTTTGGGTTATCAAGGAAATATTTTCTCTAAGCGACTGACATCCGGAACTGTACTGAATATTCAGGGCACAAACCTAGTAAGCAGCTAGGCAAACATTGTCAAGTGTTCAGTTAAGGATGACGAACAAGCAGAAGAAACATCAAGTGACCCAGAAACCCTTGCCCAACTGCAAGGCTGAAATTCCAATGTCCTTGTGAGACCGTTACAAAGAATGATAACGCCATTCTTATTTCACGCATGCTCACATGTTATTAGTCGCGTGTACCATTGTTGACGTTGACAGTTAATTACAGTACATGCATGGCAAAACAAGTACTTTTAGTAACTGTACAGGAAAAATTTAAGAGATAGTTATTCTTGTAGGTTAAAAAAGGGAAATATATTTAGTCCGAGTGGTATGTTCTTAAAAAAACTCGACTAAGGGTAAATATATGTGTAACAGTAACAGTGGTAATTTAGAAACACGAGAATAAAGAATGGAGTGTACCTTTGAGCCTGATGAATCACTGCATTACTAACTCAGGCATTTTTTTTTCTCGTCATTCTTATAGACATGGAATGCACTTCAGGAGAAATGAGGTTGAAGCGCAGTAGGCTAATAGCGTCGATTATTTAACTCTTGTTATCCTAAACGATCAGAATTTAATATATCTCCAGTACCTTTATTTGTAAGCAATTATTGAAAAATTCAAAATATCTCGGTTGACTAAATGCAGTACCGGAATTATCCTATCCCCCCACCTAGGTCAATCCAGTGACACAAAACGAATGGGTGGAGTAGCAATAAACGACTAGCTGAGGTCACGCAAAGTCAAGACCTGTCTTGACTAATAGTCCCATTTAGATAAGGGAAATACCCGTTGAAATCCTTCCTATTTATTATGTAGATTATTAGAGCGAAATCAATAAAGTGAAAATAAAACGAAGATTGTAATCGCAGTAAGAAATGCTGATACAATAACAATACTCGCAAAATATGGAAAATAGCTGTTTGATTCAGCGCAAGCATTCGCGATCTCCACTTTGCAACCTCTGATTTATAGGATAGTTTTTAGATTCGCATCAGATCGAATATATTATTCGAGGTGGCACAAAACACTCGTTTCGTTTAAGATAAGAACATCTAAGTTGTTGATCGAATGTCCAATGAAGAAAATATACTTTCTGTATCAGCTTTCCGTAGTCTGGCTATTACCGCAGTGCGTAATTTCTAAGAGAGAAGTTAACGCCAACTACGGAATTTCCCCAGGTTGCATTTTAACCCGATGTTTCCACTCTCTTCCTTCGGGAGAAATTTCTAGGCATGAATTACTAGAGATGTTTGAGAATCGATCGGTGCCTGCCAGCTGCGTCTGGTAGCTGAGTTTATCTCTAGGTAACTATTAACTCGAACGCATTCCACACAGTTAAAACACTGAGAAATGTTTGTCTAGGATCTAGGCAATTTGTACTACAAAATAAATTCTACAATTATTATAGTGTGGCGGTAATTATTTCATAGCAGCTTGTTATATCCGAGTTTGTATACAATAATTCAAGTAAATAAACAGAAAAATGCTTCATAGAAGTGTCTTCGCCAGGCGTTAAATGTGAGTATGGATGAATATATGAAAGAAATCTACTTAGTAAGTAGGTGGGTCCACTGTTGAGAATGGAGAAGGATTCATTGGAAATACGACTTTTACAACTAGCAAAATCCATGAGTGTTTATATCTGTTGATTGCGTGTGATTTCCTGGCAGTTTGTACTGGAAGGGAAAAAAAAAATCTTTCCTCAGTGACTGGAATGTAACTCACGTCTCCTTCATAACTAAGTGATACATGATATATTGCACTTTGTCTGAAATTTCGTACTCTTTTTCAAATTCTTCTACAGACAATCATTATTAACGCTTGGATTGAAACTATGTGTCAGCAGGTAGACATTTTAAATTTACGGAATAAAAAAACTACGAGATTATGGAGAACCGTGTAAAAGCGTTACGCCACGTCGTTCATGTAGCTATTAGCTCCGCATAACGTTTCGTATCTTAGATACCGGATATTAATCCAAAAACTATAAAAATTTAAAATATTAAAATATAATAATATCATCGTGGATGTGATGATTTCCTAAGATGTCTCCCTTTGAATTTCTCTATGGATTTCATTTTCATAAGGGTATCTTACTTTGCATTAAATATTAAATTTTTCCCTGTTATCAATAATAGTGTTCGCCAGAATGACTCCGATGAATCGTCATTTTAGTGGTTTGCTCAGAAAACATCGAAGTATATATCTCTTTTAGGGAAATTAAATGTGTGCGTGCGCGCGCTCCTTCGCCATTATTACACACTCATAAAGACCAGTTATAACCAATGGTACCCCTTAACTCCATAGGAACAGCCTCAACTTATCGTTATTGGAACATGAACTCATCTTTTTATTTTAATTTTTCCTCTACAGGTTTCTTTAATTCGAAATTAATTATAGAATATGTTATGATTTTATTTTTTATAATAAAATATAAGTTGTATATTTATTGGCATGGCTCTTTATTCAGGAATGATTCACAGTCTTGCTGTTGGTATAATACTATTAACGAGAAAACTATAGCGAGAAAACGGAGGCACGTAGCAGCCTACGTACTTACGTGCCTACGTACAAGATAGTCATGCATTGCTCAGACTATCGTGTCTGTCCTAAAGTTAGTTGGGTCACATTGTTGGTCTGTTATTCCCCCCCCACACACACACACCTTCCTCGATATCTCTCCCTGCTTTGATTTAATCTGGAACGGAATATTTGAAATCTTAATAATAATAATAATAATAATAATAATAATAATAATAATAATAAAATCGGTATGAAAGTCGTGAACTGCCTAAGACTGTTCCCCATGAATTTTTCCATGCGACACTTTCGTGAAGCGGTAAGTTCCATGTATGAAGTGTGCTTAATCAGCTGAATAATTCACATATGCGCTGTATTGAAATAAGAACTGGGACACCTTCTGTTTGAGAATGAAACATACTGTTGTGTAAATTCTCGTTGTTCAAAGTTTATTCTGCAATATAAGCTAAATGGATATATCCTCTCTATAGTCTGGAGTTGACAGGTATCACATAGATATCGGTAAAAAACAGCTTCATGCAAAATCTGGTGTAGGCATATCAGTCGATGGAAATTTCATGACTATGTGGAAACAATTAACTAGTATGTTTGAGAGTCTATGGGGGGGGGGGGTTAGATTAGTACTTGGGACAATATATAAAGCTCTACATAGCCTCATTTAATTTACAGAATGTAAATTAAATGAGGCTTATGTACATTGCCTGTACATAAGCCAAGCATCAGCTAGCTATGGCAGCTATCAGTGCCGACTACAATGTAAAGAGCATTACTAGAGTACTTAAATGATCCGTGGAGTTACTCCTCGTAGAAGCCCTTGATATCAAACTACGTATTATGCTATACCCGATTGGATGGACAAGTGTAGGAGTGGAGAATGCCTTTTACTGGAGTGCATCTGATCTGATCCTGTGGCTTCCTCTCTTAGAGAGGGTTGCAGCTGATTACTAGGGAGATAATGACGCAAGGTGGTTTCCCATTGCCTTCCTTGCCGTATTTTTTATGACTGTAGCCTGTGTGTTCACTGGTCCGGTTTGCCTCTTGCGAGATGAAAAACCCCAGATAGACTGGCGGAAAAAACCCTGCTGTCCAGCCCAAGACCGGCTAACTTGGCTATGGCTGAGGAAGATGAGCTCTTCACGTCGTTGACGGGAATCGAACCTAGGATACTCCTTCCCCAGGCATATAGTTGCGTAGCGCAAAGCCACTAGGCTAACCGCGTGGACTAGAGTGCATCATCTATTGTGAAATTTGATAATG
The DNA here is from genome assembly GCF_054136105.1 of Typopeltis vanoorti. Classification (NCBI taxonomy): domain Eukaryota; kingdom Metazoa; phylum Arthropoda; class Arachnida; order Uropygi; family Thelyphonidae; genus Typopeltis; species Typopeltis vanoorti. The sequence continues at coordinate 69,556,013 of NC_143555.1, read as the reverse complement.
AAATTGTAATGGTCTGGAGTTGTTTTTCTGACATTTGTAGGTATGAATGCTTAATATGCAACAGTTCGGGATCACGTTTATTACCTTGAGACAGTTTTATGAAACATACTCCTGTCTCTTTCAACAATAATGCACTTGCCATGAACGGTGTGTTGTTACTGTGACATTATTTGAAAAAAATGATGGAATAAACCTTATCAGCCTACAGAGTCCTAATCTTAGCTTAACAGCGCACCTTTGGAGAACTAGAACATTGAGTGCTGACCAGATCAGTGGATCCAACAAATAAATGTGCATGGACTGGTGATTGTGGTAAAAGGAGAGCGGTCCAAAATATCTGTCTCATGTTTTCACAGACTAATAGTATTTTCAGGTGAGCAGAAAGTGTAATCAGGTCTAAAGGATTTCCTCTCACTCTGTTGGAACATGTGCAGTGCACATTTCATGAATTGAATGCAGATACGGTGATTTCATGAAATATAATGCTGTTTCAATACCTATTTCAACATAATGTTTACATACTGTACTTGAGTGGTTTTCCTTTATTGTATTACGCTTAGTTGCCAAATAGCTTGACTTCTTATAAGCTAATTTATAGTACGGCATATTGCTTAATCCTATCTCCATAGTCTGCTTTCTCTCTCTCTCTCTCTCTCTCTCTCACACACACACACACACACAGTTGCAATTGACTGCAAGAGAGAGAGAGAGAGAGAGAGAAGAGTAACTGATTTCTGATTTACCTGTTTTATAATGGGAAGGAAGGGGAACTCAAGTTTATTGCAGAAAAATTCATATATGTATGAATCAATTATCAATCAGTCATTCATATAATAGTAATAGTTAGTAATAGTTATGATATTATTAAACAGTAAATATATACATTTAAAACACTGGAACAACAAACTTTTTACATTTTGCAAAATACATATTAAAGACATACAAATGGATTTTAAAATAAATAACAGAAAGCTATCAAATAAAAAAGAAATGAAAGAGAAGTCTACGGAGAAGAAACTGCAGTTTTGGTTGACTTCTCAACTATATGAGAAGGTTCATGTCATATATATATATGAATAAATGATTGATTGACTCAGTGGAAACGAAGATAAAAATGATAATGTTTTTTTGAATTGCGTTTACTAAGACAAAAATGCATTAAAATCCAAACAGTGTCATACATTCTGCTGTTATGGACCTTGATGAGATATTAATAAGTTACTGGTCGATATTTTCTATAGATTTTGACTCCATATTTGTCAAGTGTTTTGATTTACTGCATTTGGGGTTCACCCTTTCCTTTTATAATATTTATGGACTTTTCCACTTTTCTGGAAAATCTGTGTACTCGAATGCGCTCGGCACGTACCCATCTAAAGTCTGTCGGGAAAGTAGGTCGTAAGGAAATTGCCCGCAAGAGTTTTGGTCCGCTACTTGCCGTCATTAGGATTTTATGTTTTTGTTTAACAAAAGCTGCTTTCAATGGGAACATGCATTAGAAGAAAAGTCAATACTTTGGAGCAGCGCCTACTTTATTTTTTTTCTTTTACTTTTTTATGCGTGGAATGTTTTTGGCAACCTAATTTGAAGTTGCTGAATCTGTTCAAGTTCATGAACATCGAAACGTAAAGAAGCAAACATTCATTCATATATTTCAAAAAGAGAACAGATTAATGGATTTTAGAGTAGCCATAAATGATTTTTAAACGATGTAATGCGCGAATTATCCTTTTTTTAAAAGGATTTTATTTTGTTCTTAATTTTGTCCGTATTTCATTTGCATGTTTAGAATTTTGGATAAATCACGAAATTTATCTATTTATTTATTTATTTATTTATTATTTATTTATTTTTTATAATTCGGATAGTTCGGTTTTCTATGGTTAATCATATACTATTTTGTCCCTAAGAAATCCTGTGTAGAATGAAGAAAACGATATTAGATTTCTTTTCACAAAGTTTTTTTTTTAATATTTATATCATATTTTATTTCTTTTTCATATGGCATTCTTTGGTATCCGTATACTACTTAAAACTTACGTCTTGTGAGATCTAAATTTTAGGTGGCGAATCATTTTCATCATCAGGTGTGATACCACCTCATGCTATAAAAATCTTAAATTTCAATAAAGGAATCCCAGCTTCTCTAATTATTTGCCTAACTAAAATATTAATGTGCTGGATCTTGACAGCCTTCTCTGGGTGAGATTGTAACTTAAAAGGGAAAAGAAGCATATAATGCTTCTTTTCCCTTACGCGCACACACACACACACACACACACACACACACACACACACACACACACACATATATATATATATATATATATATATATATATATATATATATATATATATATATATATATATATATATATATATATATATATATGTATATACTGAAAAATCAGCACAATCTCTTTGAATTAAATTAATCATTATTGAATGGAAATTATTATTATTAATATTATTATTTTGCATCCTCCATGGAGTCAGCAGACTCATTGTGAGAGGGTCATTCAACTGACAACATATTTATCATACCGTTCTTAAAATCCTTGACATTATTTGCATTGACAACACATTCTGGTCATGTTCCATTCACTGATAATTCTTCATGTAAAAAAATCTATTCCTCACACCCCTCTTCACCAAACTTACATAACTTCCAGGGATGGCCTCTTGTTCTCCTCTCGCCTTCTACTCTTCCCCCCCCCCCTTCTGGATTTTCACGGATTAATCCTTTTTAGATTAATTCGATAAAATCCCCTCACTAACTTGAACGTCTCTATTATATCACCTCATTTCCTCCTATCCGCCAAATTCTACAATCCACATCTCTTCAATCTCTCTCCATATCCAGCATTCCAAAGTTCTGATATTGTCTTAGTCACTCGTCTCTGGACCAATTATAGTACCAATTCTTCTAATACTTGCCTCCCTTCTATATACTGCACCGCATCATTTACACCAGTATGATATTCGCTGATAAAGTGCTCGTTCAATAATTACACTATATCCTTTGCAACGATTATTCTGCTGCCATGACTATCAACCAGTGTTAACCTTCCATAATCATTCTCTCTCGCTCTCTCTCTTTCTTTCCATAAAGCAGAAAAATTCCCTTGAGTTAACCTTGGCATAACCAGCCAATATCCTCTCATAGTGCACACTTTCTTGCTTTACCTTGCTCGTCACATTCTTAGCCTGCACTTTACACTCTTCATGGATCCGATCACCACCAACTGTCTTGTACCTCCTCCATAGCATTTTCTTTTCCAACACAGCTTACTTGATTTCACTGTTCATCCATTTCACTCCTGCTTCAATGTATGCAGTAATACATTGCTTGTGTTAGACACTGCCTTATAAATTTCAATGCCCTGTCAACATCTTTTCTGCACCGCTCATCTACCCAACGTTGATGCTAAATTGACTACAGAGCTCCCCATAATCACCTTCCTTCCACATATATCCGTTTTTGGCAGTAACTTTTTTTTTGTTTCACCATTTCCCAAACAAGTACCTCATTATCACCCTCACTAACTTTAGGTACTGTTAATACCTCGTTAACAACTATATTTATAAAGTTATCAGCAATTCTAAAACACCAAAACCTCTAGTTGCTTCGGTCACATGTCACATGCTGCTTAAAATATTTTTCCCTCAGAAATTCAACAAACTCACTCTCCTTGTTCTCGTACGCTATCTCCTCCTTCCATTATATATTTCACTAATTAAAGTCTCCCATCAGAATCACCTTTTATTTACATGTCCCTAATTTGCCTAAACATTTCACAATCAGTATTCTCTATTATCTGGCCGATAACAGCATCCTATTAGGTGCATGCACTATTAACTTCCACACTTTGTGGACATAATTCCTCTGCAATCATTAACATCAGTTCCTCCCCCTCCTCTTTTCTCCCTTCTATCCTTCCGGAAAATTATATATCCATCCATTTGTATTCCCTACATCACATCCTCCTTAGACAAGCAAGTTTCAATTATACCAATTATTTTGGGGTATACTCAATCGACAACAAACTCAGCTTTCTTATTTTGAACCCTTCATAAATTTGTGTGTAAACATAACAATCCCTGTGTCTTTGAGGCCATTCTATCGAGAATGGAATAGAATACGCTCCCGAGGGATAATGAAATCGGAACGCAGTCTTCTGCATGTGGAGGAAGATATCCCCAGTTTAATGTGCAATCAGTAAATATAGAAACGCTTCGAATTCATACTGAGCTACATAATTTAAGTTCTGTACCTCGATTACTATTCAAATTTAATAATATTTTTTGTTTGATAACGATGAGGTGCCATTTGCCACTTTCCTTTCTACTCGGTGGTTTCTAATCCCTTTGAGATCTTTATTATAGTCTACTTCTTCTGCTATATTTGAAGTCGTATGCTTTCATCGCCCCCACACACGCTTTAGTTTCTTGAAATCAACATTTTTGCCATTTACTTTCTTTGGAAAGTCTTACTATCTCTTACTTCAGAATCCTTCCCTTCTAAATCATATGGGGATAACAATTTTGCATATTCGAGTATACAGTTAACAAACAGCTTGTTGGTTACAGTTGATACATTATTAAAATAGACTGACAGAGAATTTAATGCAGGAACGGTGATTTCGGGCGGATTTTTTGTTTCCTTTTGTTGACTAAAAGAATACAGTAATTAAATAGATATACGAGCCAACGTACAAGCCCAAAATAAGAAAATTCGATGTAATGAAAGAGCATAAGAATAACATATTTCATCGTGATGATATTATTAAAGATAATGATAATACAAATATAGCTCTAAAGCATAATGGTTATTTGCGAGTTGTTTTTTAAATTTTTACTTTTGTTTTATTTATTTTTTATTCATTAGGTGGTCCATTTATTGCAGCATCCATCAATGCTGTTAAGTTTGCCTATTTCTTGTGAATAGATAGTTACAAGCAAGTCGTAACGTATTTGTTATCAGTATTTATTTACACAACGCGATATTTCATAATTAAATAAGTATGCTTAATTTGAGAATTCATGTTTTTATTTATTACCTTCTAGTTTATTAAATTCGGGGATTCCAAATATAATAACCGAAATTTGTTTGTCCTCTCACCAGTGGCGCATGCAATTGTTTTTCAATATATTATCCAGAGAAATTTTATCCTAAAACATTTCGGCAGTAAGGTTATTAGTGGGGTCTCAAAATATTTGCAAAACAGAAATTTTTTATCGAAAAATCATATAATTTTATTAAACTTAATTTACAAACACTAAAATATTTCCCATATCAATACATCTCTGAAACATCAAAAATTCTATTACCAAAGTTTCTTAGAAATTTGAAAGTGTGGGGCCCTCTGAGCGCGAGGTCTCGGTCTGAGGCCCGAAAAACCGACGTCTGAGCTGGCCCTGTTCGGCAGTCGTTTTATTGGCTCGTGTTTTTAAGTTGCTCTTTACCCCACCTCTATAAGAGATTCTTCCCATTCCAGAGTGTTTTGTTTTGTTTTGTTTTGTTTTGTTTAGCCCACGAAGCGCTATCCGCTTACTACTACGAGTATTAACTGGTGATTAATGTGCTCTTCTTCTTCTTTATCTTCACAAATGTTTCATTTACATGAGCATCGCTATTTCGGAATATTTACGCAAATCTGCTAAATATTGAAAGCACTGAAAGGTTTGCTTGACACAGACAGGTGTTTAAACAATACTTGTTTCATGCTTCTACTTGGAGTTTTATTTTTTTTTTACAGTACTAGAATGAACTATTCTACTTACTACTTATTTGACATAAATGTTAATGATAATGTACTAGTCCAGTGCCCTTCTATTTATGCACTACTTCGACGCATACTACTTGTTTGTGATATTTAGCGATGAAGTTATTTGAGTGAGAGAACTGTCGACATTGCAAGACTTGGTGTTTTTTCCCGGTCTGTTGCACAGTGATATAGCTCATTTGGGGATATTACATTACAGCGTTGTTTTTTAAAATATCATATAATATAATAAACTGGCATTAACACACATATATTACACACACACACTCATCATCATCATCATGAAATTCCTGATAGCTTTCTCTCAAGATTTGCAGGAGGAAAAACTTGAGTGTTTCTAAACGGAAAACCTTTCTATCTTAATATAAGGCTTTACCTCGGCTGAAATGCTCTTATTGCGTAGAAGAAATTCTTGGATAATTTCTTGGAAATTCTTGAAAAAATATTAGATACGGATTAATTCCATATTTTCATATGGAATATTTTTGGAATATGAAATAATGGAGTAACTAATCTAGTGAATCAGCCGATGCTTATAAGTGTGGGAAAACAAATAACAACGAAAGACAAAAGATCATTTCTCTCTCTTTATTTATCTTTTCTTCACGCGGAAAATTTTATTTACAGCTCTAAGAAATATTTCGCCATGATAATTCACTAGAAAACAAAGTCGCTGAACTATAGGCTTTTGAACTACAAACTACTGATAACATATAACGTACCATTCGAAAAGGGAGGAGTGATCCATAGTCCCAAGTCCCTTGGGACTATGGATCACTTCTCCTTTTTGCTGATACTATATATAAATGATGCTATATATATATATATAGCATGATAGCATGATGCTATATATATATATATATATATATATATATATATATATATATATATATATATATATATATATATATATATATATATATATATATATATATATATATATATATATATATATATATATATGGCATCATTTTAATATGTTAATTATATATTCAGGAAAAAATTCAAGAAACCATGCAATAAATGATTTATATAAATAACAAGAAAAAAATCTTATAGCGTCATGTGACCTAGACTACTCATAAGTGAATTGATGCATTCACCCTGAAATCACTGCAGCTACTTTGAAATCCATAAATGCATAGACTTGGAAAAAGAAATCTTAATTTAATACCTCAATACGTGTTCTAATTCATCGCTTATTGACTTTTTATGTTGAAAGAAAATTCTAAGTTGTTTAGACATCTTTACTTTAGTGGATGGGGAGACGGAGATGAAATATCTTTGGCTGAATAAATAAAAAAAAAAAAGTCTTCGTTTTCAAGATTTACAGAAGGGAGATGCACACCGCATCGGCGGGACGTGACCACAGGCAATCATCTTCTCGGTTTCTTTCCTTTTTCTCCCCCACCCCTCCCCTCTTCTCCATGGACCGTCTTGTAGAAAATGATAATCTTGCTCAGAAGTTTGGCCACTAACCTTTGGCGGCATGCGCGGAAGGTTATTGGCGTCTATTTCTTCGGTCACCGGCATGTAGATGTTTACGTTTACGACGATTGTTTTTCTTCTTCTTCTCGTAGTAGCACGAGAGTTTTATTTTTACTTTTTGGGGATGAACTTCGTTCTGGAATAGCTTGTATCGGAGACAGCGACGAACCTGCATGAAGAGGTGTCGAAATTCGGAGAAATGCAAAGGATGTTCGGTGAATGAACGGGAAATTCTTTGCAAAGTATTGCAGTTAAATAGATACTGGCGATATATTCGAATTTATTATTATGGTTATATTCAAAAAGGAAGCATATTTAAGTCAACGGTACAAAATAAATACGGTGGTGTGGTAGTTTCTTTGATATCACAATCAAAAAGATACAAAATGATTCAAAAAAAAAAAAAAAACTACCAGAATTTTCCATTCTTGGTGTATAACACTCAGGAGAGAATATTTCCCGGAGAATAAAATGTGTTTTCTGTCTAATAAAGTTGCATCATTGTAGATTAGAAAACCTTACATTTTTGAGTGGTACTCGCAAGAGAATGTAAAATTAAACTTTTACTGAGTTTTATCATAACTGGCAGAAAATGACGTTGGTCCAATGCTCTCAGAAACTGCACCACTTTACTAAACAATGGGTTAATCATACATCTTAGTTTTACTTTTTTCAGATCAAGTTTCGCTATAAAATAACACGTGCCGGACACCACTCAATGCTCACTTAACTGTGCATAAAGAGCTATGCTTTTAACTTATCATTATCTTGATAGGAAGAAAAAGATTTATGACTGCATCCGTTGTATCACGATAATTTGTGCCCGTTTTGAATTACACTGTATCATCATCATCATCATCATCATCTCTCTCTCGTCTGGCCAATGTTGAGTTTTATTTGAACAAATATTCACTCCAGTTTGTTTTTTTTTTCATTTTGGGGCTAGCTCTGTCATTCGAAGGAAATTCGACTTTTTCCTTCAAACACTGTAACCATTTTCTTCTCGGTCTGATTCGCAGTCAACTTAATCTGTAAAATATCGTATATTATATTAATTTTGTCCCTTAATAGTACTTTTGTCCCTTCTGCCGGTCGTTTTCAATTCTACATTATTGCATCGTCGAAATGTTTAATACTTAATTTAATTCGTACTGCAAGCAGTTTGACTTTCTAACGACTGTATTCATTAAAATACGTCACTCCTTCAACCGAACCTCTTCGCATTTCATTTATCTGCTGACTTATGTATTTAACGATTAACACCGTGTGAACGTGAAGAGGTTTTGTAAGAAAGTAGGCCAGGTTACGTGGATTATGTAACTGGTATTCGATAGCATATATACGAGAACTGCAATTCTACGGAAAGTTACATCTTAACATGCATGATTTAAGAGAACTTTCACGAAAGATTTAGAGCAGATAATTTTGTAAAATTTATCTCTTACAGCACTACACACACACACACACACACACACACACACACACACACACACACACACACACACACACACACACACACACACACACACACACACACACACACACACACACACACACACAATAAAAAAATAAAATAAAAATAAAATACAAATAACTAGAAACTCAAGATATGCTTATGCACTCGAGATACACTTACTACACACTGCTTATTTTTGAAATGCTACGTCAGTTTATCTATAAATGTATATGAAGTCCCTTATATAGTACATGTTGTTGGGTTATGTCTGTGCTTGAACTATTCTTCCCTTTTCCTGTGTAAAGTCATATCGCTGAGTGGAAGAGCGAAAAAAAAAACTTTTAAATATTGCTCCCGTATTTCTTGACCTCTTTTAACAAGTCTACTGCCCAATTAAGTCGGTCCAAATGGCCCATTTATCAGATATCATCAGATATTAAAAAAATACTGTATCAGTGAAGTTTATTTAATGTTGGTGCTACCATAAAATTACGTAATCATAACGTCATTCATTTTTTCATGTAATAATAAAATATTTGAAATGTATTAGACGTTTTGAAGCTCTCAAAAGTGCTTTATTGTCTTGCGGTTATCCTAGTGGCTGTGCGCTTCGCAACCATATGCCTACGAAAGGAATGTCCTAGGTTCGATTCCCGTCGGTGACGTGAGGAGCTGAAGGATCTTCCTCAGCCATAGCCAAGTTAGCCAGTCTTGGGCGTGGACAGCAGGGTTTTTTCCCCAGTTTATTCTGGGGTTTTTCATCCCGCAAAGTAGGCAAACCGGCCTTGAGAACTCAACACTACGGACATAGGATACACCGGGGCGTAGGGCTGACCGCCTTATCGTGTGAACGATTTGAGGTCCCATGATTAATAAACCCTCGACACCGCAAGGTAAAAGGGAGATAAGATTATTATTATTATTATTTCAACCTTTCATTATGAGACAGCTCCATCAGGTTAGCAATGGTTTAAATTTAGATGTACTTTTAGTTGCAATGAAAAAAAAAATGAAATATTAGCACAAGTAAGTATATTGAGGAAAATGAAAGTGATAATTTTGTTCTCCTCCCCCTCCCCAATCAAAATATATTATTTTTTAAATTTTCCTAAACATTCCAGTATCTGAGTGGTTTTAAAGGCTTTTATTTTCTTCTTTTGTTACGTTTTACAAGTCTATAAATCAGCCGCTATTTGCTGTTTCAGAATGACTAATCGATAGAACAGTATAGTAGAGGAACAAAAAAAAATAAAAATAAAAAATAATAAAAAAAAAAAATAATAATAACTGATCCAAATTTCATATATGAGAGATAAAATTCAAGAGAGATACTAGCTGATACTCCTTTAGCTTAAAAATGACTATGTACTTGTGATAATAATAATAATAATAACAATAAGATTGACTCTATAAATACGCTTGCTCGCATATGGCTAGTAGCTGAAGACTAGACAATCTCCAATCATAGTACAGCACTACTAATCACATTATGATGAAGTTTCACTTATTGGGACCTATTATTAATAAAATCGAATGTCTTGGGGGCGGGGAGTAAATTTTTTTGCGTGGCAAGTATGGTTTTACATGCCCTAATAATAAATAGTACAGCATAATTCTGAACTGTAGTGTTGATCTAGTGAATAATTTGTAAGGCAAAAGAGTGAAATAAGGAATCCATCTTTCAAAAACACCTATCAGTGCAGAGCAGCGTTTCTGAAACTTGACAAAGCTGGGGAGACGTTTTTATATATATATATATTTTTTTTTTCCGGCTCATCACGCACATACCTCAATGTATGTAGCTTAATGAATTAAATTAGATTTATGATTACCAACAATATATCTGATATTTTTACTGGTATCCGATATCGGTTAGGCATCGAGCCTATGCTACTGTGTATTTTTTGTGTATGCACATGTTATTGATTTTTTATTTATTTATTATAGCTGGATTTCCTAATACATATTTGAATTTTTATAGTGTCTGCAGACTGACATTTCTTCCCCAAGGAATGCCAGTACCAGACCCAAGACCACGCTTTACGAAACTCCTTTTCTATAGTAATTTGCAAACTTACCGCACTTGCAGGGGCGCGCCGACAATATGTGCAATGTGTGCAACGCACACTGGTGCCAGGATAGTAAAGACGCCAAAGATTTCAGGCGAGGAGGAAATACTTAAAAAAATATATTATTCAATAATTATATCAAAATAAATTACATTTTGGTTTACGTTTTAATAATATTTTATAGATTTGTCTTAAACAAATTATTTATAATCACTTATTTGTTATTATTCCTTAAGATCTTATTTTATTCTGATCCTAGTTCTAACAAGTAGTTTAGCGTAAACAAGTAAAAATTTGAACTTGCCTGAGTTTACTGTTTATCGGATGACGCGCGGGCGAATTTGTTTAATCTTGTTCACACTCGCATTTGCTCTAAACATATAAAAAAAAATCTGCTGCAGTTTTCAATATTCTATATTCTGCTGTTATCAGCAGAATACAGGCAACATCTTGTAATGTACCTGAATCGTCATGAGAAAAATTTAAATCATTTGAGCAATTACAAAAAATGGACAGAATTAATTACATCCTTAAAAAATAAAACTTGTATTGATCATTTGCAGCAAACAGTTTTAGATAATAAAAGAAAACGTTGGTATGAAGAAGAAGAAGAAAAACTGTATTATAAAAAGAATAATTTTTGTAATACAGTTTTTCTTCTTCTTCTTCTTCATGTAGCTTCTTCAGTGAGAGGGTGCAGTGCGATGTCCTTCCAGTTCTCTCTGTTGGTGGCTTTCCTTTTTGTTTCTGCATGGCCATGCGATCCTGTCCATGATCTTATATCTTCAAGCGATGTCCTTCGTGTTTAGCCTCCTGATCCTTTTCCCATAATTTTTCCTTCTAAAACTGTTAGTATCCTCTGTCCTGCTGAACCTCTCAGTACATGTCCTGCCAATCTCATCTTCCTCTGGATTATTTCCTGTAATAAAGATCTCTGTGTTCTCATTCTCTATAGAACATCTGTATTGGTCACATGTTCTGTCCATGGGATTTTCAGAGCTCTCCTATAGCACCACATTTCATTATCTGTTCCCTTACTCTCTTCTTGAATATCCAGGTCTCACTTCCATATGTGAAAATTGGCCGCACTGTTCTTATCTTATCATTCTTTTCTTTGTCTCGATACTCACAGAACTTCTGAGCAGATCTTTATTTTTCCAGAATGCATCTTTAGCTATGACTGTTATTATTTTTATTTCTTTATCTTGTTTTCCATCTGCAGTAAAGTAGGTGCCTAAATATTTATATTCTGTTGTATGTTCAATTTTCATATTGTTTATGAATATTTCTGGCTCGGATCTGCTTTCTTTTGAGATTTTCATAAATTTGTTTTTTTTACATTAATATCTAATCCAAATTCTTTACCTTCTTCAATTAGTAGCTGCAGTAATTTGATTAATTTGTTTCTGTTTCTGCTATTAGAATGGTATCATCAGCATATCTAAGATTGTTGTATTTTATACCATTGATACTAATTCCCATTTTTTGTTTTTCAATCTTTTTCATCACTGTCTTACTATAGATATTAAATAGATTTGGTGAAAGGATTCAACCTTGTCTATCTCCTCTTTTTATTTTCACTACAGAAGTCTCATCGTTAAACAGTTGCATTTTCTGTTTGGTGTAAATCATTTTTATACTCTTAAGTACATGATCTTCTATGTCTAATTTATCTAATATATTGAACATTTTATTATGTTTTACCCGATCAAAAGCCTTCTGAAAGTCTATGAAGCATATGTAAATGTTCCTATTTCTTTCGAGTGATTTTTCTATTAATAATTTTAGTTCCAGGATAGCATTAATGGTTCCCATTCCTCTTTTGAAGGCTTTCTGTTGTTCACTCAATTCACCCCTTAAGGCTCTTTCAATTTGTTTGTTAACAATGGTTAAAATAATTGTATATGCATGGGATATTAGGGTCACAGTTCTGTAATCCTCATAATTTTGTGGATTATGCTTCTTTGGAATTGGTATGCAGATAGATGTTGTAAAAACTTCAGGTAATTGTATTGTTTGTAGATGGTCCGAATGGATTCCACTAAATAGTTGTTATTATTGCCAGTCAAAGCTTTCAACAGCTCAGCCAAAATATTATCACACCCAGGGGATTTATTATTAGGAAGATTCTTGATTGCGTGTTCTACCTCCCTTCTTTGTGAGTAGAGTGGTATCTGTTGCTACGTTTAACTTAAGATGTCGTGAATCATCTAACATGTTACCATTATCATCAACATAGAAGTCTGAAAAGTACTCCACCCATCTTCCATTTATCTTTTCCTTATCAATGAGTATGTTTCCATCTTTGTCCTTGATGTTATTAGACTGTGTACGTTTTGATTTTGCATTAAGTTCTTTCACTTTCTGGAATGCCTCTGTGGTTTTGTTCCTATTCTTCTATCTCAGTGCACTGCCCATTTATCCAGTTTTCTTTCAATCTTTTACATAACTGTTTGATTATTTTATCCAAAGTTTTATATTTTAATCTTTCTTCTTCATTTGCTACTCTTTTCCATGTTCTTCTTTCATAAATAAGATTGATTATCTCGTGAGTTATCCATGGTTTTTTCTTTCTTTCCTCTTGTTTATTGATGTGGGTTTTAGCAGATGTTATAATAGCTGCTTGTACTCTATCCCACTGAGAGGGTTCATTTTCGTTTTGCAACTGTGCAGGCAGCAGTTCTGAAATATTTTCATTGAATTTATTTTATTATTGGATTTTGTACCTTTTGCAGATCCCATTTTAGGGGTTGACTTCTTTTAAATTTTATTGTTTTCAGGCGATAAGACTAGTCTATGATCAGATCCACAGTCAGCACTTGGCATCACCTTTGAGTTCCGTATTCCATTGAAGTAACGTTTACTGACTACAATATGGTCTAATTGATTTTTGCATCTTCCATCCGGACTTTCCCATGTGTAACGTGCTGTTGGTTTTTGCTCAAAATAAGTGTTAGTTATGATGAGACTGTGCTTGTTACAGAAGTCCTCTCTCATTCCGAATTCCTAGTCCAAATGGACCCACGTGTGTAGATGTTCTCTCTGATCCAACTTTTGCGTTCCAGTCACCCATAGCACAAATAACTCGATCTTTCTTGCCTCCAGCTTCCTTTATACACCATTCTATTTCATCATACATGATATCTATTTCTACTTCCTCATTCTGTTCTGTAGGAGCATATACTTGAATGATCTACATATCTCTAGGTTGAGATTTCACTAGAATTGCCATTACTCTATCTGATGTTTTGATTATATGGATAATGTTTTTATCAGTTTTCTTCTCTACAATAAACGCTACTCCTCTTCTTGATATTTCATAACCTGACGTATATATTTTATATATCTTGCATTTGGAAGTTTCGACTCAAAATCTGATGATCCTTTCAAAAAAGTTTCACTTATTCCTAGTATACTAATATTCAATCTCTCCATCTCTCTCCTCATATTAGACAATTTCCCACATTTATTCAATCTTCTTATATTCCAAGTAGCAATATTCAAGCAATTTCTGCGTCGAGTTTCTTTATAGCAGTCACGGACTGACGATACCGCAGGGCCTGCTATGTCACCCTGACACCACCGTTCCGGGCATATTGAGTCTACCCGGGCTTTAATTATTTTCTGTGTAGACATGATGCTTTACATAGCGGCGTTTTTTACGGAATGGGCCGCCAGAACAATCCAACCCCCAATATGAATGGAGGACCGCGGCTGTCGTTGGTTAGCGGGTCCCATGGACCTAGCAGGGAGGCCTACAAAGTAGTGCCACCCATCATCCCCCTCATCCACCACCGAGGAGAGGCCCCGATGAGCCGTGACAGCCCAGCGACCGGAGTACAGTTTTTAGGCAAACAAAATCTAGCTCTTCGTGGTAAAAGTAATAAACTTTACGATCGCAACAATGGCAATTTTTTTAAAAAGTGCATTGAGATGTTAGAAAAGTTTGATCCTTTTATATCGGAACACACGCGACGTGTAGCTAATGATTCTCACTTTAAAAATATGCCCTCCTATTTAGGAGATAAAATTCAAAATCAAATACTCACTTTATTTGCATCAAATATTAAAAATAACGTTTTTATAAAGTGTTTTTTTATTGGGGGGGGGGAATATAGGGGCGCCAACTAAAGTTTTGCACACAGGCGCCGTTCACTACTGGCGTGCTCCTGCGCACTTGACTCTTGTTGTTTCAGCAGATTTACAAAGATTAGCAAAGGCATGTTTCATATTATCTTTTCGACTTAAAAAAACAGAAATGGCACGTTCTGTCAATGTGGTACTTTACTTGCATGAAACCGTAAATATATATATACTAGTTATATGGGGTAGTTGTGTTCTTAGGAAAAAGAATAAACGTGAATTTTTGATCGTATACGATGTATGCCTCATAAACCATGGATGATTGAGTGTCCTTCAGCAAAGAACTGTTTACACGGAAGTTCATAAACTTACACGTTTGGGTTTATTTACATACGCATGCATCTTCGAATAGAAAGCTGAAATGCTAAATTCATCGAATACAATAAAATTGCCTTCATCTTTGCTTTGGTCCTCTTACACTCTTGGATTTAGCTTCCCTCGAGGTCGTAACAGTCACGGTTCAAGGCCTCGTTGTGCATGTTTCTGTGAACGCCAGATTCAATCCAAAAGCAGATAGAAACCTGTGCACGTGACTGCTTTATCACGTGTTCTGTTCTGTGCGTGTTCTGTAGGGCAGCCAAGCGTTGTTTCATACCTGGTACGATCCTCAGATGATAACTCATGTAGGATGTATCGTCCTACGTGACACTGCTGTGAAGTCATTGCATTACTAGCCCCGCTCGTAACAAACGAAGTTCGTACGAGAAAATGTTCCCTTAACTGCATGGCGGTATCATCTATGGTTTCGCTTCCTTCTTTAAGAAAATGTTTAAAGAAAAACAGCCACTTACTTTTAACTTTTTCTAAAAAGTGATCTTTCGCTCCGTCGCATCTAATTATTGCCGAAGTTTTATGTTATCCTTTACAGGGCGTCTAGTAACTGCACTTAGAGGTTTCAAGTCTAATTTTAACATACCTCGCTTATACAAATTAATCAATCTTTTTGAAATACTTGTTTAATCAGATTCATCATTCCGTCTTGACTACTTGGAATCTTCATTACTCATTTACAGGCCATCACTGGACTGGCTTCCAGATGCTACGTTAAAAAACAGCACTAAAACTGAAACCAGGTTTAATAAAAATACACATGAAGATATTATTTATTTAGCTGATGAATTACTAAATATTTATAATAGATACATTAATCGTATATGATCTTATAAAAATAATGATTTGGCTAGGCTAATAATATTTGCTAGGATTTCGATTAGATAGTTTAGCCATCATCAGATCACATTGTCTCTTAAGGTCCTTAGAGGGCAGCCAACTGCATAATATAAGCAGGAAAAAAAAAAAAACACGAGGTCCGGCATCTAATTTAGATTCTTATTACATGACACCTCTATGGAATCACAGGATTGATTGGAAAGCACTTCACACTAGACGATTCAACATCTGCTCCACGCTATCCATTACACACACACACACACACACACACACTACATACATCGCATTTTTGCTTGTTAATCGTGTATTCTCTGGCTGGTTTATCTGTTGTGCTAGAGGGAAATTCTAGTTTCTGGGAAAAAAATACTCTGCTATCCGCTGGCTAACTCATTAGAAATCGAAAAAGCTCATATAAAGATTCCTTTCGTCATGATGAAAATCGAACTTCGATCTTTTCCAATCAAAGGCATATAAAGTTTCCTTCGTTTTCCAACTGCGCTGCAGAGCTTCCGTAGCGCAGGTGGAAAATCAAGTTTTAATAAGTTACAGTAACTTATTAGAAAATACCGTAACTTACTAGAAAAGTAATTTTTACTAAGTTCTTTATGTATATTGGTTACATATATGGTTAACTAATGCTGTACTATAATATGAAATTTAGAATAAAATAATTTATGTTGACGAAAAAAAAAAGGGGGGGGGGGAATGACAGCCTTGAGTTAATGAAGTGTAAGCTATAATAATAATCTAGAAATCTAATAAGTAATTTATTGATGATAGTGATTAGTAAATATAATTTTATTTATATTAATTAATATATATTTTCACGCTATTTAGGTTAATAATATTCTAAAAATTAAATATAGGATATTGAGAAGTACATTACTTTCAATATTGAAATATATGTGCAGGAAATAATTTTTGTTTCGATTAGAATAATTGAAGCTTGTCAACCTGCTCAAAATTCTTCATCTTAATTTCACTTTGTTAATGTTGAGATATGCTACACATATAACTTAAAATCATCCGACATACATTTATGACTCAAACTCATTAATGAGGTCTTTCGGAGATGCCTTACTTATATTTAAAGACCTAGCAATTCTTCCAAGTGGTCACATACACACGCACACATCGGCTTTAAAAGTTTACTGAATAAATTATAAATTTATTCTAAATTTACCTTTTCAATAAATACTTTCATTAAGTTGGGTCCCTTTCCTTATTTTTAACACTGAAGCCAACAGAACATGGATACTACTCTTTCTGTTAAGTTCCTATTTCCATTCCATAACACAGTTCAGTATATTGATAACCAATTAGATGGCGAGCATGCATGATTGAATATATCATAGTTTGCTCTAGATTAATTCTGAATAAAAAGTCATCAAAATAGATAACGCAGTCAATCTGTATGTAGAAACATTTGAGGCAGCAATCAGCATGAAATGGGTTACTCAACTCCGCTTAAAGAAGGCCATTTTCACTAATTATCTTTAGATAATTTCTTTAATTATCTTTATTTTATGTTTCTTTGTCCGTATCGATCTATCTTTCCTTTTTATTTCTGTTTTTCGTTAATAATATAAGTACTATTCTTACAATGTCTGGCAGGAAATATTACTCTTTCACTGTTATGATCAGTCAAATAAAGAACAGGAAAAAAAAAACAGACTACAGCGATTTTTTAGATCATTAGAATGCATCCAGAAATTGCTCCGGCATGGGCACCTACTTATACGGATATGCTTAAAGGGTGGTGGAAAAGCTTAACGCAATATATTGTGTTACCTGTCTTCTAATCGCACGTGAGGTTTCTGTGAGTCGATAGTCGCCCATTGGTATGTAGAACAAGTAGGTCTGCTCGCATCCAAGGCAACGTCTCTCAAGACGTTCCCTTAGGGCTCCACTTTCCCTGGGCTGGAATGCCAAGCCATCAAACCGGATTCCGAGACGAAGAAGGGGGAGGGGGGAAAACGATTGCATCCCAAGACAGGTTACAAGATGTTCCATGAGCCATATTCATTTTATAATTTTAAAAACAATGTTATCATTGCATCTATTGATATATAAAGTAGCTACTATAGTTAAGATTGTTTAAAAATATCTGCAGTGTGTAACGAGAGTATTGTTCAATCGTTTCACTAGCCTGACCAAGTAAGAAAACAATGATGCAGAGTTAGCCATCCGTGACAGTTTAATTCTTGAAAAACAAGGAAGTGACTGTAAATATTTACGTTTCACGATGAGGACATAATGTTCCTTCAAACTTTGTTTAAAGAGTCTGTCTAAGAGAAAACAGACATGCTGAGCAAAAGTCAGATATGATCTATGGTATTGTTCAGCTAGTATTACTCACTGTCCTTGAGGCGGTAATTATTTTGGTGGGTGTGAGATTGTAGTTAACCACACCTAACCCTTATATCGCGGGGAGGGGAACGCATAAGAATACTTGGATAGCTTAGAATAATAGTTCAAAGTTCAAGACTTTCTTAAAGTTTAAACATACGCAATGCTTTCAGTAATTCTACTTGACTTTTCTCAGTTGGATTACTATGATATTATATGAAGCTGTTAATCGATTTCGAATTATTGCGAACAGTATTCCCTCATAATGGATTCGTTAATGTTTGGTGTTTACCACATAGCAACGAATTTGATTGTACAGTACTTAATGTGCAAGAGTTTCTCAACCAAATTGCAAAGCTTGACTTGATGTCTGGTAAGGAAAACTCGTTGTCAATATCTCTTTCTGACTGCTTAATAACTCCGAACTTCTTTGTTCATCTTTTCCACTAAACTTATGGTCCATTCATCTAGTTGGCAGAAATAATTTGTTTATCGGCAGAATTTAGTGGAAATTTCCACCACCACCAAACTATTGTAACACTTCCCAGTTTTGTGAACTTTAAACTCGCTGTATTTGATTCCTTTCTTGGGGTCAGTTTGGCATGACGATGATATGATAACTTTCCGTTGTTATGATGACTTTTGACAAGTGATCCAAATTGCGATGATGCGATCGTTGAGGATCATCTTTAGAAGCTTAACCTTTGTTACTGGATAAACAATCACATGACTGTTTATCGAAACATTTTTGGCAGCACACAAGAGTCAAGTAGTCCTGTGATTTTTCTCTTATCTTTTTAGAACATTTTTTTTTTGTTTCCTATTTTATCCAATGAACAGAATGCAGAAATAATTGAAGCGAAATAATTGAAAGTGCATAACTTTTCATGCATCTTATAGCTTTTTTCATGCCTTTACGCGTATTGTGTGTTTTCAGTCTTAATAAATCTGATGTGTTGGGTCCTTGATTTTCTTTCCACACTTTTGAATCACTTTGTCCCAAAATAGTACGTCAAATTTATTTTTAAAAAGTACGGAAATGCATAAAGGTTTGCCTTTAAAATTTCTGGATAGGAATGTATTTCTGTTTTAAAAATTAATTTATACTATTGCGAAATACTGAGATAAATCAGTAGCTGTTTTTTGTTTGTATCAAATAGTCCTGTGATTTTTGAATATGTTAAATAGATGAAATAGATTTTGAAAATTGATTTTAAACTCAGAATAGCATTCTATTTTTTAATAATTAAAAAAATTAAAAATATGATATATATATATATATATAATCTTCATTTTACCCAGCGGTGTCGAGAGTTTTATATTAATCATCGGACCTCGCTCCGTTTACAGGATAAGGTGGTCAGCCCTACGCCCCGGTGTATCCTATGTCCTGTAGTGTTGAGTTCTCAAGGCCGGTTTGCCTGCTTTGAGGAATGAAAAACCCCAGGATAAACAGGAAAAAATCCTACTGTCCACGCCCCAAGACCGGTTAACTTAGCTATAGCAGACCTTAAGCTCCTCCCGTCACCGAAGGGAATCGAACCTGGTTGTGAAGCTCACAGCCACTAGGCTAACCGCGCAGACGTTAACACACACACACACACACACACACACAGGAAATAAGACTGCACAGGAACAGTACAGGTCGATTTTTCCGAGTTACAGAATTAGAATTTAAAAAATCCAAGTTTCTTCCCGTAAGGAAGGCACTACTTTCCTGAGCCAAAACTCGATTAATTCTAGTTATGACTGGGATTTAAAAAATAAAAACTGAAGAAGTTTCTCTAGTGACGACCAAACTCGAGACCATAATATTCTTTCTTCTGTTGGTCTCTAGTCTGACGTTATAGAAGTTGCTATAGCGTCAGACCAGAGAGACCAACAACAGAAGAAAGAATATTTAGGTTGCTTACTCACCTGATATTTTTTTAAAATGCCATGTTTCTAATATGAAAAATTCAAAATTTTTTAAAGAGAACACTTTGATTTTTGTGACGCTAATTCTAAGGAGAATGATTCTATATGACTCTCCTTTCACAGAGCGTCTTCTCTAGCCCTCCAGTCAATAAAAAAATAATAAAGGAAGAAAGAAATACAAAATTAAAAAATGTATTTCTTTAATTTTGTATTTCTATACATGTTATTTAATATTTATTGATTGATCCTCGACTTGCGAAGATTTCTAATATTATTATTATTATTACAATATTGCTTTTGCTTGATAATACAATCTTCTTAAATAATTTGTCATTAAAAATTGACGCTTTTCAACATTAGGAGATCACCGTATCGCCATTAAAATAGACTTGACATATACAAGGAAAACCAAACAGTCACGATTTAGTTCTGGAGCTGTCACGATCTTGTTATTATTCAGCATCTTCAAGTACATCCTACCTGCCCTCTCTTCCCTTCTCGGTTATGTTAATTTTACTGAGTCCTCATTCTTCGGCCATAGTGTAGGTTGAATTCATACACACAATGGCAGGAAACGAGGACACACATCATGTAACTCGGAAGAAACTTCTGGAATGAATCACCAGAGCTGTATGAACCCACCAGATGACCGTTCTGCCTGTGACACATTTGACTCAGAAGTAAACTACTTTTCAAGTCCAGTTCTTGTCAGTACAGAACACCTTGGTTAGTTACTTCTAAATTGTAACACGTTCATCATATAGTCAATACATGGAGTAGCAGTGTACTAAGTTTGTCTGAGAATTTAACACACACACACACACACACACACACACACACACACACACACACACACACACACACACACACACACACACACACACACACACACACACACACACACACACACACAGGAAATAAGACTGCACAAGAACAGATGTAGCAGTAGATATAAATGGCATTTCTCTTCTATTAAGTCATGTGAAAATTAACTCCACCTAAAGTTATTCTGATTAATTAAAACAGGAACCACGCAACACTGATTTAGATCTGAATAAGCAACTACATGAGGAAAGGGGAATGAAACTTGACAGCTTCCCGAATAAGATGCTACTCAAGTGGTTGCTACTGCCGGAAGCCATTATACTTGATGTATCATCGCGGATGAAGGGGACAAGTAATAACCGGAAAAAAACATTATAAAACGCGCATTATTGATGACATCATCCCTGAACATCAGACACGGGCTGTTTTCCATGATGCATGCTTGGAACTCCACTCAGTTTCTCTTTATTCCATTCAGAGATGAGCAACACTCTGCAGTTGCACATGAATTCGGAAAGATGTAGAAAATGTGCATCCATCGAATAGAAAGCATTTTTGCATTCTAAACTATGTTTTTAATATTAGCACGCTTAATGACGTCCAATTATTGTATTCTAGATCCTCCCCTTCTTTATATTCATGCAACGTTTCATAATAGGGAAACACACATCACAATAATGGGAGTTTTCTGTGTAATAATGTCAGACGTTGAGACAACAATCGGTCACGTGCTGGTCGCAAAACAGTGAATGAACACCACAGTTCTGCCTGAGCAGGATAAAGACAACACAACATTCAAGTTTCTCTTCTGCGAAGTATAAAATGAACACGCACAGTAAATCTAAATAACGCAAATAATACGGGGAAAAAAATGTAGCTAGAGTACCACATAATACGACTGCAATTCTTTATACAGTTAAATGAATACTTATTAGAGGAATTGAATTCGGTGGTCATTCCTGATGAACATTAAGCCTTCCCCAAGCTCTAATAATAATAATTAGTCCTGTCTCACGGACCGATTCAAGCCTGTGGCCCTAAAACAATTATTGCACTACGCTCCAGAATTATTATCCACTTTTTTTTTTTTTTTAACAGGAAGACTGGGGAAAGCATCAACGCTTTCCCGTCTTAAAAATGCGAGATCTATGACTTTACTGATGCTGTCACCAATCATCAGGCCGACTGCTTTCTCTAATCGTTGGGCGCATTCCAAAGGAAGATCGTTTGTCAGGACAAGGATCCGCCAAATATTTACCGGTGCATAACCTCCGTTCGTGGTACCTAATTACGGCATTTTTGTCTGCCCAGAATCGTAGTAGTAAGCACCGCCATTATATGAGTCATGCGCGTGTCTTGCTCTCATTGTTCGTACTGGCAAGAGCTTGCTCTTCCGTAGACGGATGCGTTGGCAGGACGCTTGATGACAAAATAGTGTGAATAGTGACTCATAGCTTGTCATTCAAGCTGCCGTCTGTTAAGGGCTACTTACTGGAAAAGGATTACCGAGATCCGTAGAATTCGAAAAATGTTTACGGAGAACCGTTGTATACACCCGTTAAAAAAACAAAAAATTGCTTCCTGCTGTAGATAAATCTCATCGTATAAATAAATAAATAAATAAAACTATATATTGCATATTTCAGGGGAGCCTTAACAGATTTCATTTTCTTGGAAGCCTTAGTAGATCTCCATCATTAGAAGAGGGTTATATTTAAACTTTATCCTATTTATTTTTATTCTATTTTATTTATTCTATATTAGACGGTATTGTGCATTAATTATTTATTAAGAAAATACTCCACTGCGTAAGCAGCGAGTAGAGATTGTGTTTCATTTCTAAAACAAACTGTGTTTTCTGTTATTATTATTAATATTATTATCGCAGTATCCTCTGATAAAACAAAAGCAATGGTATTTAAAGGAAGCGGGCCAATAAGAAGCTAAATAATTCTAAATAGCCAACCAATTGAACAAGTCAATAATTTTAATTACTTGGTTGTAATATGAGCTACATTAAAGAATTGAATTCAAAATATAAAATTAATATTAATTTTAATTATTATTAATTATTACAGATTTTAGTACAAAGAAATAAAAGATTAAGAATATTCAGTGTATTAGCTAAACCTGAAGCGAAACATAGACAATGAAAAAATAGACCAAATTAGCAGAAATGAAATTTCTAAGAAGAGATCGAGGTTACGTTAAATCAAGTTTAAAAAAGAAAAAGAAAAGAAAAACAAACACCGGAATTGTACAAGAACTAACTCTACAAATAATATATTATTATGAAACAGATGGATTCATGTGAATAGAATATTACCAAACGGACTAATTAAACAATGCTAAACTACTTCTTCTTCTGCAGCTTCTCCTATTTAAGTGGGGTCACTGTTTCTAATGAGTCTCCTCCACACCTTCCTGTCTTGGACTGTCACCACATCCAAGTTCTTCATCTTCAAGTCCTCTCTTCTTTGGCTGCCCACGCTTCCGCCTTCCTTGCACATCCATCTGCATGACCCTTCTTCCCACATATTCGTCCTCCCTCCTCATCACATGACCAAACCATCTCAACCTTGCCTCCTGTATTTTCGCTCCTAAGTTCGTAACTTTCACTGTTCCCTTGACATAGTCATTTATCAGACGATCCTTTCTGGTCACACCGCACATCCACCTAAGCATTCTCATCTCTGCTACCTCCATCCTGCTGATATTATTTTTCCTCAGGGCCACAGTTTCTATAGCATATGTCATAGCTGGCCTCACTACTGTCCTATAAATTTTGCCTTTCAGATTGATCGGCACCCTCTTATCGCATAAAACACCAGCCATCTCCCTCCAGTTCCTCCAACCCGTTTGTATCCTGCATCCCACTTCCTTCTTAGCTCCTCCATCTTCTTCCACTGTTGAAGCTAAGTATCTAAAGTCTCTCACCTTCCTGATGACATTTCCTTCCAGCTCCAGATCTGTCTCCTGGCCGCCGCCCACTGCGCAACACATATACTCTGTCTTACTTCTGCTGTCTCATACCTCTCTCTTCCAGTACTTTTCTCCATCTTTCCAGTTTAGTTCCCGCTTCTTCTCTTGAATCTACACACAACAAGATGTCATCTGCATACAACATTGTCCAAGGCGCATCTTCTCTCACCTCCTCTATTACCACCTCCATCACAATATTAAACAGAAACGGATTTAATGCTGACCCTTGATGCAAGCCAACTGTTACTTGTAAACTTTCTGTCTGTACCAAACAGGTCCGAACACTTGTCTTCACATTTCTGTACATTTCCTGCACCAACCTGACATATTTCTCCGGCACCTTCTTCTCCCTCAGACACCTCCAGACTTCTTGCCTTGGCACTCTATTGTATGCTTTCTCCAGATCAATAAATACCATATGTAGCTCCCTTTGTTTCTCTCGATATTTTTCCATCATCTGCCGTATCCCAAAGATAGCATCTGTGGCCGATCGACCAGGCATGAAGCCAAATTGCTCCTTTGCAATCTCCACCTCCTTCCTCAGTCTTCCATCAAGAACCCTTTCTAGGATTTTCATTGTGTGGGACATCAACTTTATTCCTCTGTAATTCTTACAGTCTTGTGCATCCCCTTTACCCTTGTAGATGGCGACCAGAGTACTCTCCCTCCATTCCTCGGGTATATTTTCCTGTTGGCAAACTTTCATGAACAGGTCCCACAGCAGGTCAATTCCCTCTTCCCCCAGTGCCTTCCATGCCTCCACTGGAATTCTGTCGGGGCCCACCGATTTTCCATTCCTCATCCTCTTCATGGCCTCCGTCACTTCCACTCTACTGATGTTCTGCACCATCCCCTCAGAAGGCTGCCCATCTCCTCTGTGAGTCCTTGCATTTTTCTCATTCAAAAGTCCCTCAAAATATATTTTCCATCTGTTTCTTATGTCCACATCCCTCCATAATACTCTTCCTTCAGCATCTTTGATCTGCCTCACATGTAAGATGTCCTTTGCTGCTTTATTTCTACATTTCGCTAGTTGGTAAATTTTTCTCTGTCCTTCCTTTGTTTCTAATTGATCATGCAGATCTTGATATGCCATGGCCTTCGCCTGTGCCACAACTCTCTTGACTTCTTGCTTTCTCTCTTTGTACACCTCTCTGTCCTCTTCCACTCTTGACTCATCCCACTTCTGCTTTGCCTTCCTCTTAGCTGTCACTGTCACTTGTACATCATTATTCCACCACCAACCCTCCTTCCACTCTCTGCTAAAACAATGCTAAACTACTATAATCCAAAAAGAAAAAGTAATAGACGCAGACCTTTGAAGAGATGGTGTGAGAATTAGGCCTAATTCCATGAAAGAAGAAATTGTTATTATTTATTTTTTATTATTTTAAAATCCGTATATTAATATTACTATTTTAAATTCCAGTTATTATTATTATTGTTATGCTTGTTCTTATTATTTTAAATTTATCTTAAAAATTCAGTCGAAGTCACATTCTCAGCTGACAGTATATTAAAAATTGGCTGGCAGTTCCTTTAGAATTGGAAGTGATCCGTAACGATTACTTTAATTGGCGGCTAGCAAAATTCCGCTCTAGTATTTTCTGGCCACATTTGAACATGTTTATAAGTCTCACATGTCCAGTATTTTCGAAATTTAAGATTATCTGTCTGTCGATCTTCTCTCAAAAAAGGGCTGTACAATAGATCTTCTGTTCTTTCATCCTCATCCACTAAAAAAGCGGGATTGTTCACGAATATGTAAATAAATAAATATTCGGCACGAACAGAGGTTCTAAAGTGGGTTGCAACATGCTATAATTTTTCACTGCGATAACGAGTTTCAAAGGCAGAGTAGACCGCAGGAGAAACTTGTAGAAGATTAAAGGATTTATCCCGATGTTGAAATGCGGTATTTTCATGTCTACATCTACAACGTCAACATTCATTTTTCATCATTAAATGGAAACTTCTAATGAAAGCCTTTGTTGCTATAGAGATCGACACAGTTAAGGTTATTTGTTCAGTTACGCAGATAGCTAGAAATAGATCTGATTAATTAATGTACGAACAGTTCAAGTTCCTCCAATTAAAGTGCAATTTATGTTGTCATACAACGTACTAGCAAAGCTTTTGTAAGCGTTCGATATCAGACAGACAAATAACGGCTATATACATGTACTTGTGTGTGTGCGTGCTGTTGGCAAGGTTACCCGAAGTGGCCGTTATTGGTGAATATTCAATGCTACCACCTAAGATAAATAAACTATAATAAAAAAATCCAGAGTTATATTGCCAAACGAGTTATTAACACGTAGAATTTTGATGAAACAAAATTTCACATCTCAATCGACAGACCGTGTAATTTGAATTAAACGAAATATCAAAGGTGAATATCATAATAGTAAGTATACTAACGGTCAAAACAATTTTTTTTACATCCAGAAGCCTACTTTTTTTTTCTCTGATTGGAATATTGTATTCATCAAATGCATATCCATACATAAAGCGAGGTCTGGTGATATCTCTAAGCGTTGTGAAGAAGAACATTGTAGATATTATTAGAACGAGCTATTAAAAGTATCCGTAGCTCATTTGAATACCCTTTGATTGAAAAGACGTAGATTCAAATCCCATCTAAGAACAAAGAGCCATTACATTATAAATTATATAAAGGATTTTTGATTGAAGTTGAGTTGGCCGATGTTGTATATGTGACAGGCTGTTTCCTCTCAAAAATTCGGAATTTTCATACCTCCAAACAGATTGTTAATAATACATGCTTTGACATATAGACGATTTATTCAGGATTAATTGCCTCATCATAGCATTCATTAGGGTTAGATGAAGTCAAGCTTCTTGGCCGTGACAGGCCATTCAGCCTAATCCATTAAAGTGAAGGTGATCAGCTGTGATGGTTTAATAATCATACTCTGTTGTTACTCGTTTATATTGTGCCGTTTTCGCGATTATTATCTTGTTTTACGGATATTTAATCAGCGCTTAATACGGTACACGATAAATGATGTTTACAAGTGCGTATACTGGTATTAGCATATACAATGATAATTGAATTTGGTCGGGGGAACTCATTGCCTGAATCTACCTCTGAACTGAGGTGTAAATTCGGTAATAAATGTTATCGAGCAGTTATATTGAATATGGACTACAATGCTTTAGTCATTCAGTTAGGGCAGTATTAAATTACTAATAGGATAACTTCATGGTTCGAATCCCGTCGTAGTCGCCAGAAACTTTTATAGGGCTTCCGATGATATGTTAATCATGGAGTACTCTCTGATTAGCGACAGACGCACTCAATCTTTACACATTCCGGAATTTTGTAACTCTGATCACAGAATGTCACATACTTCCAACCCCCCCCCCCCTCCACCTCGTTTTTTTTTTTAATATATAGTTCTACTTTGAAATGTTTAGTTAATTTTTTTCTTTCTTTTTTTTTCTTTTTTTTAAGGCAGATAATAATAATGCTTGTTATCTTTAGCAATTTGTAAAATCTTTTAAATACTTTTTACATACGTTGAAGCACTGTGCTTTTCTTCTGAAGAATTAAAACTGTTCTAACAAAATGCTCCGACTTCTTTGTAGCATATCAGCATTCCAGACATACAGAGCGTTACATTTTTCTAACTTATCTCATTTCTTCTTCTTCCCAAGAGCGTGATATTTAAAGAAGGCTCATTTAATGCATTTAAGGAAGCACAAAAGACCGCTGATTTGATGGATAAAGTTTTTTCTTTTGGAACAGGTGGTTAGCTTAACCACTCGTTCCGAAAGTTTTAGCATCTGTGCCTTTGCCTGATTGGCCACTTAATTGAGTTGCATATGCAGTTTCCCCTATTTTTACATCTTTTAATGTATTACAATGAGCTGTTTTCACTTTAAAACTTTTATGTTTTTACTTATTTAGTAATTGAACCAATTTATGGGTATCATTTGCTATTATGATATCTGTTGTATTATTTAATGGCTGCTGTTCATTATTAGTTTGGTTATTTTTATCGTAGGGAAAATACATTTAAAGCTAGATTTAAGGCAAGCATGATGTGTGTTTATGTGGGTAGATGTGGGACAGTTATATACGTCTTCGCTTCAACTGCTATCGAAAAATTTGTTAGAAGTTGTGGAACACCTTTCCTAAAACCCAGTCTTAGCTCTATCGGACTTCTGGTTATTTCTTAAATCGAAGACATATCTGAACGATATTCCATTTTGAAAATGATAAACAGGCAAAAGTAGAGGTGATGGTTCCTAAAACAATTAGAGTTTTACTACGACGGCTTTAAAAAATTTGTTACGCGGTGGCGAAAATGTATTGAAAGAGTGGAGATGATCACATTGGGAAATGTGTATGAAAATAATAAAGTGGAGACTATCTTTGGTTTTTTTATTTCACTGACACATCCCTCGAGAATGAGAAGCTAACACAATGGCGACATTAATTTCAGAATTCTATGTCATATTCGATCATTTTTATCTAAATATATTCTACCCTCCTACTGTGATATATACCAGCTTTATCGTTGCTGGCTCATAGCAGCCACTATTTGGAAAGAGTCGCTTTTCGTGCATGATCTTGTTTGGCAGGTCCGTCCACTAAGTTTGATCAAAGCCTTTTGTTCATTTCATCCTCTGTCTGTCTCAATATATTCTCTTGGTTAGTGATCCATGCCTTTTAGGCTTTTATTCTCTTGTTTTTATTCTCCAAACATCATTTTAAGTAAAACTGAAAAGTTCTGCTTGTTATAACAGTTATATTCTACATTTCTTTTTGTTCTGTCTTTTTAAATTCCAAAGTATGTTTTTCTCTTTGAATAAAACCTAATTTTTAAGATTCCATTCAAATTACTTTTTTTTTTTCAGAATGCGTAACCATGAACAAAAATTAATTTCCTAATGTATTCGAAAGGGCACAAGCTAACGAACAAACAAACACTGTAATAGCAGGCGATTTCGCAACACATTGACATATTGTAACGTATGCTGTCTGCTGCGTTATTGTAATATCTTTTTTTATTCTTTATTACTAATTAGCTGTGCGCGCTTTCTCTATCGTAATCTTTCTTGCTTACTATGTTTATCCACCTTCCGTATTTACTAGGCGTATGCCTAAGAACACTGAAAATTTATTTATTGAGACTGCGCCATCAGTATATCTATATCGGCATAAGACTAAAAAAAACGTCCGGTAGATCTCTCTCTCTCTCTCTCTCTCCTCACAAGCGAAGTTTCTTTTATCAATGTTTACTTTAACAGTCGTGGTTCGTAAGTAACTAAACTGCGCTTTTATTGCCTTAATTGTTTCGCGCTCACAAGTCCGATTATTTTTAGAAACAGTGCAGTTGTAAAATAAAGAATTAGGCAGCACTCTTTTAACAAATACTTAAAACACGTTTATTTACAAATTATACATGAATTAAACAATAGGGAGATTGTTTTCTCTATCCATTTATAAAATCTTAGCATGAAATTAGAACCCTTTTACTTCAACGCTAAATAATCTCTTTAACTCAAAAACTTATTTACTCTCTGCTTGCAATTTCAAGTATTTAAACTTCTAGTATACTCGCAAAGAGGTTAGCTAACTCTCTGTTAAGTTATTTTTACAACTTTGATATCAACTTCCAACATGCCAATTGATTCTCTTAAGGACTCTTCTTATTACTATTAAACAAATTCTTAATAGTCCACTATAAGAGGAATTCTACAAAAGCATGGAACTTACAAAGGCATCGCACTTTCAGTCAAAAGTCTTGCATAAAAGTTTCTATGGCATCTCAAATCTCGAGCTTCCTTCAGGAATTCTGGCATCAGCAGTATCTTCGTCGGGAAAATAGCGGGCTATGAACTGCGACTTGCGGTACTTGTACAGCTCCGGCAAAAGGTTGTTCTCCCACGGCGAGAAAAAAAAAGCTTCCAAGCGAAGTTACTTCGAGTAATTTACATCTACATCGGCCTTTCTCTTTCTTGGGCTCGCTGTACTGTCTGGCGACTGGCTCCTTTATCTGCAGTCTCCAATAGTTCTAATTGCCGCCTCCAATAACTGTAACTGCTGCAACTCTCTCTTTTGACTCTCGAATGGGATCCCTCTCTCTTCTCGGCGATTGGAGGCTCTTCCAATAACTGAAACTGCCACCAACTCTCTGCTTCTGGAATTTACATCGGCTTTTCTCCTCTGGCTCAGGATCGCCTAAATGCCTGGACGACTGGAAGCTCTCTGGCGACTCGAAGCTTCCTCTCTGGCAGCGACTGGAAGTCCTCTCTGCTCGGCTCTGTCCCTTTTTATTATGCCTTCTCTCAGACTTTGCACGAAGGGTTGTAACCCCCTAAGAATTCGGCATGACTCTTACATCTTCTTTTAAGTTCAACCCGCTCTTTGTTCTCGTCCGTGTACCCTTTTGATCGTAAGTTGCCGGCCAGCCTGACTTTGGAGGTGTTTATGCGCAGAGCTTGTAAGCACTTTCTCATACACAAAAGTCGTAAACAACCTTTCTTATGTCCTCATAGAGAGCTATTACACAACGTTCCGGCGGCAAAACATTGCCTTTGTTTTTAACACTCTAAAATATTCTTGTTAAAGGAGGTATTTACAGTTAATTTCCAAAGGGTTATTTACAATAATATCTAGCACAAAATATACAGAGACAAACAAGGTTATTTTTACAATATTCTCATGGGACTTGACCTATGTAAAAATCGATGTAAAGCGCTTTGGTATTTTTAAGCTACATCGAGTTTTTACAATATAAAGTGTGACATATAAAAAGTGATTTCGCAACATATACAAAGTGTGTGCTTTATTATTCTTATTACTACACGTAATAAGAATAATAAAGCATTGAAAATATTAAACAAATGCTCATGCTACAAAAAATGAAGCACAACTTGATTTCAGTTTCTAAAATAGAAACAGATGTTAAAAACAATTTCTTAAAGAACTGCATTATTTTTTCTTGAACTCTAAAAGAAATGTATTAATTACTGCTAGAATACGTGTTTTCCAAATGTATAACAAGTTGAAGAATAGAAAAGATGAAACACGAAAAAGCTTCTACAGGGATCACTCTCATCTCCCAGGTACGAGCCAAGGGTCAGGTCATTTACGGATATATAAAGTGTGTGTGCTTGAGCCTGCTCGAACTGGAACTTTCTAAATAGGCGGTTCAGAAGACATCGGGTCAACGATGGAAAGTTAAATTAGATGACCTTTATATTAGATTATATTAGAATATTTAAAAATCTGTACTAAAACGAACAAGGAATTTAGAACGTGTATTCATTAAACCCACGTTCTAAATTCACGTTCTACCCACGAAAGATTGTAAAACTATTGCATATTAATACTGTCGGTGGACTAAGGATTACTGCTCTGAGGACAAAATATTGAACATTTTCAAGCCATTTCAGGCCTCCATTAAGCAGGTCGTGGTATTCTTACACTTCATTCCTGATGAAGGATGTGACGCTATTCACTGTACCTAGAATGGGTTCTTATTTTCTTAAACGAAAGGTATGCTTGTTTATAACTGGAATTTCAGATGCCATATCACTGAAGTGTTGATATTGCAGAATTTGTTCTAGCAATGCATCTCTTTCTTAAGATTCCCCCCCCCCCCATAACTCGGCCTCCTCAACTCTGTGCCAGGCAAGCTACGTATGCTAATTTTTGGAAACCAGAGGTGTTCAACCTCTTTTTGTATCATATCACTATAAGAACCTACTAATTAAAAATTACAAAATAAGTATTGATGATCACCTGGTGGAATGAGCAGGAAATTGGTTGACAGACATGTGAAGGAAGTTTTGTTCAGATGAGAGTCTTTTTGAAAGAGTCGGGTTGTTAGGAGCGGAATGCTACAAGGTTCGATGTTAGGATCCTTGTCGTTTAATGTATTCGTAAATGATTTAGGTTAAAGTATTAAGAGTAAAACTTCTGTCTTTGCCGATGATCTGAAGCCGGGAAGAGCGGTTAATTCTTTGGATAACCTAAGTTCTTTACAGGATGATCTTGAAAATTGGAAAAATGGAGAGGAAAATGGGATTTAAAATTTAATGTGAACCGATGTATAAACAGAGTGGTCTGGAAAACCATGGGGGAGACCTTCTTCCAGCAGTGTACAGAACCAAAAGGTTGAAGAAGAAGAAGAAGAAGAATATATAAATATATTCGGTTTGGAAAAATGGTAGTTTTAGATATTTTACAGGCGCTTTGGAAAAGTTGACGAATGAAGACTTTGGATATTTTGATCGATACATTCAGGAATCATATAGTTAAAATAACTAATAAAACTCAGAAAATTGTAGTACGCTATAGAAAGGAAGTTATAATAGTTACACAAGTATCCGATCAGACCATATCGGATTATGCCCTACAACTTTATTTGTCAAGGTTTCTAATAGATGTTAAGAAAATTAAAGGTATTCAGAGAAGAATTCATTTATTTTGTTTTATGTGTATGGGGAAGGGATATTATATTTTGATATGTTTGAAAAACTGTGAATTATAATCTAATTCATTTATATAACAGAAGATGGGGAGCAAATTTAACTAAAGTGCATAACGATGTTCAGCGAATTTATTATTATTTTTTTTTTTTAGGGTTAGGTTGAATATTTTAAGGTAATATGAAGGCGCGTGCAGAATGAACTTCATCAACGGTTTATAGAAACGGTGAGTTTATGTAATTTGAAGAAAGAAAGAATTAGGTAATTGTGATGAATGGAAGGCAGGTTAATTAAAATGTGTGTGTGTAATGAACTTTAGTAATGTTGAACATGTTATTATATCTAAAGAAATAAAAAATAATTAAAATTAATTACAAAATTAATTAATAAAAATAAATAAAAATGATGAGAGGGATGAGGAAAAGGAAGAAGATAAGATTCATATTAAGCTATTCGGTGATGAACGCATGGCATTTTTTTTTTCCTCTCTCTTTTTTTTTTACCATTAAGTTTGTCGGTTTCTTTTTCCTCCTGAGTGCTCTGGTGTAATTAATGATATGAATTGTGTAATTCATGGAGCGGATGCTGTTGACTGACTTAAGTGTCCGATTGTTGAAAGAACAATAATAATAGTTCTCCGGGTTTTTTTAAGAATCTACTGTACAGGATTAAATACTGATGTTTCAAAAGAATAGAGATGATTAATTAAAAAAAAAGCAGGGTTAAAATTGATGCAGGACGCATCAGCTGAAGCAATTTGGAATCTTCTGATAGCCGTGTGTGTGTGTGTGTGTGTGTGTGTGTGTGTGTGTGTGTGTGTGTGTGTGTGTGTGTGTGTGTGTGTGTGTGTGTGTGCGTGCGTGCGTGCGTGCGCGCGCCAGCTGTTAAATTCATTACAAAATCTATACATTCATAGTGTCTACTGAGTGAAAACATTCTTTCCAAATTATTCCTCCGCAAGGATGGACATAGCACGAATAATTGCTTAATTTAGTCGCAAGAATTATATGATTATTCCGCCAAAGTATAATTGTATAATAAGTGAATAATGTGGTTGGAATATTTATTTAACTTCTCTGTAGAAGGACGTCGATCGATCGATCGTGATGTCCATTCTATTGAAGATCGTTGTGCTCACCAATAGAATAGTCTTACACAATAAGAATGCAATGCTTCTTCAGATCGAGGAACTTATGGTTTAATACTTTGCATGTGCTCTTTCAGAATCTGGCTATATTATAGGAAAACACTGCCTTTATTTTATTTTATTATTATTTTTTTTTTTACCTTGTATGACTCGCGCACACGCAAAACTAGAAATATGAACTGTTCTGGTGGTTTAGTATTGACTAAAATATACATTAAACTTTGTACTTGGTAAGGCTTATTTGCATCATACCTTGAAACACGCACATTCTTCGCCTACCACTGCCGGTCATTTGGCGAACAGATGGCTCTTGAGACCATAGTAAGTACAAGGTTATATTCCCGCCTTCATCGATGACATTACAAGTCCTTAGGTGGGGATGTTGGCATGACTCATTTCCTGTAGTTTCATTCAGTAGATGTCCCGATGTACGTGCGCGTGTGTGTGTGTGTGGAGTGAAGCTTCGATTGCCACAATTGCGAGTGCCTGGCGAAATCAGACATGAATTCTTCTGTGTTCTATAATATTAGATCCGATAGC
Source organism: Typopeltis vanoorti (assembly GCF_054136105.1). Lineage (NCBI taxonomy): Eukaryota > Metazoa > Arthropoda > Arachnida > Uropygi > Thelyphonidae > Typopeltis > Typopeltis vanoorti. Next base: position 69,521,672 of record NC_143555.1, on the reverse strand, counting down.
GGATCTAATATTATAGAAATGTAATTCAAGCTAACACGCAAAATATATTTCGCCATTCATTTGAAGGTGCACTTCAGATGAATTTTTAAAAATACTATCGCGATGTTAGTAGCGCACACGCAATCATATAAAAAGTTCAAGGCATGATTACAAAACGATCAAGGTCAGGGTTTTGAACTAAGAGCGGAAAAGGAATGTCACGACTGAAAATATTGACGTAAGCATGGTTTATTAGATACGGTATATATGATATATAATAATCTGCGCTTCATTAATAGCATATGCGTATTAGGATTGATAGCTGCGCGTACCATATCAAGGCGATTACGGGGGGAAAACAGAGGCGTAGATCCTTCCCGGGGTGCACTTTGAACCTTTTTGAACTTTTGCAGTTAATTCTAAAATACAGTCTCGAGAACTCATTTTCTAAATATTGTAATACTGCGAGTTTTCCTCACAATTGCTGTAAGTGTTACTAGTTGTCAGAGGAGTTTTTCTAAATAAAATTAAGAATTACCTACATTACTATGAAATAGACTTCGCTAATGTTATCGACGATTTTGCTAACAGAAAAGCAAGAAAAATAACATTTTAGAATGTTGAAATTAAAGTTTTACTTAAAAATAAACAGTGTTTTAATTTATTTCCTTATATGTCATTTTGACTTTTTGTAGTATTTTTGGTGTGTGTATTGAGAGGGGCGGCAAACTCAGGGGCCGGCCCAGGGGGGGAAAAGCTCTAGCTACACCACTTGGGGGGGGGAAGTGCTGTATTTTAGATTTAGTTTTCTTAATATAAATAGAGTAGAATATAGGTTTTATGAACTCGGTTAATTTACGTCCCTTTTTTTTTAATGGAACGAAGAATTATTCAAAAGCGATGTGCATTTTTTTCACTCAACACACACAAAAAATGAGTTCTGCATCACGTTATGTGCAGATACTGATTCGCACATACTACAGCACCCACTGTAAAGAATGCATCATTAAATAAAATGGATTGAATAATATAACCGACATGTTTTCCTCCTGGCAGACATTTCAAATCTTCCTTTGAGAAAATATTGTATACATTCCTTTAAGTGTTGCGCTACTTAAAGTGGGTAAGTAAGAACTCTAGACCAGCGCTTCCCAAACTGGGAGCCGTTAGTTTTGTTGAGGGGGGGGGGGGGGGCGTGAAATAATGAAAACAAATTTAAAATGTTTTAAGACTAAGTGTGCCATGTGAAATGTGTATGTAAGTTGCTAAAAATATAATATTTGCATTTGATTTTTGCAATATTCGCTATGTATGTTTTGTATTGAATAAAAATACAATAAATATTACAATAACACGTGTCTGTGTTATGAATTTTTTTTTTCGATGGGGACCGTGAAATATTTTAATTTTTCCAAAGGAGCCTTTACATCCATAAGTTTGGGAAGCACTGCTCTAGACGAATGAAGATAAAATAGCTGGAAGCATATAACTTTTTATCATTACAAATCGAAACGTATCAATTTACTTAACCCATATAGTTTTCAGTAAAGATTTATTACAGTTATAGAACACTTTCTTTCTATGTTGACAGTTCCTCGGAAAATGCGTCACAGTGTTGCTCTGAAATCCGAATCGATTAAAGGATGACGATATTACTCATTCCATATATTTTCATGACTTACACTCAGGTTACAGTACGTTAGTGCTGTTGTTAGGCTAAGGATTTTTTCTTCTTTTATTCATTTTATATAGAGAAACTTCGAGTAATGCGGAATACCATTTTGTGTGTAAAATAGTATTCCATATTACTCGAAGTTCCTCTAATTTTTATAGTTTTTATCTTATTTTTTACATAATACGAAAACTGACCTAGAGACCAAACATTGAGCTTTTTTTTTGAAGCACTTTAGGCCTCTTACTTTTTTGCAGTCACGTTTCCAACCTGTAGTGATGTCCATCATCGTTAATAGCGAATGTTCTAATTGTGGTGCACTCTCTTCAACTGATTGATGACGAATATATTACAATGCACTTACTTATCTCAGGTTTTCGATATGTTAGCCATTAATTCATTTCCTGCCCAGCAACATCCAGCATAGGTCTCGATCTCCCATCCTTTAGTTTACTTTTAACTAGCACACCGCATTCAGGGCGCTAGTTGAAAGGGTGCTGATTTCTTTTCTCACTGTACTCGTATATTCTAAGGCATTTGTTTATTTACTAGATGAAAATACAACGTTATCCAGGAGGAAAAAATCTTTTATCTCTGAATGAGACCGAAGAAGAATGTTCTTCATATCATATTGCCGACAAGAATCAGACTCCGATTTCAAACGGATGCATGTTGCCTCTTCCATCGAACTGCTCTTGGGAAACATTACACTTCACTGGAAGTCTAAACTAAGTCCAATTCCAATATTCCACACAACGACAGTGATTTAGCCGATACACGTTTTTCTCGATATTTGCTGTGTGATGTAGTTTGTCAGTGAGACGCAGTATTCGAGAAAATGTGCTTATATATATATATATATATATATATATATATATATATATATATATATATATATATATATATATATATATATATATATATATATATATATATATATATATAAGCAGATATTAAAGTCAGACGGATGCAGACGCCCAACAATAGAACTTCAACACAGACTGTAGCTACAGTTCAAAGCTAACTGAATTTTATAATAGTCGTTTTTATAATGATACAATGTTTCTTATAGTGTTTTTTATTTGCTTTCTATGTTCCCACGCCTGAAGAAGTCGGACAATCCGATGAAACATGTTGCGTTTTGAATAAATTTAATTGTTTTTTCTAGTTCTCGGATCTAATTCTCGGATTCTAGTTCTCGAATATATATATTCTCTATTGTGTACATACACTCAATAGCGAAACTACAGGCTTTAAAAAACAAATGAGTAATCTTAAATGATAAATAATCTTTATCGGAAATTTTTGGAAAAAAATTATTGAAATAGAAAAATTTTCTTATTGCTTTCATGTACAACTAATGATTGATTAGGTTTACTGCTACTATTTTGTGTATTAACCAAAGCTTTCACAGAAAAGGGAGTGTTAAACACAGGCGAAACAAGCAACTCACTGAGTGTCATAAAAACTGTTATTCTTGATATAGACAGATTTGAAATACTCATGTGATATTTGTACTTCTTTATTGCGTAGTTCATTTGAGGTTAAGTCACAGTTGCTAGTATGGCATAAAATGTGAGAAATTTTAATCCGTGTTAAACTGATACAGTACAGTTTTCACATATCGAAAACAGCTAGTTAAATGGCAGTGGCAATTTCAGCGAATCGCCTGTGAGACCTCGTGTAAAGACTCAACTGGTATTAGATCGCAAAGGGAATGCTTTCGGAAACCACGGAAAGACAAATGTTATCCTCTGATAACCTAATTGCTGTTACATATTTTTCGAATTGTAAACAAAGTCCTTAATTTCTTAGTTGTTACTTTTTAGCTTTGTGTACGAGTGTTTTTATGAAGTCATTTCGCAAGTTGTTTTGAATGTTTGTGACGGACCAAGAAAATTCACTCATTAAGTTGTTTTGTAGAAAATGTCAGTAGAGAAATACAGACGATAAGCTTCAAGTATAAACAAGTCATTGCGAAATAGACATCTATTTCGAGTTAATAAATCTTACTTTACCATTCATCAGACGTTATAAAAATAGAACTTTATAACGCAATTAGACATATTTATTGTTAGAATTAGACTTTTTGGATTCTAGTTGAACATTTCAGATATTAACGTATGCTAATATGGTGCCAGTATTTCAAAAACATCATCATTTGACCCGAAGCATTGATAACAAGAAAAAATACCGACATTTTTACTTCAGTAACAAAAATAAAACTTGTTTCTCTATTTATTTGGGATTATAATTCAAATTTAAATTTGAAATAAACATAGTAGTGAAAAATTGAAATAAATTATAACGACGGAACAGGAAATGTACCAGAAAAAAAAAAGTCTTAAATATTTTTCAGTTCTCCTGAAATCTCACATTGTTATTTGTCAGACGTCATCTGAAAAAGAAATAAAATGTTTAGTGGTCACACCTCAATGAACTGTGATCATTATTACAATAAAGTGGTCATTCTTATGGCTTGCTGTCTTCATGATGAGGTGCTTTATCCGTTGCAATAAGCGACTCAGTTTTAAATTAAACTCTGCAATAAAATGTGTTAAATAGCGAAGTAATCCAGACTTCCCATAACGATTCATAATGAAACAAAACATAAGCAGGGAATTTACATTAGCTCCAAAATAGACTCTAAGACTTGTAGCGAGTTACACATCATTAAATTCACAAATCTGCTCATGCAAAAGAATTAGTTCTATATAGCGAGAATTTTAAATCACTAATGATTTTCTAAAGGTTTGGCAACTCTATTAAAATAAGTTCACCATTCTTTATTACAACTAGTAATGTCGTTATTTTAATTCGTCACCGAATTAGATGGTATATCATTTTCATCGTTCGATATGCGACTACTATTCTGCTTATTAGTAGCCTTCAATGATCAACCCTAAATTCAATATTTTATGCGCGATTATACTTTTATTCAGTGCTTGGGACAACCGAGCGCAAAACAAAAGAAGAGAGAAGAGTTTTTCATGTTCTGATATTTACATTTCTAACTGCTTCAGTTGTCCAGCCGAAAGATGTCATACAAGAAGTCACGGGATCGTTTCCGTCAGTCATTATTTATTTCCATTATACATGACATAATCTTGATATTAGATTAATCTACTGTATCCGATATCATACATAATGTCGTGTGTTTATAAATTGTATTAATAAATATAAATACCGTTCAGTATAGTGTCTTAACTAGAATTTATGTATTGTAGGCTTGAAATGTCCGAAAACTGATTGACTCAGTAGATGGGAGAAAAAGGGAAAATATTCTGACAGTCTTCAGAAGAAGACAGATGAAATGGTTCGGACATGTGGAGAGGGCTAATGGCATTCCAAAGCAAACCCTAGAAGGAATCGTTCCGGGATCAAGGGTTAGGGGACGACCTCGATTAAAATGGACTGATAACATCAAAAAATGGACATATTCCTCCCTTTCTCAACTGACATCAAGAACAAGAGACCGAGACGACTGGAGGAGGCTAGCAAAGAGTATCACCTACCAGCCATGAATGACCCAACGGTTCATTTAGGACTATGGGAGAAGAAGAAGGCTTGAAAGGGGAGAGGACGCGGTAACTAAAAAAACGATCCACAAATACACCGAAAATTTGATGAACAAGTGATCTCGGTTATCTTTCACGTGCTTTTTTTCATCAAGGAAAAAAAAAGTGATCCTGGAATAATGAAAAATGTGTACTTTTCACCCTTCTGTTTAAATAGTTACATTTTAATCAAAATTGAAATTGTGCGACAAATATAACTAAAGAATGGCCGAAATAATTCCTGCAAGATCCAAATACTAAATTTCATAGAAATCCATGTCTGTTAATATAGTAGAGGAGAGATCTACATGGCACACAGTGGTAGATATTGTTTTCATTGTTGAATGGTAAATATGTTCAGGATAAAAACGAAGGTAAAATTCAGTACAATACAGCTTGCTTATGACATAGTTTCATGTAGTTAATCTCTGGTATCTTTTATTAGGAGATAGCTAAGCTAATCTCATTTTGAGGGAGACAAGAAAAGCCACCTACTTTTCTGTATTACAAGCAGAACAAACTCGATCACGTGTGCAGGGGAGGTTCTCCAAGCGTGCACGCGAACGTCAAGAAGCCCAGGGCTACTAATCAAAGCTAATCTCTGTTTGGGGATGTCGAGGAGAGAGGGGGAGGAGTTTCTGATACGGATCGACTTTTACTGCTTCACTGGCGTTGGTTCGATAATGTTTACGGGAAGTGACTGGTCGTAATGGAAAGAAGAAGATGAAGAGGCTTAGAGATCATCATTCTTCGCCTGCTTCATCTACGAAGAGATTCATGAGAACATTTTCAAAGAATGGCCGAAATAATTCCTGCAAGCGTAGTTTTATAAGTTCAATACCTTCAATACCAATAATCTGAGTAGCCTTCGTCGTGTTATTAGTCCAAACATTCCCCTTCTTACATTTCCTTTACTTTGCGTAATAAGAGGAAGGAGACAAACATTGACCCCGTACTATCTACACTATTTATCATTTACTACTCTATTTTTGTCTCCTTTTTCGCTTATCCTTCCTGCCTGATACGCTGAAAATACCGACGGAACTCCGTTACATTGGGAAAATTCCTCTGAAATTCCAAGTGGAAAGGCCGGTTGTTTATAGTGTGACTCTTCACTTTATTTCATGAAGTAGGAAATGGCCAAACTCTAAATAAATAAAATAATTCATTTCTTCCTGTCTTCTGAATTTAATTGGGAAGACGTGGAATTGTTTGAGCACGTGGTAAACCACGTACTCAAACAATTCACGGTATGCAGTGGTTGCTAGCGAAGCATGCTGCGCCAACGATTTCTCATTTATTAATAGTAACTCTGTTTACTTAAAGAAATCAAGATAAAAGTGACTCATTTCTTTATTTTACCGATATTATTAACATTTTGCGACAAATATTGTTTTGTTATAATGAAGATAATTTTCCAGTGATTGCTAAATTAATTGTCGCATTTGTATTTCTTCAGCAACTTCCTTAACTAATAAACAACACTTTTTTTTCTTTTTTTTTTAATAGATTAAGCATCTTTGACAGCAAAACTTATCACTGAAATCATTTTTTTAAGATTTAATTACTCAAAATAAATTAAAAATTAATTTAAGATATTAGCTTTATCTTAGTTTAGTTCTTTGGTTAGATATAAAAAATAATTTAACCAAATTTAAATTTAAATATGGTTAAATGATTTCCTTTCTTTTATTATTATTTTTTTCTTTTTTATTTTTTTTTAGAGTGGCTGTTTTTATTTGTTTTTATTTTGAATGGGAGTGATCCGCCTTACGTTAGAAAGAGATGGGGGTCAATTCCTTTTGCACGAGAGGAAGAACCTTTATGAGTGCCTTTCATCACCCTTCCGGTCTCATACGGAAGTGAAAGAATTTTTTTTTCAGACTTTCAACCTTAGACTCGCCCTTCCGTAACGTTATTTTATTTTCTTTAACCTAAATTAATCCCCTTCTGGACATTTCAGTTATGAGCTATTCTTTGTCTATTTCTCCCACGCATTTGTTGTTCAGTATTCAACAGGTCCAACTTGAATGACTCTTTTTTATTTCATTTTTAATACGATGTGTCTATCGTGGTTATTTTAAATGTTATTATTACCAAATAACACCCACCAAAACTAATTTTACATATCAGATACTAAGTGAGCATAAATTAAAAATTTTCCTATAAATTTTATTTGAAAGTAGTGCTATATTTGTTCTCAAATTATCTAATGTTTTATTTTAATTTCCTTATTTTTTCAAACCTTTATTATCACTCATATGTGATGTTCAAACTTCCCCAGGCATGTCTGTGGGTTTCACTCAGCAGTCAAAAGTTACGCTGAATATGACTTTATACTTCCGCAAAATCATGTATTCTTGAAATGCACAAGTAAAACGTTCATGCTTATGCTTGATTGTATGCATTGCTAGTTTTGTGTTGTAATGGTCGATAAGTGCGTGATGGCAGAGAACAGCAAACGTAGAAAGTTTCCCACACGGGATGTTACTTTTGCTAATATCTTTCCTATAGATTATTTGGAGTTCCGCTTTTTTTTTTCTTTTTTTTTTTACAACTATGAGTCTGCACGCATCTTGATCAAAGGCATGCGCTTTCGGAAGGACGATGGTTAAACAAAATCTGCTCGGAATTTCGGGAAGGACTCAAGGAACATCTTCAACAAACTTTTTCAACCAGGACTGAAGTTTGCTATTTTTTTTTCTATGTATTTAGAAACGTGGTTGGTTTATTGCTGGCCAATACAGATCTAATGCTCTCACCTAATATTATTCACTCTCTTGTCATTAAATCTGAATATCGAAATTAATCAAATTGCCACTAGAGTCATAAATATTAGAAATTCCTTTGTGACATTAAGATGAAACAATTCAGCGACTTGTTGATGTTGTCAGAAGCGTTGTACAAATTCGGCGAAATTAGTATAAAAGAAAGTATTAAATTCTCTTCGCTTTCTTATCACGAGCGAAGTTGATTCTGTTTTTTTTTTCACTTAGCAGTGAAAAAAAAAGCTTTTTTTTTCTTTCTTATTACAGACTTAATCTCTGTTTTAGTATATTGATTATTACATAACGCTCTTTTCCCATTTCGATTATTTTTCAAGAATGTATTCATCTTTTCTTTGGTTAGATAATTTTTCTCGTTGTAGATTATAACCCAGTCAAGAAGAAAATCTCATAAAAAGCACAAATTAAAATCTATTTTTTTTTTTAAGTACTTTCACATTTTCACGTGTCGTAGAATGTTGAATTAACTTCATTGCGATCATGGATAGAAGTAATAAAACATAAGTCACACATTAGCCATTAAACATTAAAGAATTTATCTGACATTACTTTATATCTTTTGTTTGGGTTTATTTATTTATTTTTTAGAATATTCAATAGGGATTATCTATTTTATTCTCTTCATTGTATCCTACATTCTATCTGGAGATAACACCACTCTCACTGGTCAATGCATCCTCGAACTGTACGCTATTCTGTTTTAAGGTATAATTTAATAGTAATTAATCCACGAAAGTTTTACTGTCTTTCTCATTTCTTAAGGCCATTAACATCTCATTACTGGCTGTTCTTTCCTCCAGATGCTTAGTGCTGCCGTGATCTATCGTCCCACCAACCCCAGGGATCCCCGAAAGGAAAGAACATTACTGCTCTCTCCCATCAGGTAATGATTAAATGCGGTAATTTAATACATAGTTTTATCATTCTGTGAGGTTAAGCATTTTTTAGAAACTCGCATAGCGTTCCCCAGCCTTGGGGAGATATTTGCACCCCTAGGGTGGCGGTTTCTTTCGCTATCTAATTATAATCTGCAATCCTTCTCTACGTATCTCATTGGGTTCATCCATATCGGATTGTTTTACTACCGAAATGAAGCGTCCAGTATCTGTCATTCCATTGATCAAATATGAACTTTTGTTCCAAATGTGCAGGCATTCGAATTTTACTTGGTTATTTAAAGATTTTCATTCATCTAATTTAAACTGATTCAGTGTGTGACGCTATCAATTTCAATCAAGCTAAAATTTTAAACGAACTCTTTTTATTGGAGTAATCAAATCTGGTTCCCCACTTTAAAAAATGTTAAGGAACTTGCAATGCCACACTGCTTACCATACTCGCAATATTTTCGTGAAAATGTTCTAATTTTGAATGCGTAATTACTATTCGGATTATACAATTGAATCTAATATAACTTCGAAAAGGACCAAGGAAGAAAAAAAAACCTCGGACTAGTTCAATAGAAGCGCTGTCGTTTTTATGTCTTTCAAAATTTTATTGAATTTCATCTAAATAGAGTCGAGTTGTTAGTTTGTATCGTTTCGAATCGTTCTGCTACTAAAATGGTGAGAAAAGAAAACCGAAATGATTTTACAAGTTCTACTAGCGATCCTAAACACCAAATCTGAATATAATCTCTCCTGTCAAAACAAAGTTGTTGTTATTAGCTTGAAGTTCAGCTAATAGGCAGATGGACAACACATCAAATATGATGCGTGCTTTGAGGCTTAGAAATGGCCAGAAGATAATCTGCTGTGACGATTATATTATACATGGCACAGAGTTTACTGATATGTGTGAAGAAATCGGTGGGGGGGGGGAGGATGATAGTAAGTGTGTTGGAACAGCTTTTGACAGCCACACTTGCTTAATAAGGTCGAATATGCAGCAATGTTTTCCTGAAGAACAAATGAGAACACATCAGTCGTTACTATAAAAAAAAAAAAAAAAATATATATATATATATAAAGGGTGATTGATTAGTTTCTTCAAGAGAATTATATTCCTGCTCAGTGAAACTGGTCACTCATATTCTTCCGTTCGTGAGAAACAGTACCAGTGAAACTGATTTATAAGTCACCTCCAATAGTATTCGGAAGAACAACAGTGGCGCAGTTTGGATAGGAACTTTTTTCAGTTGAAGGCGAGGCAAGGTTTTCCCTTCTGTAAAAGACGTAGGCCGATTTGCAAAGCAGCAACAGCTTTACGGCTTCCATTATTTCTGTTATTCTAACACATCTAGCCAATTTATACAAATAAAAACAAATGAAAAAGACGTAGTTGCGGCTACGAAAGAAAGCATTATTCAATAACGTTTTGGTTTCTTTCTTTCTTTTTTTTTTTTTTTTTTGTAAAAACTTTGTACACTGTCACGTAAGCATTATTGGTAGTTCTTACATTCTCTGTGTTCTGGGTGCCTGTGTAATATTTCTGATCTTTTGCTTCTTTCAATACGTAGGACTCCTAAGTAACATCGAATGAAAAATTATATGAGACGTAATACTTTTTTTCTTTTCTTGCGACTATTCCGATGTATTTTAATAACAGTCGCATCCGCGAAGGGTTGCAAACTGATAACATATTTAATACCATGGATGGTACTAAATGTTATGGTGAAGGGTTAAAGGTTGGTTAATCCCTGCTCTATAGATCAAACATATAACTTTTTTTCAGGCCACTTCGGCCTTCACTAAGCAGGGTGGTGGCGGTCTCACCCGATGTAATGAAAATCGTCTAACCACAAGACATTCACAAATATTCATGGCCGCTGTGGAATTCGAGTCCACCTCTGGAGAACGGAGAAGCCATCCGCTCACCAACCAGGATTGGAACACTGGTCTACAAGTTTTTTTTTCTTCCAAGGTAATAAGGAATTTACCTTGGAAAATTCTCTTAATGAATCTCTATTTTCCTTTCTCTGTCGCAAATTTTCATAAATTCACAAAATATCTAAAGTAATAAGAAAAATATGTTTATTTTCACCAATATTCAGCGTTATTAAATAAATATTTCATTAAAATATAACATAAATGTATTTTCAGTTAGAGTTGGTTATTGAACATAAAAATTTTTTGTCTGCGTTAAGAGGGAATTTATTGAAAATTAATCTGAAGTAGTTGTCTTCACTAGTCAAACTCTTGACTACTGCTTTATTAGTCACAACAGTGACGGCAACGAAATTTTATCCGTATTTAGCAACATATTCCAGATGATGTTTATTTTATAGTCAGATGAAATCTTGCTAGCTATTCCTCCATCTAGTGCTCACTTCATCTGGTGCACAACTACCAAGTCAATAAAGGAGGCATGAAATATACTGTAGTAGCTATATTTCTAGCCAAGTAAAACACACAATACTTTCAAATATCCTCCTATAACCCAGTTTTATTTTTCATATTGCACTTTTCCAGGATTTACTTTGAATTATTATAAGGTTCCGTCAAATTAATTGAATGAACTATAAAAATGGATCTGTATTTATTTTCATTCCCTTTAAGCTTATTTTGAGTCATTCTAATGTTTCCAGTTTAAGCATAATACTATATTATGCTTAAACTATACGTATTAAGGAATCATACGTATTAATCACTATAATTAATATCAGTATTATCAATCACTATATGTATTAAGGAATTATACCAAAGAACCACATTCTGCGAAATATAGGACAAACCTACTTTTACGATTTGAAAGATATTCCTTAATCAAGTAAAATAAAGTAAACAAATGAAAGATATTCCTTAATCAAGTAAATTCTTTCCTGTAGCCTGGAGCATAAATAGCTCAACAGAATATTTTGGGGGATTTAAATATCTTACCAAATCGTTTATTTGCTTTTTGTAAAAAGTTTTGGTTAGCGACTCTGCAGTTATTTATAAGCTATATCGTCTCGCGCGGAAATTGCAAAGCTTTTCCTTCTTAAACTTGGGTTTTTCCCGCAGACACCAGACAACAAGATACATACAATTAACAACATGACTAAGGACTACACAGGATATTGTAAGCCTACTCATATTGGACGCTATTTTCATGCTTTTTCCCTTCACTATCCTTCTGAAATTAGGCATTATCCAAATCCTCCAGAATCGAGCAGTTTCTGTTTTACAAAATGAAGATGGGATAAAAATATGATTCCAAGATTTATTTGTTCTTAATTGATTTGCCAGAAAAACAGTTAACTGGATTTCATTTTTATGATCGGAATATCTGGTACAGTGATTCTATTGCTATTCCAAACATTGGGAGTCTATCTATTAGGATCGCTGCTCTTCTTGAGGATCATAACATCATGGTGACTTTCAAGCCGATTCGAACTGTTCACAGACTTCTTAGATTTCCTAGGATACCATGTTTATGTATCTTGGCCTGCATAGAGAAGACAAGCCGTGGTTTTCAGGTTCCTTCTGAGAAAGAAGGAACTTGTTGGAGATGTAGAGCACAAAAGAAAGGAAAAACTTGAATGAAATCTGAAAATCTCTCATTAGATCTTTTCATTAAAAAATTGTCAGATTTCAATTTTTTCCGACAATTATCTTCCATCTTTACCGGGTGACAGGTGACGCATGCCACGCGACTCTACATTCTTGTTAGAATTAATTAATTTATTTATTTCTATTGTAACGATTTTTTGCAGCGTTTGAATAAAACCTCTGTAATTATCTATTTTTATGTGATTTCATATAGTTTTTATAAACCCTCAAGAAGCTACCAGTTGAATATCAGCAGAACTAGTTGGTAGAAGTTTTTAAATTGCAACGAGCAATGAAAAAATTCCTGTGTAGGATAATTCTCATTTATTTTAATTATAAAACAACTCTCTTCTAAAAGGCATAATAACTGGTCTCATAGCTTTAGTCTCTTCGTCTGTCATTCCCAACAGTCAAACAAACAATAAACAGTCGTCAGTTCTTTGGTTCGCACTTCACTAGGAAAGATAAAGGTATAGCTTCTTTTCTTGATTCCATTATCTTAATATTTACGCAATCCGACAGACTTTGTGATTTATATAGGATTTGTCTTTATCATTGAGTTTAAATAGACATGATTAATTTTTTAACGTCGATGATGTCTTAAGTTTGTTTACCCACTGAATAGTTACCACATATATAATAAATGAATTTGGTTTATTTGCTTATGTTACTTCAGTTTAGATTGAAATAAAACCAATCTCGAGAACGCCCTGAACTAACACTTCAACAATGAAACTAACTTCACGTAACAGCTTGTTCATATTCTATGGATCCTGAAAGGTGGTTATGAATATTCGCGGTATAGGGGGTAAAAAAATGTAATGAAAGAAAACTATAATTACAGAATTTCCAACGCTACAAGTTTTCAGTGGACAGATAGAAGGCTTTAGAGAGAGATCATTTTATATTTTTTGTAAGGCCTCCCAGGAGATCTTATTGGACAAGATAAGCTTTCATGGATCTTCCGCATTGCGGAGTTTTATGGTAGAGTAATTATGCTAATGTTTGCAATAGCTTTTGTCGTCATTTTTCGACTAGTTTTTAGAATAGCTTAAAGTTATAATGCAGTACTTCAGAACCATCCTGGCTTTATTTATTTATTTTTAAAATTGTCCATATTCCAATAATTCGTTACAATATTGCACTATGTTTCTTTCCGCGGTGTAGTTGAGGGAAACTGCATTGATTTTATCTGAAGCTAGTGTGATCGTAACCCTACCAGGAGGTAATTTATTCCTACATGCTCCATTGCATACAATGCTTATATTACATGTAGCTTACAAGTACTGATTAACATTTATATTTTTGTATCAATATTCATATTTACATTTATATTTTTATATATCCATATATTAACACCATATAATTCACACAATATCAGTAATTCATGTTAGATTACAAGCACTGGAAGTTGATCTTATTGAAAATTTTAATTAATTCTGAGTAATACTTTTCGGTATGGTCTCTGTATATAGTCTGTATAAAATTTTAATTAATTCTGAGTAATACTTTTCGGTATGGTCTCTGTATATAGTCTTCTATATAGTCTCTGTTTTGATACTAGCTACTTGTCTCCGGAAGTGTTGACATGTTGTATTAGGGGCATTCGGATGGAGTCCAGTAGCTGACAATCGTAGAGTATGTGGTCAACAGTCTGTTGAAGGTGTGGAATACAAGTGCCTGATAGTGATTCCAAGATATGGAATCTGTGTAAGTAGTGTCTTAGTTTTCCCATGTCCCGTTAGTAGCGTGGTTAAACCTGGAGAAATGGCGTGTCTTTTCAGCCGGAGTCTGCTTCTGGATGCTTGGCAATAATTCTTTTGTTGTTGATCAGTTTTTTATGTTTTCCATTCTTCTTCCCACATGTCTAGGCTTTTCTCTTCTGCAAGTGTTTTTATAGCAGATTTCGAATACTTCTGGTAACTTGTTTCTAGCCGTTCGTTTCTAGCTGCTTCTTTAGCCAGCTGATCCGCTCTCTGGTTTCCTGCTACTCCAGTATATAATTCATGTGTGTGTGTGTGTGTGTGTGTGTGTGTGTGTGTGTGTGTGTGTGCGTGTGTGTGTGTGATTTTTCATACTCGGGCAGCTTAGGAATACGAATAATTTCGAAACAAATTCAGAAGTTGTTTTCTTCAGCATCAGCACTTCTTTTGTGAGATAAAATTGAAATGACATTAATTTGATTTAACGATTTGGTTGGTCAAGCAGATGGCGTACACTACTCTCTTACCAAGACTACAGGTTCGAATTCCACTGTGGTATTGATGTTTGTGAATATCTTTAGGCGAGAGACGAATTACATCAGTTATGCCTGGTGAGACTGCTGTTCCGCTTAATGGAAGCATGAAGTTCTTCAAAAGTTCCATGTTTTTTTTTTGTAGAACTGAGTTTCCTGCTAGATTATGCAAAAAACAACAAAAAAAAAGATATAAAAAAACTCTTAGTCCACCCACGGATTTATGTACCATAGGCATACAACCATTTGTGGACATAAGTTACACACACACACACACACACACACACACACACACACACACACACATATATATATATATATATATATATATATATATATATATATATATATATAATTTCGTTTTGAGTATTAGAAGTGACCAAACGGTGGTCGTTTGGTCACTTTCACGGTTTTCCATGATTCACTTATTAATGATAGCAGAGCACATTTCGGATTTACTGTTTTGGAGATTGCAATACAGTTGATAATTACAATGTCCTATATTTAGCACTTAAACATAAATTTCTTGTTAGAGCTATAGGATATTTATGTTTGGTGGAAAATGTCTAAATAAATGTTATACTGAATTCATTTAAGATTTGTGCTTCTGAGAGATATTCCATTTGTTCTCCCGACTGTTATCATTCATTATATCCTGGAAATTCTCATTGTTAGCGAAGAAATATTACACAGACTGTTATATTGTTCTTTACTATCAGTATGAGTTTCTTGTGTTAGATTTCAGTCAATCCATTTTTGATGAAATTGCCTTTCATCCCCTCACCAAATAATTGTTTTTTTTAACATTTTTGACAACACTGAATGTTGTTCATTGAATTTTCCGCACTCTGTTTACAACACTAATGGGGCACAATGATTACAACAAATTTCATGCTGTTATTAAACTTCTGTGATATTGAGGTCGGATTTCTAATTTTCCGAATAGGTATTGTAAGTATGAACAACGAACAGTCAAGAGAAGGGGCATGATCAGTAACTGGGCAGTGAACTGCCGTGTTTTTGTTACTCTAATAGAACACAATTCTTCCTCCCTCCCCCCTCCTCTCCCAGCGAATAGGCTCATCAAATCGACAGGTTGGTAAGCCCATTCACTCGGGTGGCAAAGACGCACTTCTGTAATGACGTGTCCGTACGCATAACCTGGTTAAGTAAACACTCGTTCTCTCATACCATTCAAATCAACTCAGGTGATTCCGATCTCTATTGTGTCACTAACTGGTCGAATTGCAGTTCAGTGAACTAATCATTGCTCGCCTGAATACTTAATTACGATCCGATTCCAGTAGTTGTCTCGCTGTGTAACCTTGAATGAATCATCTCTTGAAACAGTTGTGATCGGAGCGTGTCGAGTCTTTCTATATAGTGAAACGTTTGTGATTAAAACAAATTCCATGCAAATACTTTATTTCGAAGTCGCTCAACGTTTTATTTCGTTAATTAGTCATTATAGCTTCGAGACTGTTGTAGCTAAATAGTTGAATGCAGTCTATTAATCATCTTGTTATTTCGCGAACATTGTGATGTTAAATTAATGGTATAGTCAGTTAGTGCTAGTCTTATTGTGATCATATTTTTCAGGGGTGTGTGTGTGTAAGAGAAAGAGAGAAACTTTCCAGATACTTAACACGCAGCTTTAAATTGATCTTCCCAGAAATAAACATGAAGTATATTAGAAGTTTTTTCGATACGACTATCTTTACATAATTTATTTCTACTTTTAAGCAATTTCAAAAGAAACATTTTTTTTTCTTGTAAACAGATCTTCACAATATAACGTGTTTAATGCATTGCTGAAAAAAAAAGACGTCAAATTACTGGATGCAATTCTAAAAACGCATTCATTTTAAAGTACGTAAGAAAAGCGCATAGTATTACTCTCTCTCTCTCTCTCTCTCTTTTTCCCGTTTATTCTTGGTAAAGAAAATTTTATTTCAGTCTAATGACATCGTTTGAACACACAATAGTAGCTGTATTCTCTCCTACAGTTCATGGATAACCGCATTTTATATATAATATTTAAATAAGTCTTTGAACTTATTTTAAAATATTTGCAACATGTTTCAGATGATCTCTTTATTTGCTATAGCATCCCTACACACGAAAGGTCGCAAAACTTCAAGAGTACCAGGTTCATGTGCATGTAATTAAAGGGAAAGAAGGATCTTGTTGACGTACATTTTAATCACCTGAAGTTTCGGGGAAATGGCGTGAGGAAGGCCATTTCAAAAAAATAATAGCAAAATGAAGGAATATGAAAAATTAGTTCGGTGAGTTTGAAGCTGAACTGTTGTACGCGGTACTGACAGCAGCTAGTCGTGTTGTACGTGCTCGGAGGAAAGCGTAGGAATGGTGGGGGCCAGTTTAGTGGTGCAGTGCCCATAAAAACACCTATGGTAAAAGCATCAGACAGAAAGAATATTGTTTTTTTTTTTCTTCCTTATGAGAAAAAGTAACTTGAGTTCCACCGTGATCACAAGTTAATGCAAACCAACGCATATAAAACGTACCACATTTACTATCTTTGAGCGACAATTTTAATATTAGAATACAGCAAAGAGTGACTTTGCAAATGAAACATTTTATGTAAGACTAAATAGTCCTGCTTTCACAATAATGTATTGTTGCTGTTCCAACACTTTTCCATGGACGTCGATCTTTCCTGTTGTTTTTCTTGCTGACTTCAGATCACTTTCTATTAACTGTAAAACATTATTTTTCAAAAGTAAAGACGATGTGTTATTTATGTGTTACTTTACAGAACTATGTAGAAAGAAAATGACGTCAAAACATCAAAAAAAAAAAAGAAAAAAAAGAGATCTACAAGGTATAATGGAGTAAGAAGTGAATTTTTGTAATTTTACGATTTATGAAATGCACGCGAGTCAGACAGACGTTTATGTTTAATGCTGCATCTCTGAGTGACCTTCGGAGGAATGCGTCAAACTTCTTGTTCTCTGATTTTAGCTAGAAATAAACAAAGTCATCCTTATTCCAGCAGTGTGCTGTACATTAAGCATAGAAATTTAAAAGAAGTCGTGTTGACAACGTGAAACCGCTAATCGGATGATACTGTTGATGATCACGCCGAGCCGAGTCGTGAAGCAAGTAATGCACTCGCTTCAAAATTTAATACATTCACTACGTGTGTTCTGCTGTCGGTTTGTCTGTTTTGCCGGAGAAGAATAAAAATTAAATAAATAAAAACTTCCTTCAGTTCAAACTCTGAACTTTTATTTGAGACAAACTATTTCATTTTCATTTAAAAGGTGCTATATAAAGGTGCATATTTTCTCGAAGAAAGTTATACCGATATTGGGAAAAAATGCTGTCCGAATAACAAAAAATTATAAGTTTTCGCTGTTCAGTAATGTACTGACATTTTTTTTTAATTTTTATTCATCGAAAATGTTACTGTGTTGAAAACATGAATTGCCTTCTGAATGGAAAACCTATAGAATAAGTAAAACATTTCGGCTATTTAGACACAATCTTAAGTTGTCAGATTAAATACAGAAACCGAGAACAGAATTAGCAAAGCTGTTATAGTAAGAAGTCAAATAAATAAATTTTTATGGAATATAAATTAGAAGTTAGGCAAAACTCTGAACCAACTGTATACAAGGCAGTGTCAAACAAGTTTTAAGTTACATATGAGAGTTGGGTTAGAAAAACAGTTGATCAAAGACTAGAGACCAGAGATGTGGGAGTTCTGAGAAAGATTAAGAAAATGAATAGATGACATCAGTGGCAGAACCATATTAAAACTGACGATATTAGGAAAGAACGACATTTTAGCATTCAGCAATGTGTGAGCAGAGTCAATCTGAGGTTGTATGTGTGATTAAACAGAATGGAAGATGAAAGGCTATCGAAACGTGTGTTTATTTCCAGGATGGAAGGAAAAGACCCAGGCGAAGACCAAGATTCAAGTGGATTGATGCAGTAAGATATCCTTTAGAAGATGAAAATATAAGATCTGAGCATATTGAAGTCCTGATAGATAATGGACTAATTTGGAGGAAATCTATTGATAGGAAGTGGATGAAAATAACGTAAACGTTTCATGTATTATCAATTTGATGATGAATCTCTCGCCATCGATAGCATCATCATATTCCGGATATGTACCCTCAAATTCGATGCTATAAAGAAAACATGTTTTCATTATTATTTTTACTCCATTTTTTGATATCATACAAAGCTGATGATTTACAAAATATATTTTAGCATTCGCTCTAATTTACATAGTTCTGATATCATCAAATTAATAGTGCTATTTATTATTATTATTATTATTATTATTATTATTATTATTATTATAAGGTAGAGGAATAGTAAAAATAAAAAAAAATCGATGCATGCAGACTCTAGCATTCATTAGGATGGGGGGAGGGGGGGAGACGAAACAAAAACTATTAAAATAATCCAGATTTTCAGAAATAAGGTATTACTCGATTAGAAAAGGAATCAATCTTTTTTTTTTAAGTTACGATTTATATATAATGACATAACCTAGCACTTACTAAAATTACCTGGAAAAGTTCAGAAAAGTTGAAATATAAATATTTGCAAGCTTTTTTTCCTGTGGATAATATCTGGATTGTCGATTAAGTTCAAAAGCAGAACAAAGAAAAAAAAATATGGATTTCAGTAATTTGTCTTTGTAAATTTCAGTTGTTAATATTTTAATTTTATGTTAACGAAAATGAATAACGTACATTTTAATTTTTTAAAAGAATTTAATGTGGGAAGATAATAATACAATAGTTCCTAAAATTTATACAAACTGATCCCGTAAGATCTACATTTTTTTTTAATTGAAATCCCAATGTCTTTGCGGTTGTCACAAAATAGCCAAGTGAAGAGATTTTACCCAATGCAAAGTACTGAGCAATATAAATGCACGCATTCAAACAGTAATTCAGAAATATTGTCCACGTTATCTTCTGTAGATCGATATGTGTGTGTGTGTGTTTTAATTGAGGAGGAAGAACGACACTGCTTATCTGTTGATCATTCTTTGGAGGCTTAGTTTTGAAGAGATCATAAAAGGGATCTCATCAAAAATATGTACATTATAAATGACTTGTAAGAACAGCGAAGGAGCGTAGAATTCCTTAATAGGAAGAGGGTTGATGAACTCATATTTTACCAGCTAAGAGAAAGCGAAATGCGAGTAATTAGAAATGATAGGGAGTCAGTCAGGAGACCATCGGCGTTTCTCAGAAAATTACATGCACCCATGCGTAAGTCAGGTTCAGAAATGGACTACTTAATGAAGATTTCTGGCATGAAACGACTTAGTGGGCAACATAACTTTTACTCTGCAGGTTTTCGTCTGTTGAAAATTAAGCTGGTAGCCTGGATGCTTAGCAGGCGTCAAATACGTTGAAGTAATTAGCATTTCATGACTCTTAGTGTGCAGGAGTTCTTTATTTAATGTTCATTTTTTTTCAGCATTAGAGATCAGTTCATTGTAAACCAAAAAGTTAGCTAAAGTCATGTTCTTTTTTCCAATAAGAGTTATAATAAACAATAATTTCCTGACATTGGTTTTGCCATAAAAGTCATTTAAGTAAAGTGCATTTTCAATATTGGAGCATTTGTGCAGATGATTATTATCTAAAAATCTGTTTCAAAATATGTAACGGACAATTTCATCTGCTGCAAGAGAAATCATTACATACACGGTCGCTCGGAGCTATTACCCTGTGAGTCTTAACAAATCTGACAGTCCAGTGAACCTGTGTTTTTCCATTCGGTATGTGACGTAAAAGAGTGGATAAGCACATAAATAAAATTTCTAAAATGTAGCCATGAGGTAATAACCTGATAAATTCAATGAAATATAGCAATCAACGTTTTTTCATTTGTTTTACTGTGTTGTATTTAAAACCTAATGTTGATGATAGGACGGTTAATTCTGTCTTCATCTGTTACATTCTTTGGTAGAGTGTGTGTGGGGGGGGTAGGTTCGTTCCTCAGTTTTACCAGTAAGTTTAAGACAGGCTAAGTCGCTTTCAGTTGAAAAGTTCTCATAAATATGCCTGAATTCAAACTCTTCCCTCTCCAACCAAAAGTTACAGTTCTTTCGATTGCGGTCGGAGGCACGTGCAAAAATATAGATAATGTTGGAATTTTTAGAATACCAAAATCAAAATTGAGAAGTTCCGGGAGAATCAAAATATTTGTTTCAAGGATGACCTGCAATTCTTGGAATTTTTCTATTTTTATTTTAACGCTTCATTGACGATAAATCCGTAATATATGCTTGCTCAGAATGGTGTTCTACCCCAACAACTCTCTCTGAATTTTTTTCTTACATCCGAACTTTCGTGAACAGAGTTTGCGATTTGGCGCTGTCCTGTTAGAGGAAACATACTTGCGATTGACCACAGATAGTACAGGCGAACCTCTACTCACGAACTTTTCATATACGAACAATTCGTATTTACGAAACACCGCACGGGCTAATAAATTGCGACCCCTGTTCATTTAACGAACACAGATTCCCACACCCACCCACCCCCCAGTTTCCGAGCATTTTACTATTCCCAAAGTTCGCCGATACCATACAGTATATCTCATATGTTTATTTATGAAAATTAAATTGATTAGGTTTACTGCTACTATTTTGTGTATTAACCAAAGCTTTCACAGAAAAGGGAGTGTTAAACACAGGCGAAACAAGCAACTCACTGAGTGTCATAAAAACTGTTATTCTTGATATAGACAGATTTGAAATACTCATGTGATATTTGTACTTCTTTATTGCGTAGTTCATTTGAGGTTAAGTCACAGTTGCTAGTATGGCATAAAATGTGAGAAATTTTAATCCGTGTTAAACTGATACAGTACAGTTTTCACATATCACACAAAATTAATTTTCACACAAAATTAAATAAATAAATTCAACTTACGAACATATTTCAAGGAACGTATTATTTTCGTAAGTTGGGGTTCGCCTGTACTCGAATATCATTCACTCATTCTCGTTGATGAGAAATAGAATTGATGATTTGACCTTCGGGAATCAGTTCGAAATAGGACACATCCTTGAATTTCATCAGATTTCCAGCATCCCTCGCTCTCGGACCGACTTCTTATCGGGAACAGAATACTTTTCAGCCATGTCGATCTATTGATAAAGAAGTAACCCATTTTTCATCGCACCCAACCATTTGATAAAACGTTCATTCCGAGGATTGGCGAACAGTAGCTAATTCTGTTCATCATGAGTTAACAGTATCACTAGCGGTATCATTTGGTACCAAAAGTGATAACGAATGCTGATTAATTGATTATCACTTTTGCGAATAATGAAAACTTTATCAAATGACCTACCACATGAACGTTATTGGATAGAAAAATATGCCAAGCGCAGCAGCTTAAATAAGACTATTGTAATTCTGAGACTCAAAACATTTCAGAAACTCACCCTGCTGAAAAATACATGAAAAATCGTTAATTTATGCGTAATTCATATTTTATCCACTCACTCTGAGAGAAATGATTCTGTCACTCACTGGATTATAACCTAATACATCATTAGGTTATAATTACATTATAACCTAGCCATCTTTTTCCTGAGTAAGAAAGCTACACCATTTTTACGACTTGTCTCATGTTCAGAGGAATATATCATATAGTCCCCTGACTGAAAATGGCCCATTCCTGTCCATCTAAGGACACTTATTCCCAATATATCCAGCTTCTTGCACTCCATTTGCATCTTTATTATTTCCAGCTTACCTTGGTTCATACTTC
Organism: Typopeltis vanoorti; assembly: GCF_054136105.1. Taxonomy (NCBI): domain Eukaryota; kingdom Metazoa; phylum Arthropoda; class Arachnida; order Uropygi; family Thelyphonidae; genus Typopeltis; species Typopeltis vanoorti. The sequence continues at coordinate 69,499,185 of NC_143555.1, read as the reverse complement.
TAACATTCCGAGTTCCAATCCTGTGGTTTTTTTGTGAAACAGGGAGCCTCCCTTTTCAAACCAACAACATCCGTGACCAAGCTTCCTTTCGGGTTTGACCTGGACACATCATAAAAACTAGTTCTACTTGTGGAAGCCCTCTGTTCTTCCCCATTTGCATGTTGGATGCCTTCAGGAACGGGGGTCTTACCATCCAGCACCATATCGTACTTTCTCATTTTTGGCATGTTCATGGAATGTTCTTGGCAAGGTACAGAGGTGGTTTACCATTGCCTTCCTCTGGAATATTTTTCGACTTTCCAGTCTAGATCCGCACTGTTCTGTGAAAACGGGGGCACCTCTGGAACTACGTAGTATAGTCTTGATAAAAAAGGGGCTAAGTCTCTGTATTGGAGATGTATTGCACATATGTTTACCCTGGAATATTTCCCTGTAAAGAAATTATTCCTTACCCCCACTAAATACGTATTTGATTATAGGCTATGCCTATTTAAAGCATGCGCACAAGAGTCTAAGTTCTTGACAACTTTGATTTGACTTCAGTCCTCGCAACACGTTGAAAAGAAAATTATCTCTTTCTCGTAGTACTTCTTCCGAAATCAGGCATTTTCAGTAAATCTCCCTCGTGGAAGATTTAATTCTAGACATTATAACCAGAGAACACATGCAATTAACGCATAATCGCATAGCTCATGACCATTAGCTTCGTTGTGTAGTGTACTACTATTTCAGTATTTGTCCGAAATCCTCTAGAGCACACACACACACACACACACACACACACAGAGAGAGAGAGAGAGAGAGAGAGAAAGTCAATGCCCTGTATGCGTCGGGGTCAAGAGAAAGTAATCTGTTGATATTCTTTTTTTGAAGAACTGGAGATTAGCCCTTGGAGAATACGTCATGGGGAAGTCTGTTCCAGAGCATTGCTAACTCAATGAACCTGCTGCTCCTATGGACTTTCATACCTCGATTCTTTGGAACAGCCTTCCCCATGAAGTATTCTCCAAGGACTGCAATCTCCAGTTCTTCAAAAAGAACATCAACATATTACTTTCTCTTGACCCCGACGCATACAGGGCATTCACCTCTCCCCATTTCTGCTAAACTACAATAAATGAGCAACTACTGTAAAAGGATGTTGGGCAGTTGTTGCTCATTTTTATTTTAGTTTAGCAGAAATGGGGAGAGAGCATGAGGGATGCTAGTTCTGATGGAAATAGTGCGGAAAGCGAATGTCCCAAACTGTCTCTAGCCACTGTCTTCGAGAACAGTGGCTAGAGAGATAAAGCAGTCAGTCAGTTAGTTGAATTGCCTTCTGGACTGCGTCAAAGTTTTTTAGAGATTTCTTAGGTGAACTACCAAAATGTGAGAGCGGTATTTCAAGGCTAAAAAGATTTATAATTTGTACAGGGTTAGTAGTTGGACAAAAAGGATACTAAGTTTGTTAGAAGCCGAGGATAGTATAGAAATGATTTGTTTGTACCAGGAAAGGCTAGGAGTAAATGCCAATCCTAGAAGTGAAAGCTGGTCTTGATTATTAAGCTGAGTGTTATGAAATTTGTGATTTCTCCTCTAGTTTGTTGTGTTATTCTTTTATACTTAGAAACTGTTAGCGTCTTAGAAAAGTAAAAATTATCAGAAAAGTGCTGCACATGTCTGTTTGTTAGCTTTAGATGTGGACAATAATAATTGGTCTTCGGTGACAGCGCTGTAGTCGTGTGTGATGAGTGGGAGAAAGGGATATATAAATCCAAAAAATACATTAAGTAATTCATGGTTATCCCCAGAATTCCCCTTTTCTCAATCGTTTTAGGATAAAAAAAAAAGGAAAGGAAATTTATTCAAAGTAAATTGAATATGCACTTGAATTGTTCGTGTTATAATACAAGCTTCTTTGTTCTGAATAATTACTCCAAATAATATTTTTTTAGAAATATTTAACAAAGATACAAAGACACTACGATCACTCGAGATCAAAAAGTTTTTGTATGAGCGGAGAAACTCCCCCCCCCCCCCCTCAAAGAAACAAGTTTAAAAGCCTTTGTTCTTCATACTAGCTCCTTTTATTGTCGACACTTGAATCCTATTTTCCAGAAAGTAGCTGTTTCGGAACTTATATCCGATCATCACGGATATGCTGCCGACCGTGTGCATGTGTGTGTGTGTGTGTGTAGCAAAATTCTAAATACTTAAGATCTTTCGAGTGGCCAGACGTTCATTTGGTCAAAAAATAACTGTTTGCTTTGTTTCACAAAGTGACTTTTCAACGTCGGTATAGAGAGAAAAAAGAAAACGAATAATGCTGTAATTTAATAACCACCTACATCTCTCTCTCCAAGGAAAACAATACTTTGTTGTAAGTTTGCCACACAAAGTGGTGGTGGTACTAGACACGCGCTGTAGTCGCGTGCTAACAACTAAGGACAACAGTCGATGCCGAAATTGTGTTTAGATAACAGTCTAGCGAAATGAAAAGCAGAAAAACGACGTTGCTGCTATAAAAGAGCTACTGCGTCATAACAATGAGTGCAAGCGGCAACCATCTCTTCCAGTTAGCTTTTTCAACATTGTAACTTTGGAAATGTTTGTTGACAACTTGTAAGAATTTTTTATATTTTATTAAATGCTGAAGCGCTCCACATTTTCTTCCTATTATTTTGAGAAATTTATATGATGGTACCTCATTGGAACTTTTTTTTTTGAAAGCCTTTCAGAAAATTCCTTTGAGAATGGTTAGTTGAATTCCTCATCAGTAGAGATCTCGACGTCGTTATTTCTTTTCTTCTTCTTCTTCTTCTTCTTTTTTTTTTTTTTTTTGTTTTAACGTGATTGTTGGATGGTTCACTGAAATTTATTTTGAATTAGATCCTGGCAATTTTTACATAATACATTATTTATTCATAAATTATAATTAAAATCTAGAAACAGTATTTCACGAAGTCTCGTATATATAGGGTGGCCATAATTAAACTTCCCATATTCAGAGCCTTATGTAACTCTATCTAACAGCCGGAATGTCATCAATTTTGGTAGGGAGACTAATCAAGACATGAGAAAGGATTCCATGAGAAAAAAAAAAAAAAAAAGTTCGAAAAGTCGCCTATAGGGAAAATATGGCTAGTACAATGTAAAATAAGCGTTAAAATAGGCAGATAAATGAATAACAAAAATTAAACTGAAATGAAAAATTACCTTTATGTGTTGCACTTATGATAACAGAGCAATAAAACATTTAATATCAATTTAATTTAGCACAGTAATTACGTATTACAGTTACCGGAGCGTACGTTTTGTCACACCTGTTGCACAACTTCAGCACATTGAGTTCACCCATGCGAAAGAGGACCTGGTTCAATATGGCTACCGTTCACGTGGACTAGAAATTGCATCCTGTACACAGCATTCTCAACTGCAGAACATGTCGGACTATGGCGAACAAGGAATGTTCGTCATAGTCTGTGATACGTTGTCCTTTAAGGGTGCCAAGTGCAAGACACCGCCACGATACACAGTGGCTCTCAGGTAATCCCACAACCAAAAATCGCATGGAGTATTGCCAGGGGAACGAGACGGCCATACAACTGGAAAGAAGCGACTAATCGCTCTTTCTTCTGTGAAGTGATGCCGTTGAAGTTGCTGTACCGGTCATGTTGAAGTTGCAGAATGAAGAAACTCTAATGGATCTGATGTCCTCAAAATGCTGTCAAGCCACACCTAACAGTAATTTCTGGTGAATGTAATGGGAGTTCCTGGAGCGCATGGGGTGATTCGGAAGCCCAAATTCGACAATTTTTGGGTGTTTTCAGTCCCGTTCAGATAAAAATGCACCTCATCTTCGCACAGAATTTTCCAAGGTCAAACATTGTCGACTTCCAATCTGACCAGAACCGTGAAAGCAATTGTCAGTCGCTTATCATAATCATCGTGTAACAACGTATGTGGATGATGTTGTATGAATAAAATACAATAATTTGGCTCAAGAGTTTCCATACCGTGGAATAAGACATATCCAATTGTCGTGTTACTCCACGGGCACTGCTACTGCCAGCAACATTTTCGTGTAATCTGTCGATAATCGCCGTGTGAACTTTTCAATTACCGTGATGCACCAGTTTCCGTTCTCTGCCAGGTCGTACTTCCAAAGATCCTGTTTCTTCAAACTTCCGAATCGCAAGTTCTGGTGGGTTCTAAACTCACTAAGAGCAGCTGATGCATTGCAGTCGTTGAGGTAAAATAACTTTACAAGTAACGTGCGATAAGGTAAAGTAAGAACATATGTTGAACACAACTATCCACAGGAATAAGTTTGTGAAGTTTTTCGTTTACTTTATAGCTCTTATGATGCCCACAATACAGGTGTTCAAGTTCGTTTTATTTTCGGCTTCCTGGCGCTACAATAGCGCCAAATGTTCCCTATCGGCGACTCTTCGAATTAAGGTTTTCTTCGCGAAATGCATCTTTCCTGTTTGATTAATCTTCTTACAAATTTGGTGACATTCCGGTTGTTAGATATATACCGTATATTCCGGCGTACAAGTCGACTGGCGTATAAGTCGATATTGAAATTTTTTGAGTTTATTTGAGTTTTTATGGTATACTCGTCGTATAAGACGACTCGAAAAATTTCTTTAAAAATAAAAATTATGAACAGTTTTTAAGTAAAATTTTTATACAGGCGTCAACCACTAGGATCATAACTGCCTTTTTAGTCCTTCCATTCTTTGTTTTATCAAAAGATATAAAATACCCAGTTGACAAAAGAAATTTTATTTGGTATTGACCAGTTGACCAATAGTGAACTAAAGTGCAATGGCTCCTTTTAAAAGAATGAAATATGACGCGAATTTTAAGTGCAAAATGATTAAATTTGCAAAAGAAAATATTAACTGTTGCTGCACGTCAGTTCGGAGTAAACGAAAAACTAGTTCGCGATTGGAGAAAAAATCAAACTTCAATAATGAAAATGCCAAAAAATAAGTGCGCATTACGGAAAGGAATTTGTAAGTGGCCTATTCTGGAAAATGATGTTGCGGATTGGGTTCGAGAAAATCGCCAAAATGGACTCGTTATAACGAGAAATAATATTCGTTTATTTGCTTTGAAGTGGGGCAAAGCAAATAAAAAGGACAGCGAATACTTCAAAGCTACAGTGAGTTGGTGTAGCCGGGTTATGGAAAGGAAACATTCAGTGCTTCGACTAAAAACGAAAATCGCACAGAAGCTGCCAAAGGATTAGGATGATAAGTTATTAAGTTCTCAAAGATTTATAATTGCTAAAAGAAAGCAAAAAAATTATTTATTGTCTCAAATCGGAAATATGGATGAAACTCCAGTTATGTTTGACATGATCGGGAATAAAACAGTAGAATTGAAAGGAAGTAAAACTATTTCTTTAAAAACAACTTGGACATGAAAAGAAGCCGTTTCACAGTTATACTTGCTTGTATGGCTGATGGTACTAAATTAAAACCTATGATAATTTTTAAAAGAAAAACAATGCCAAAGATCAAAATTCCAAGAAACGTTTTTGTCCATGTTCATGAGAATGGCTGGATGGACGAAGCAGGAGTTAAGCTGTGGATAAAAAATATTTGGAATACACGACAAAGTGCATTAAAAAATCCAAACAGTCGTTTAGTGGGATATGTTCAAGTCCAATTTAACGGAGAGCACAAAATCATTATTAAGGGAGAATAATACCAATATGGCAGTGATTCCAAGTGGGTTAACTTCGCTAGTGCAACCGTTGGATGTTTGTATAAACAAGCCATTTAAAGACAGTTTACGAAAACAGTGGAATGCGTGGATGCAAGGAGAGAAAAGTTACACAAAAGGAGGACAAATGCGACATGCGTCTTTGGTAACTGTGTGAATGGGTAGCGAAAGCATGGGATGAAGTAAAACCAGATACAGTAATAAAATCTTTTAAAAAATGTGCTATATCTAACAAATTAGATGACTCGGAAGATGATTTTGTTTACAATGATGACGAAATTGATGCTAAATCTGATGGAAAAAACGAATACAATTTATATGACGATATACCGGAAGAAATTACAGAACCAGAGTACAATGAACTTTTCATACATTCAGATAGTGAAAATTAAATTAACTATATAATTGAAAATTAAATTTTAATTATATAGTTACCTACCTATTTTCTTTATTAAATAAATAATTATATAACATGTAAATAAATTTGATATAAGTTGAGATATTTTTACTTATTTACCCTTTTTGTATATTGCTAATAAATTTAACAGAGTATGATACGTGCTAGTTTTTTCTTGGAAAGCAATCAATTTTTGACCCGGCGTATAAGTCGACCTAAAAAATTTAGTACTTTTTTTCCAATGCTGGAAAGTCGGCTTATACGCCGGAATATACGGTATATGTACAAAAGTTAATGTACACATCGAATTTTGTACTGATTAACTAAATTAACTAGTGTGTGTATGTGTGTGTGTGTGTGTGTGTGTGTGTGTGTGTGTAAATATCAGTGGCGAATTCTCCATGATTGCTGCGCAAGCTCATTAATTGAGAAAGAAGTAATATTTATTTGTTAATAAATGAATGCATTTATAAGCATTCCATTTAGGCTTTTATTTTTGTAGACAGAAGACGTCTTAAGCTTGCGCGGCAATAATTGAGCTTTGCGTTGTGTGAAGGCCGATGCTTGCTCGTCTAGTCAAAGCTACCATGGCTTGCTCGGTTGTGGGAGCGTCCAGGTCCTTGCAGCAGCATTGTGATTTCATGCGAGCGCATAGCCATTTCATGTCGTCTCACTCTGTTTCTTAAACCGCAGGCCATATGCAGTCAAAGTAGCTCTAGCCAATGTGCTTCATCAGCCTTTACAAGTGTGCGTGTTGTTTGGGAAAATTAAGTTACAACCAACTTTTTATGAAAATGTTATTGACCAGTTCATAAAGAAGAACCGTAGGGTTGAATTTGTATTCAAGTAGCTAAATTGAAAAATATAGAATATCATTTGTAAAATAAATGTTGTATTTGTATGATTAAATGTACATAATTTTTAAGAAATTTTTAGAAATTTAAAAATAAATTTCTAAATATATAGTTTTAAATGGACAGTACAGGTAACCCTCGTATAACGCGGTACTTATAAAACAGGGTTTCAATATAAAGCAGTCTACAAATTGTAGTAACCCTTGTTCAACGCGGTACTTATACAACGCGGTTTTGACAAAAACACAGTCTAGAAATTGTAGTAACCCTTTATCTTTTCACATATTTTTCAACGCGCGACTTAAAAATCAAATTTTATCTTCGTTAAATTTGTGTCTGCCCGTATCGCGCAGGTAGTTATAAGTAGCGAATTTATATTAGAGGAAACACCCTTTAGCACGCATGTACGTCAATTGCTTACCGTATAAAGTGTTTATTGCTGAAAATTGTCTTCGTTTTCTGCCAGGAAAGCGCATTAAAAATCATAAGTGTGTTATCTCAAGCTGAGCACTTTATTTTCTGGTGAGTTACATACATAATTAATATGTAATGCTTTTTTATGTAAAAAAAAAAAATATTTTTATAGTAATGGCCAGAAATTGCATTGAAAAGGAAAAAATGAATATTGAAAAGAAAATTCGTCTGGAAGAAAATTTCTCTGGAAGAAAAAAAATTAAAATCATGAAAAATGGAGAAAAACCAGTTGTTGTAAGGACTTTGAATTTAAATGAATCAACAGTTCAAACAATCAAACACAATGAACATAAAATCCGAGAAAGTGTTTATTGCTGGGTCAACGGTAAGTGCAAAGCGCGTACGCGATATTCTAAGAGAAAAATGAAGAACTCTCTAATGATAATGCAGACCAGGTGGTCAATGCTGATGAATCCGGGTTATATTGGAAAAAAATGCCAAAACGCACCTATATTTCGAAAAATGAAAGATCAGCTCCTGGATTCAAAGTTTCCAAAGGCAGAATTACTCTACTGTTTTGTAGTAATACATCAGGTGATTACATGACACAACTAATGTTTATCCGATCCTCAGATCCTCGTGCTATGAAAGATTAAAATATGCACTTATTTTTATTTTGCCTAAAACATTTATGCATTAGGTGCGATGAAGCTTAATTACAATTTGTAATTTTTATAATTTTATACTATGTATTTGTGTCATAGTTTATATGTTTTCTTAACTTACATGAATTACCTGAATTAAATAAAAATATATTTTTGTTGGATATGTCATTGTTGTTTATATAATTTTTTTTTAAAAAAAGACGATTTCGGAACATAACCCTACTTTTTGTATGTGATCTGAGTCTCGCATAACGCGATTTATATAACGCGGCATTTCTATGGAAACTAAATAACATCCGCTTTATACGAGGGTTACCTGTAATTCATTATTCCGATAATCAGATTTCAATCGCACCTCTCACTCCCTGAATGATAACAAGAGCAAGCGTGAATTTCAAGACCAGCATTCGCCCTGATAAATATGTATACAAAAGATTAAAAATAATGAAAGGAAGAGAATGAGTGTAAATATACATCAGCCAATCGATATGCAGGATGGAGAATATTGGATTTACGTTTATTTTTGTTTGTTTAATGTTAGTGTTCTCAAAAGGTAATTTAATCTTTCAAAGATTAACTTATGAATAAACTCATATTTGATAAATTAATAATAAAACAGGATATGCCGATAAACTTTTTGTATAATCCAAAAGAATATTCGCAGGCACTTTCAATATATGGCCGTTAAATAATCGTGGTCGTATATAATGATGCAGTTATTTTTCTTCATAAATCTCATCATTTTATGACTTAATTTAGCTTCCCCAAACGCTTACTGGAAAATGTTTCAATTCGTGTTAATTGTATGACTGAAATATATGACACTTTTTTTTAAAACTTTGATAATGCGTGTTGGATACATTCCAACATTCATTAGTGGACGTGTTCATTTGTAGTCAATCTCCAATAAAGTTCTCTTTCTAGTTCCATTCGTCGACACGAAACTTGCACTGCTTGCTGTTTTAGTGATTTTTATTATTAGATTTGGCTGCTCTTTGTTTTATAAAATTGTAATCTTCGTCGCTTAGTGACTTCTGAAGAATATTGATTTAGCCACATTTACCAATCGGAGGTTGGCCACACATGCTTGGTTTAATCGTCGAGGTGTCTTCGCTTATTTCAAAGGAAAATGAGTGGGATTGGGTTGTTTTGGAATTATAACCGAAGCTGCTCAGATTGCGATGCTATTATGTGTGTTAATTTAATATATTCTTCTGCTGCTTTTCCTGCTTTATTATTATTACGTGACACCTGCAGGGAGTCCAAAGACTCATCGAGGGAGGGCACCTACTTTACAACCCTTCGTCTCCGCCACTCGTCCAACCGCAACTACCTTCATTATCTATACCAATGCCATCTACCGCCGAGCACCACCACTAGTATTTTCACAGACAATCACAAACTTCCATGCCCACAGCGGGATTTGAATCCACAGTCTTTTGGTTGGAGAGCGGATACGCTAACCACTCGACCAACCACGCCAGCGATGGAAAAACCCGAATTTCCTCGATGAAAAATCCTATCATCGTATGAGACATCGTCAGTTACAAATGTGTGGTCCTATACTAGCTGTAATGAATTTTATTTTAAAATATTCAAGAGCTGAAATTAAAAAAAAAATTGTTGGATTTTAATCGATGTCACAATATATATGAATTTTAGCGGAACTGAGATGACTGTTAAAGTCTCTCAAACTTTGCACTGTACACGGAGCTAAGTTTTCTATTTTTAAAATTTAAAAAAAAAATAAAATAAATAGAAAATTTAAAAATACTTGAGGTAAAAAATTCCATCAAAGGCTTGAAACGTGAAAAGGAGTAGATGATATTCGACCAGAAATGCTGAAGTATGGTGGTATAAGAGTCTTACATGGCTGTACTATATAGTTCAGAAGGCCTGGACAGAGGGGCAAATTCCCGATGATTGGAGTAGAGCGCTCACAGTACCCATATATAAAAAGGGAAATAAAACTGAATGTGAGAATTACAGAGGTATTTCCCTACTTAGTGTTCCTGGCAAGGCCTATGCAAGTATACTTGAGAAACGGTTGAGAAGAATTGTGGAATAAAAGCTGGGTGAAGGACAAGCTGGATTCAGGCCAAATAGAGGCTGTTAGGATCAGATCTTCACTTTACGACAAAAACTGGAGAAATCATGGGAATATAACAAAGATCTGTATTTAAGTTTTGTTGATTTGGAAAAGGCATATGACAAGGTGCCAAGAAGGAAACTATTCAATACGCTACAGTTATATGGTGTCAATGGGGCATTATATCAAGCAATACTTAGTCTTTATTTGAGTTGTAAGTCAGCAGTTAGAATTGAAGGAAGTACAGGAAGATGGTTTAATGTTAAATCTGGTGTGAGACAAGGATGTACATTATCCCCTCTGTTATTCATTATCTATATGGATCACATTATGAAGGAAAGTGGTATTAAACATGATATCAAAATTGGAGATGTTAATGTCAGCTCTTTGCTTTATGCAGCCGATGTTATACTTCTAAATAAATCCGCTACAAGTTTGCAAGATTCCCTGACTAAATTGAATAACTGTTGTAATAGATATGGTATAAACATTTCAGCTACTTAGGCACGATTTTTAGTGAAGACGGTAAGTTAAATATGGAAATAGAAAACAGAATCAACAAAGCTGGCATGGTAAGAAGTCAATTGAATAAATTCATATGGAATAAGAAAGAAATTAGTCTGTACACTAAATTAACTGTATACAAGACAGTGTTCAAACCAATTTTAACTTATGGATCTGAGAGCTGGGTCAGGAGTAAAACACTTGACCAAAGATTAGAGACCGCAGATATGAGAGTTCTGAGAAAGATTAGAGGCATGAACAGATGGTATCAATGGCAATATCATATTAAAAACGAGGATATTAGGAAAGAACTTGATATTGTCAGTATCCAGGAATGCGTTAGCAGAGCTAATCTCGGTGATATGATCACTTAAACAGCAGGTTGGCAGGAAAACGACACAGAGGAAGACCAAGATATAGGTGGATTGATACGGTACAAAGTGCCTTAGACGATAGAAATAGAAGATTTGATAGTGTTGGAGTCTTGACAAGTAACAGACTGATTTGGAGGAAAATTTTAGATAGGAAGTTAGTAATGATATAAATTTTTCATGTAGTACTATCATATCCTGTACACCCCATTGAGGGTACATGGCAGGAATTTGATGATAATGATGATGACGATTTTTTTTTTTTTAGAATTTTAAACCAATAGAAAATACGGTGGGTGGTAGATGTCGTTATGCGTTGATTATAGTAGTGTCGTTGTGCGTAATTTGAGGATTGAGTAGGGAAGCATACTTTAATAATAATAATAAGATACAGCAATTAAATATCAACGAAGTGATCCCATATGATCTACAAATAACAGCATTACTCATTACTTGGAACAGTCCATATTTTACGACGTTACCTGACAGATTATTCTTAGATTCTTGGGTAGAATTTGAATTGTTCTGTATCACCAGCCAAATTGTTGTTTAAATAATATCTTGTTTTGACTGGTATCAATTATGTGAATACATAAATAATAATAATAAGCTACAGTGAAGTTAACGAATGAAGCTAGTGTATAGCTGGTGTACATAAATAACTCTCCTTTACATTCTTTAAAATTCGTAAACAAGTTAATAGATGATGGTTAAGAAGTACTCTTTCATCTTTAGACGCCTTTTTTTTTCCACAAGAAGGATTTTTCTCATATTAGTCTATTTTTAAAACTTAATAGACGTTCTATAATTAAAGTACTGTGAAACTGCATTATCTAAAATGGCTGATATGTTTATTACGTCATATTTATGTTTATTAGCTACATCATCGAAAGATTCCTAATGCATTGGTACCGTGGCTTCTCCATGATTACATCTTACAGTTCCTTTTCCATTCTCATTCGATAGCGTGCATAATTCAAGCAACCTCCATTCCACCTTCCTGTTCTCAATGATGTAAGAGACAACTCTTTATTTTAAGTTCAATGGGTAGATTAATTCCTACTGCAAGTAGTTCTTCCGTAGTTAACCATCAGGTAACCGAAACTCTATTTGAGCTTGAGATGAATAAGACATACATTTCGTATGGGATTATTCATATTGTGGATTTGTGCAAACAAAAAGATAAAAACAGGGAAAAAATGAACATATACAGGGTGTTCGGGATAAATTTGACAGTTTCGTAAGGAAAAAGAAAATCTTCTTTGTATCTATTAAATTTAATGAATTGACAAAAAACATTACAGGCAGAGTTAATTACAATACTATCAACAAGATTTACTCAAAATAACCACCATTAGCATCGATCACAGCTTCAATTCTGCTTCGGAACCTCGAACAAGCTGATGCTACAGTCTCCCTGGGAAGGGCCGCAAAAACTGTTTTAATTTTATCCATTAACTGGGCTTTTGTATTACTGGAAGTGCGATTGGTGTCTTTTTCAACTGCGCCCCACACAAAATAATCCATGGGGTTAAGGTCTGGGGAGTTTGGAGGCCAAACATTTGGACTGGTGAAGTCGTAGAAATTTTCAGACAACCATTTTTGACTTTTCCCAGAGGTGTGGCAAGGGGCCGAATCCTGCTGCCATACATACGGCCTACCATTGGCTACCCTTGTTATCCAGGGCTTGACTACAGTTAGCAACTCCACGAACAAAGCCCGAATTCCAATGCCAGGGTTATTCAACACCTGTTCCTGCAGATTTGCGAGGAATTCTGCTGTACGAACGCAATCAGATCGTCTGCTAGGGATCTTTCTTCTTGCTACATCCTCGTAGTCACCATTGCAAGTCTCTAGTTCATGCCTGATTGTTTTTACTGTATTCAGGGAGCATTGGGCAGCAGTCGTAATATCCTTATTTTGATGGCGGGCACGAATCATCATGATACAAGTTATTCTCTTCCATGATTCAGGTGGGTTCCAGCTATCCATCCTTTCTGACATCTTGTATATGAATGAAGAAGGGTCCAAACTTTTAAATGAAGAGAAGTGTGTGTTAATACATGTAACTTACGGAAAAATATAATTAATTATAAATATGTCAAATTTATCCCGAACACCCTGTATACTAAAACTATATGCTAAAAATCACAATTTAAGTTCAGATTGTCTCTAATTCATTGTACTGTGTCCGGGGTAGCCTGGAACAGGTCAATGTGCCCTTAAAACTCCGCAGTGGGCAGTCCTGGATAAATATGATTGATGGTCTTTTGATCAGCACCACAGTCACATGTCGGTGATTGACGCAAGCCCCACTTGTACATCATGGTAGCACATTTGGCATGGCCTGTCTTCAGGCGGTTGAGTGTGCTCCATTGTAGTCTAGGCAGGTCAAAGCCAGGGGCCTCTGTTGTGGGATCTGTAATGAGGTGTCCATTTTTTATTGTTGAAGTAACCCAGCGATTCTTCCATTCAGTTTCAGGAGAATATGTATCTGGTTGCTGGACTTTAAGCGAACAGGTGGTAGATTTCGGAAGTTCTCATGGATTGGTAAGGTGTTATTTCCCATACACTTTTCCACTCTCTGTTAGCGGCAGCTTTCCTCCTTATGTCTGGTGGTATGATGTTAGAGAGTGTTGGTAGCCATTCAACATGTGTAGAGACTTTATGCAACCCGTGATAATTCTCATGGTATCGTTAAGTTGCACATCGACCTTGCTGACATGGTGACTCGAATACTACACACCGGAGCACAGTATTCTACACAAGAGTACACTAGGGCATGGACAGATTTTAAAGTGTTGGCTCCTGCCTTCCAGCTCGAACAAACAAGCTTCCTGATGATACTATTCCTAGTTTTTATCTTTTGGCAGACATTTTCCATGTGTTTTCTGAAGGTTAAAGAGTGATCTAAGGTGACTCTGAGATATTTTGGATCGGTGTTGTGCGTCAAAGTTTCTCCTTTGAATGAGACCTTCAGCCGTTTATCAGCTTGATGATTGTTCAAGTGAAATGTGCAAACTTTAGTTTTAGAGGGATTTGGGCAGAGACGCCATTTGATGTAATAGTTGTACAAAACTTCAAGTTCAGAACTGAGCACAGTCTCGGCCTCTTTCAAGTGTTCAGTCTGAGTTGCCAACGCCAGATCGTCTGCGTATGCGAACTTTCGGGATGAGGTTTGTGGCATGTCACTAATGTATAAATTAAAGAGGAGCGGAGCTAGCACAGAGCCCTGTGGTAGTCCATTTTTTAGTACTTTAAAGTGACTATTTTTGCCATTCAGTTGTACCTTGAATTTGCGCTTTGATGTCATGCGCTTTAGGATGTTAATCGTCTTATAATATTACTTCAGGTGACAAGATGTTTGGTGAACGGTATTCCTTTCTAGGAAGATCAGTGCCTTTTACAAGTGACGTCATAAGTCTGTTCGCCTTATCTGTTACTCCAGCCATTGTAGCAACTGACACATAATCTCATTATTATCTTTAAATTTTCGCATGCTCTATCTCATTTCTCAAGGAGAAAGCATCTTTTCTAACTGTTCAATTTTTTATTACTTTTGAATATTGCTCTGCTAGTAATGTCTTTAATGATTTCTAAGTGATTGTTGGCGGTGTTAACTTGTTTGAATATTTCGTCGTCATCACTACCTTATATTTCTCAGGGCGTCTAGGATCTTATTCATAACCCCTCTTACAGTCACTGCTGCTTTCAGAATCGCCTTAAGATCTAGTGAGGTTGTTGGTTGGATTTAATTACGCACAAACGAAGACTCATTCTGAGAACCAGTGTATCATATCTGTAATATCACTTACTTTCTTCAGCTGATTTGCTGATTTTATTGATTCAAAAATTCGAGTTTCCGGGGTGGGGGGGGGGACCCCTGCCACATTCTCACTAACTTACTTTCAGTTGAAAAGCTGTCCTTTACGTTCTAGACGGAATTCGAACCCTGGTATTTCCTGACGCAGAAAATTCCTCGCATAGGTTGAGATTCCTCATTCTCTCTCTCTCTCTCTCTCTCTCTCTCTCTCTCTCGTTCTCTCTCTCTTTCCCTCTCTCTCTCTCTCTCTCATTGTTCATTGTTAGCCTTAAAATTAGTACATTTTATAAAACTTGACAGATGGGTTGCGACGTATTCTGTTCACTTCCTCTCTTTGTGCATGTATTGTCTATACTGAGACTAAAAGGGCGTGAACAATATAGTTATTACTTTGACCACTAACTTGAAGATGAGTTAACTGTCAAAAGCGAGTCTCATAATTGCGAGGGTAAATTTGAAGAAAGGTAATCCCTTTTCATTCAGAGCCTGAATAAATGAGGTTTCTACATTAAAAAAATACTTAGAAGAGGTTGTAAAAATTTTGCAATATCGCAAAGGCAAATTGAGATAAAGGCTCTTCTAGAAAAATAAAGCATAAAGACACTAATACCGAAACCGTGAAGTTCGCAAATAATAATAATAATAATAATAATAATAATAATAATAATAATAATAATAATAGAGGGTAAACAGTGCGATCAGGAACTATTTGAAAGTATAATCTTACTATTTTATTCCATTCTAGAAAATTAAAGTTCAGAATTTGCTTTTAATTTTTACTAACTTTTAAAAGTTTTAGTAATTTTTTTATTAGAAATGAAATCTAAATAACACTTAATATTTTATACTATTTATATTAATTTAAAATTATTTTAATATACAACTGTCAACAATAATTCTGTTAAATTAAAAGTATTATATTAAAGCATTTGAAGATTATCTTCTTCTTCTTCTTCTTGAGTGTTCTGCAATTGAGCAGGTTCTTTTAGGAGCAAAACCTGGGTCTTTTTCCCTCTATTTTTCCTTCTTTGGCATCTCTGATGATTCCATTCCCTCTCAGGATATGTCCGATCCAGTTTCCCTTGCTTCTTTTTATCCTCCTTAACAGACTTCTTTCTTCTTCTACTCTTTTTAAGACCTCTTCGTTAGTTATTTTATCTGTTCATTTGATTTTTTCCATCCTTCTCCAAATCCACATCTCAAAGCTTTCCAAAATCTTAATTTCTTCTTTCTTCAATGTCCAAGTTTCAGCTGCATAGAGGGCAACACTCCACACATAACATTTTATTAGTCTTTTCTTTAGGTGTTTCTATCCATTTTACTTCTGAATAAATTCCATTTTCTATAAAGGCATCTCTTCCCATCGCTTGAAGATTATAACTTATTTAAAAGAAAAAATAGGTATGTAGACTTTAACTTGGTATTCATAGCAAGTTGCCTTTGGTGACTGTAGATAAATATATGACTGGGCTATTAGAATTAAGTAACAAGTTCATAATGCGTTTGTGAAAAGATTCCCAGTATTAAATGTATTTATTTACCAACTGACTTTTTTGCGTTCGCAGGGTTCTAAAATATTACATATTTCGTTCTTGGCAACGTTAAGGTATGAATGATTCAGCAATGTTAAGGAAGTATGGTGAAAGTATTACATCACATCCATTGGAGACTAATAATAGTGGCTTTTCCCCCCTTCTTTTGTTCAGGTTCTTTAGTGCGTAACAAATTAATCAAGCAGAATTTAATCAGAACTTTAACAGTGCAGGTTAAATATTTCAACAGAATTCACTTGCTGCATTCGACACTGATATATTCTACAATAGTCTCTATCAAAGAAGGAGAGAGAGAGAGAGAGAGAGAGAGAGAGAGAGAGATTGTCAACAGGTTGTCTGATGTTTCGCAATTAGAGTGGTCCAACGTTGAATATGCACTCTATATATCGAAATAGTATCAACATTGTATATTCCTAATTTTAGGAAAATGAAGAAAATCTCTCTCTCTCTCTCTCTCTCTCCCCCCCCCCCCCAAAAAAAAAACACTGGCTTTGAGACCGAATTATAACATTATTCACGTAAAAACCAGGCATTTTATTTGCTTTCACTGACGACTATTTCCAGTATTGGCGCCATCTACCGTCACAACTAGTAGGCTGAACTCATTATCGAACCATAACCATACCCATAAAAGATTTATTAAATATAAAATGAATAAAATATATACACACACACACACACACACATATATTCAAGTTACAATATATCTATATCTACATATCTATATCTATCTGTTTATCTATCCACTGGATCATATATATATATATATATATATATATATATATATATACAGTATATATATATATATATCATCATCATCATCATCATCATCAAATTACTGCCATGTACCCTGAAGGAGTGTTCAGGATATAATAATACTACATAAAAAATTTACATCATTACTAACTTCCTATCTACAATATGTATATATATATATATATATATATATATATATATATATATATATATGTGTGTGTGTGTGTGTGTGTGTGTGTGTGTGTGTGTGTGTGTGTGTGTAACTAAACCTCTGCCACGTAATTAGATGTATTTTACAACAGTGCTTCCCGAATTTCTGGATGCCAGGGCCCCCTTTGGAAAAATTAAAATATTTCACTGCCCCCTCGAAAAAAAATCGTAATATAGACTTATATTATTATAATATAAGTCTATATTATGATTTTTTATATTCAAGATTTTTTATATTATGAGTATTTATATTCAATACAAAACATACACAGCGAATATTGCAATAATCAAATGCAAATATTACATTTTTAGCATCTTACATGCACATTTTTACATGGCACATTATCTCATATTTTTAAATAGATAGATATATCGTTATTGTACATTTGCAGTACAAGCACATGAAACGTAAAATGATTAGTAATAAAGAAAGAATTAAAAACATAAAAGAAGTTTAATAACAATTTAATGTGATGGATGTGTTTCAATACTGCTACACAAAAAGTCAATATCAGGTGAAATATTTGAAACTGCAATTCTTAGATTTCTGCTTTGAAATGAAACTCATATGAATAAGCATATATTTACTAATATTCATTAAGCGCCGGAAGAAATACGCAGGAAGCAAAATTTGTGAAACCGCACCAATCTGTGATTTTTTTTTGCCATTAAAATATAAAAAAATAACAAACGAGAAATAATAAATAATAAAAATTAAATGTTTCTTTTAAGATAAAAAAATCTACTTAGTCTTAAAACATTTTCAATTTGTTTTTATTATTTCATGGCCCTCCTGAACAAAACCTCCTGAACAAAACCGCGCCCCACAGTTTGGGAAGCACTGCTTTACAAGATGCAGCTGTATTTGTGCAGTAGTGTAGAAGGAGGTTGTAGAGAAGATTCGTCCATCCCCCGGAAGAAGAAGAAAAAAAAAACATTTTAGAAACGCCCACATCAAATTGTTTACATTTTAAAATTGATCAAAAATGCCCCTTCACTTAGAGTGTTTATAAGTTAATTTTTTTATTATTATTATCATGCATTATGTGGCAGAAATGATATTGAGTGATACGCTGGTGTCCAAAAGGTAAGACGAACTGCATTTTTACCTGTATATGAAATGATTTTCATGACTAAACCAAACGTAGAGATAAATGTATTGCCAGCATTTATTAGTATTGCCAGCATACTAATAAATTATATTACACAAAAAAAATGTGTTATAAATTTCGTAAATTAAACTGCAATACATTTTTGGCAAAAGTTACAATTTTCCTAAGAATGTAGTTCAGGAATTAATGTCAGCACTTGCATTGTAAAATAAAAGATCAGGAGGCACTCTACTGACATATAAGTAAAACACATTTATTTACATTAATAACAAAGTACACCGTTAGACTTTTAGCATAAAGAAACAAACCTTCCCTTTTCAATACTAAATGACTATACAATAAAATTACTCAATTACTTCTCTGCTTATTAAATCAAATTATTGAAACTAATTCACTCACAAAGAGGTCAGCTAACTATGCCAAGTTATCTCACAAATGATATTCCAATTAAGAACAAATCAGAGGAACCTCCTATAGACACTTCTTATTACTATTTCTTATCAGTCCATCTATAACATATCTCCTAGATTACAAAAGGAATGTACAATAAAAGATGGAACAAACTTACAGAGGCTCTCTGTCGCACACTCATCCAAAAGTCTTGCACTAAAGACCCTATGCTTTTCCTTTCATCTCGGACCTTAGGCTTCCATCTGGAAAGTTTTGCTTCAGGGGGAATTTCGTCGGGATATTGGCGGGCTATGGACTGCAATTTTTCCGGTACTCGAAAAGTTCAAGCAAGAGGTTTCAGCATATGGGCTTGAAGATCACTCTGCAGCTTTTGGCTTCGTTTGACCTCCCACGGCAAAAACACATCCGACCGACACTGCCTCGGGTATTTAAATCGGCTGTTCTCTCGTCATTTCGATCGGCTTCTCCTCTGGAATGGCTCACCGTAATGTTCTGTCCTCTGAATCCTACTTCTGGAACTTCTGCCTCTAACTGCCAACTCTTCTGCCTCTAATTGCCGACTCCGATAACTCTAACTGCGACTGCCTCTGGTTCTCTGCCGACCATGATGTCCGGCTCAGTCTCTTTTTATTTCACGTTCTCCGGGACCTTGCACGAAGAGTTGTAACCCCCGAAGAATTCGGCACGCCTCCTTGATCTTCTGTTAAGACCGACCCGTTCTTTCTTCTCCTCCATGCACTCCTTTAATCCTATCTTGTCGGGCAGAAGAAACTTGTCTGAACGTTGCCGATCTCTTTGACACTAACTTTGAAGGTGTTTATACGCAGAGCTCGCAAACAACTTTCTTCTGCCCTTATACATAGCTATTATACAAAGTTCTGGTGGCAAAGCATTGGCTTTGTTTTTTACATTCTAGAAATTTTTGTTAAAGTAGTAAATACAGTCAATTCCCATAGGGTTATTTACATTAATATATAGCGTAAAATATACAGAGACATACAAGGTTATTTTTGTAACAATCTCACGAGACTTGACCTCTGTAAAAATCGATGTAAAGCGCTGTAGTATTTCCAAGCTACATCGAGTTTTACGGTACCAAGTGATTCAGTATTTCTTTAGGCAAACTGGCCCACTCCTTCAGAGCAAGGATAAAGCCTCGTTTGTTTTCTAGAGGGGGAATTTCGAGCAGCAGTGTGTCTCCCTATTTGGTCCCAAACGTGTTTTATGTGGTTGAGAACCGGGAAGCGTGCTGACCACTCGATTCAATTTCAATTAATATCCCCGGTGTTCAGAAGTATATCCAGTGTTCGTGTACGATGCGATGTAGCATTGTCATCCATAATAATGAATTCTTCACCTACAGCACCACGGAACAATCGAGCATGACGTTGAAGAACTTCGTTGCAATATCGTTCACCACTCATAGTTCCTTTTTCCAGCATTTGTAGCTCGGTGAGCCCATTAAGCATAATGTATCCCCCCTCACCATGACCCCAGCATTGCCGTATCTATCCCTTTCAAGAATATCCTCGCGATGGCAAGGAGTACCACTTTCACGCCAGATCAAGAGCCATCGAGAATCAGAGGAAAGACTAAAACGACTCTCATCTGTAAAGAGTACATGAGCCCATTGATGTCTTGTCGATTTTTATGGATACAACACCACTGAAAACGTGCTCAACGATGAGCTGTGGATAAAGGGCTACAGGATGTGGATGTGGACTACAGGCCTTTGAGCGTATCTGTGCTTGAATGGAGCCAACTTGCAAGCTGACCTGTCGTGGTGCATCAATTACCCTTTGGTGCTATAACCAAAAATCTGTCTCCATACTCTGATAAAGTGAGGATGACCTCTTAGCCAACGTCTGAAACACATCCCATTGGTTTGAAACGTTGCCCAAAACCTGTATACAACGCTATGGGAGATTCCAAACTATCCGAAATATTGATTATTCCGTGGCGTTCTTCAAGCTTTCCAATAATTCTCTCCCACGCGAAATGATCTAGATCAGGGATGGTCACCCTATGGCATATGCGCCAAAAGTGGTGGATTAGGTCTTTGAGTTTGAGACATTACAAGGAACCCAATGATAATGTTTTTTTTGTTTTTTTTTATATGATATTAGAACTGTTTATTGACAAAGAGATTATAACATAAATTCTTGGTTTTCGTACTCTTAAAATTAAAAATTAAAATTTTGACAAAGATTGTTTTAACATTTATAATAATGATATAACAGTGGTGAAAGAGTATTTTTTATTGATCTGTTAATATATATATATTTTTTTCAATTTTTTTTCAATTTACACGTACAATAAACATCTTGAGTGACATTGCAACTTATAGTTTTACAGAATTCAGCAAAAAGTGCCTACATTTTCTACATTGGATTTCAATTAAAATTTTTTAAAATACTTTTTGCCTCTGTATTATGTATTTACAACACATGTTCTGCTAATATTTACAATAAAGCTTATACAGAATTTTTGAATATAGAATATACATAATAATAATAATAATAATAATAATAATAATAATAATTTATTTATTTATTTTATTTATTTATTATTATTTTTTTATGTGTCAGATAAATTGCATAAATAGATGCTGTAATAATTACTGTTATATAATATTTATAACACATTACAATTGTGAATAACAGATACTTGCAAGTTAATAATTTTCTTCCTCGAAGCTTAGCAGAGCTTATCTGAGGAAGATAATAGATGATAGATGGTGGTGGTTTCTTGGTTAAGTTCCTATACTGGTCATAAGTCAGGTGTTGATTTTACTGTTAGTTGGTACGTGCTTGGAAGACTTCAACTGCTATTTCAGTTTTACTTTTTTTTTTGTGCAGATAGGGTTGGATTTAGACATGGCATGTTTGTTTCTTTGTGTTCTTGTAGTGATGGTTTTTTTGAGAGGGACTTTGTCATAGGTGTGTGTGTGTGTGTGTGTGTGTGTGTGTGTGTGTGTGTGTGTGTGTGTGTGTGTGTGTGTGTGCGTGTGCGTGCGTGCGTGCGTGCGTGCGTGTGTGCGGGGAGAGAGAAACAGGAATTGCTCTAATTTTCATTCTCGCTATAATGTTTATATAGCGCCTGTTTTAGCTCTCTGTATGTTCCTAGGTTTCCATTGTCGAACGGCAGTTTGTTTATCATGTCAGGTACATAGAAGTTTCGGGTGGCTTTGCCGTGTTGATTGTTGTACTTATATGTTATGTAGTTTGTTGACTGTGGTCTTGTTATTTGATATGTTGTTCTGGTTACTCTATATGTTGGGCTGTAGTAATGTTTTAACATGACTGTGTAGTGGCATAAGTGTTTCACCTTAAATATTTTGTGTTTTGTCCGTGCTTCCTGCATAAGAGTGGGTTGTTCCCAGAATATCAGTTTTACCATTTTATCTTGAAACCATTGTAGCCTATTAAGTCTGTAGTCTGCGCAGAATGCGTATGATGTGATTGCATATCTTAAAATGTTTTCACATAATGCTTTATAGATTAGTATTTTTATGTGGGTTGGGGCAATGTCTTTTAATCTGTATAGTTTGCTTGCTATTATCCTAAGCTTGGTATGTAGGTAATTTGTATGGCTATTCCAACTTTGATCAGCATCGAAGTGAAGTCCGAGATAGCGTGTTGTTTTCACCTGTGTGATGGTTGTGATTTTAGGTTCTGTGCTTTGTGTATAGGAGGATGGATGTCGGATAGTGAGATATTTAGTTTCTATTGGCAGGGTTTGGGGGTTTTTGAATACCATTAGCTTTGTTTTCCCAGGGTTTATATATATGCCGTTTTCGGTTAACCAGTTAGTGATTTGATTGATGTCGTGTTGCATATTTGTGTAAGCGATATTTGCATCGTTGTGAATGGATACTATGGCCGTGTCGTCTGCGTACTGGAAGATTTTACTTTTTAGGGGGAGTTGGCTTATGTCGTGTGTGTATATGTTAAATAGGATGGGAGATAGGACAGTTCCTTGTGGTACTCCACAGGTTACATGTACCTCTTTGCTGTATCCTGATCCTATACGTGTGATGGTGATGTGCTTTCTGTTTTTTCGTGTATGCTTTAAACCACTGGAGTAGACGACCTCCAATTCCGATATGGGTTAGTTTCGTTAACAAGGTTTTGTGTGTTAGTGTGTCAAATGCTTTTGTTAGGTCAATGACGCACGATGATGCACGATGCGCTCCATGATTTGGTTGATTACAGACAGCGTGGCGAGGGATCTGTAATTACTTATAATGTTTCTTTTTCCCTGTTTGTGTATGGGTGTAATTAATGCAGTCTTCAGTGTTTCAGGTATGTGTCCTGTTTCGAAGATTTTATTTAACAGTTTTTGTATAACTGGAAGTAGGTTGGTTGAGTGTTTCTTGATGTCTTTTGGTCTGATTCCGTCTATCTCCAGTCCTTTGTTAGGGTTAATTTGTTGAATTGCCAGTGTTAGTTCTTCTTTTGTTACTGTGGGGAACCACATCGACTGGGTTGCTCTTGGACCTAGTGGAGAATGTTCGTTTGTGTGAGGAAAGGTTGTTTCTTGTAGCTTTTGGACAGAGTTCACGAAATGCTGATTAAAGTTCTTTGCCAACTATTTGAGGGATTTGGGGTAGCAGGCAAAGCTGTGTTTTATTGTTTCTGAGGCAGTGCTTCTGTGTATATTGTCCAGCATTTCATTAATCAGGTGCCAGGTTTCCTTTATGTCATTCTGAGCTGTTGTTAATTTGTTGCTGTAATAGTTTCTTTTTGCCGTTCTAATCTGGGTTGTTAGGAGATTCCGTTTTCTTTTGTATTCAGCTTTTAAAGCGATATTGTTCGGCGATTTCTTAAGTTGTTTCCATAGAGCATCTTTTCTTTGTATGTCTGTTAGTATGTTGTCTGTTATCCATGGATTTTGTTTCGTTTGGAGTCGTATTTTTATTTTTGTTAATGCTTTGTTATATATTTTGTTAAATGCAAGTTTAAGATTATTATATACAGCTTCAGCAGCGTCTAAAGATGCTATCTGCATCCAGTCTGTTTTTCTGATTTCATCGTTTACTATTGTTTCGTTTAGAATGCTATAATACTGTTTTGTAGTCTCAGTGATTTTTATGGGTTCTGGTTCAGTGTGTAACTGTAATGCTGTGAAATAATGCTCTGCCAGTTTGCATGTTATGACGACTGCTGTGTAGCTGTTTGGAGGGGCCCTTATATTTATATGATCAATGCAGGATGAGGTTGTTGTGTTTCCGACTATCTCTTCTCGTGTATACCACTGTATGGATAGGGTTATATTATATGTCGAATAATAGGTCTAGGTATTGTTCTGTGTTGTTATTTATGTCTCCTATTATTATCAAGTATTCTGAGGTGCCTTCTTTCGTGGCTATGAGCCATCTGTTTAGTTCATCTAGAAAATTTGTGGTGCTTAAGTTGGGTGGTCTGTATATTATGTTTAATATCAGGAAGTTTTCTTGTTTGATGTTTTTAGTTTCGATGCATATTCTGCGTATTCTAATTTATAGTTTATTTCTGTTACTTCTAGTTTATGTTTGGTAAATATTATTATACCACCGCCTCGTTTTGTTTGTCTGCAGTGTTCGTGTTGTTGGAAGGGT
This sequence comes from Typopeltis vanoorti, assembly GCF_054136105.1. Lineage (NCBI taxonomy): Eukaryota > Metazoa > Arthropoda > Arachnida > Uropygi > Thelyphonidae > Typopeltis > Typopeltis vanoorti. Next base: position 69,474,709 of record NC_143555.1, on the reverse strand, counting down.
GGCATTTGGTAGGTGGATGCCTCTTCGTTTGTCGTAGATACTTCAGTCAGTATTAAAATGTCTATTTCGTCTATATCTTCCTTCAGATAAGCTTGCAGGGTCAGCCAGTATTTTTTAATGCTTCTGATGTTGATGTGGAGAATAAATAGTCCTTTTTTGGGAATTGTCAGTTGTTTCCATTCCGTTATTGATTTCAGAATGTGACAATTATCATGTTCCGGGGTGATTACGTCTCTGCTTGATGGTCTGTATTCATGTTGGTTGGTGTGCTGTTCCTTCTTTACGAGTTGTCAATATTCCTTTCAATGTGGCAGCCTGTTGAGGTCGTCTACGGATTTTATTTCGATTGGTTTTGCGTCTTGTGTCTTCCTAAGGAATATTTTGCTGTCTCTTATCCATATAAACTAGTAATTGTTTTCTGTTTTTACTTTCCTTGCTTGGTAGAATATTTTCTGATGGTATGGCGTTAGGTATTCGGACAAGTATATTGGGGTGTTGTCATGGTCTCCTTTCAGATCCTTGACTACTGGTTTTTTAATCCTGCTAGCTTTTATAAGTGTAGTTTTTATTGGGCTGTTGGTGAGTCGCACTACGACGGGAGAAGGACGGGTATTATTTTCTCTTTTCCTTTTTTGTGGTAACCGATGCACTGACTGTATGTCTCTTGATTCAATGGGAGAGCCTATTTTTTGGCTTAGTTGTATTACGGTGTCTCTTAGATGTTCCGTAGCTATTTCTGGGAGACCATTTATGAGGAGATCATTTTTGTGCTGCTGTTGGTTTGAGAGTTCGTACTGTTGCTTTAAAGAGTTTAGTTCTTGCCGTAGTTCCGTTGTCTCTTTAATTAAATTATGCTGTCTTTCCGTTAGCTCTTTGACGCAGTTTTTAATTTCTCTAACGGTCTGTAATACACCTTCTACCGAGTTATTATTAAATTTAATAAATTCCTCATATTGGTTGAATTTTTCTGTAATTTGTGCGGTATGTTTTTTAAATAGTTCTCCAACTAAATCGATTAAACTAATAATAATAATAATAATAATAATAATAATAAAGTAAGCCTATTTATGCAAAAGCTTATTAACCAAACATCGATTTCTAGAAATAAAGCTAAAACTTAGTAATTATTTTTAGCGATTTTATTGTTTCATGTACATCTTTGGCACATTCACTTCGACCCCTGAGATTCCAAGCTTTAGTAACAGCGGTGCGTCACAGTTTTTGTCAGTCATTTTACAATTGATACCCGTGGGCTATGGAGTTGTGCTTTGTTCGTCCTTTGTGAACATCTGCAGATTTGTACTTTTTTCGAAAATTAAGCCTTGTCTACATTAACCCGTCTGTAACATATTTTAGCAGCGATTTTTTAAGGGTACAAGAGTTGTATGGCGCATCTGAACTCGTATGTTGATCAGGGGTCAAATACATATACAAAGCAGCTTGTTAATGTGCGGAGCTACCTCTCCAAAAACTCGTACAATCCCTCAGATCACCCAACAATGAGCGACCTGAAGGATCTTTTAACTCAGCGGTGGCTCCGCTCTCTGACAGGCTCACCCCACCACTAAGCAGAACGGCTCATATTCCAGGGAATTCCCCATTCACCAACACTGCCCCGATGGAAGCCATCCGAAAAAACACCTTCCCCGAAGACTCAAATTGCTCTCTCAAGGCAACCCCCCCCCCCCCGAAATCTTAAGCCCCCCCCCCCCTCACAGGGAGCTAGAGTCATCTAAGTTTGCAAACTTTATTCCTTCACCAAAAGAGCTTTCTTCAAACACAATTCGCTTAGCGCACCCTTTGCCTTTTATTCTGTTGAGCGCTACCACGTGACCCCCTTTTTTGAGCGATTCGAAAATTTGAATGTGTATCCGCTTTCTACTCGAAATCGTCAGCTATGCAGATTGCTAAAATCATTGAAAATATTCTTGATAATAATAACCTTTCTCTTCTAAATAATAAACTTAATACTTTATTCCATATGCCTACCCGCTTATATTCTGCAATTGATCTTACAACCTGTTCCCCCTTCCATTCCTCCATTATGGAAGTGATCACTTTCCTGTTCTTTGTAAAATGTCTTCACAGGAACCATGTTCACCCACACGGATACCTATATGGAAAATGGACCAAGATGACTGGAACACTTTCTCTCATCTTGCAAAATTTAATGCTGATGCCATCAGTCAAACACCTATCAATGATGCTGTAAAATATATAACAGAATGCATTGTCCAGGCAGCAACAACCTCCATCCCAAAAACATCATCTCGATTTCCAGTCTATCCAAAGCGTTGGTGGAACCCAGAATGTCAGACAGCCAAAAAAAGGTCAACAAGATCATTCAGCATATTTCGTAGATACCCCACCACATCAAATTTAATAACTTTCAAGCGTGCTCGAGCCAAAGCACGTTATGTAAGACGTCAGAGTCAAAACAATCATGGATCCAATTTACTACATCAATTAATCAAATGACCAGTCCAAAAATTGTATGGGATAAAATCCGGAAAATGAAAGGCAGATATAGTACACACTGTTTGTCTACCTTAGACTATAATGGAAGTGTTCTTGCTGATTCCAAAGCTATTGCAGATACTTCGGGAGAAACGTTTGCTAAAATCTCAGCCACAGCTTCATATTCTCCGGAAGTTTTAATACTGAAAGAGCAGCAAGAGAAACAAAGGCTTAATTTTTCTACCAACATTCTTCAGCCATTTGTCAAGAATGAACTAAAAAGAGTTCTCCTACAATCTCACGCTAGTGCAGTAGGACCTGATGACATCCATTATGAAATGATAAAACATCTACCATCATCTTCTATAGATCTTCTCTTATTATACAATAGAATACTTGCAGAGGAAGAGTTTCCAAATTCTTGGCATAAGTCAAATGTCATTGCTATCCCAAAACCAGGAAAGCATCCAACACAAGCAAATAATTCTCGACCCATTGCTCTGACCAGCTGTCTTTGTAAGATACTAGAGAAAATGGTTAATGCCAGACTTCTCTGGTATTTAGAAAGCAACAGTCTTCTCTCCAATACACAATGTGGTTTCCGTAGACATCGATCAACTTTAGACCATTCAGTTCTTCTAGAAACTTGTATAAGAGATGCATTTCTGAAGCAAGAACATCTTGTCTCAGTTTTTTTTTGACATGAAAAAAGCCTATGACACAGCCTGGAGATATGCCATATTAAAAGACCTCTATAACTTAGGTCTCAAAGGACGCTTACCTATATTTATTAAAAAGTTCCTGTCCAGGCGAACTTTCCAAGTCAGAGTGGGAAGTACGCTATCTCGACCATATCATCAAGAACGAGGTGTTCCCCAAGGCTCTGTCTTAAGTGTAACCCTTTTTGCTATTAAAATTAACTCAATCATTGAACAGCTTCCTCCCACTGTAGACAATGCTCTGTATATTGACGATTTCACAATTTACTGTCACTCACGTAACATGAGGGTAATTGAAAGACAACTTCAGCAAGCAATTGATCATGTCTCTCTGTGGGCTCTTAATAATGAGTTTAGGTTTTCAACAGAAAAAAATGTTTGTGTACACTTCTGTCGAAAACGCACTCATCACCCAGATCCTGAACTAAGAATGGAGCATACTGTTATTCCAGTAGCTACAGAAACCAAGTTCTTGGGACTCATCTTTGACAGAAAACTCACATTTCTAGCACACACATTCATCAACTAAGAGAAAAGTGCAAAAGAACTTTGAACCTCCTTCGCACTCTATCCTCTACTGAGTTGGATGCTGATCGAGCTTCATTGCTCCATCTTTATCGTGCACTTATACGTTTAAAGCTGGATTATGGGTCGCAAGTCTATGGTTCGGTAAGACAGAGTAACCTATGATGGTTGGATTCCATCCATCATCAGGGTATACGGATAGCTACTGGTGCCTTTCGCACCTCACACGCTCAAAGTCTCCATGTTGAAGCAAATGAACTGGCTCTATCACTTCGACAGAAACAGTTGTCTCTTAATTACGCCTTAAAAATAAAATCTCTCCCAGATCACTGTACATGGAATAGTATCTTCTCTCTGCACTGGGAAGTTCAATATCACACACATCAAACTGCTATACATCCTTTTGGTATGCGTATTAAAGAAACTGTGCAAGCTGTTAGTATAAATGTTGATAACATTAGCTACACTAAACATAACAGCATTCCTCCATAGCAGGTTTGCACACCATCCTGCAACCTCTCACTTTGTCAGCTACAGAAATCTTATACCCCATCATCCATTTACCTGCAATTCTTTGATGCACACAGAGCAGCGCAGCACTGATTTCTTACCCCCAACTATACTGATGGTTCAATAACTAACACCTCTGTTGGCTATGCTGCTGTGTTTCCTGACATTATTATCTCAAATCAGATCCCACCAGACTGCAGTAATTATACAGCAGAGTTACATGCCATTCAGCTTGCACTTGTGCATATAAAAGAAAACTGCTACCAAAAGTGTATAATTTATACAGATTCATTGAGCTCTTTACAAGCTATCTCCTCTCCTATGTATAATCCGCACCAGTACTTTATGAGATGCTACACCTGCTTCACAAAATGAAAATCCTTAATTTCGATGTTCAGTTCTGATGTATTCCCTGCCACATCGGAATCAAAGGAAATGAGGCTGCAGATGCAGCTGCTAAATCAGCTCATAACGTCTTCACATACTGTTTGACAGTTCCATATACAGACTACAGACAACATAAGATCAAAGCTAATTGCTCAGTTAACATGGCAAGAAGCATCAACAAACAAATTATATAACATTAAACCTGAAATTAAACACTGGCATTCTACTCAACGTACAAAGAGAAGGGAGGAGGTTGTCCTTGCTAGGCTCAGCATAGGTCACAGTCACCTTACGCATTCTCATTTACTGAGAGCTGATGACCCTCCCATATGTGAAAAATGCAACATACATCTCACTATTCATCATAACCTGGTAGATTGTCAAAAATTTACACGAGAGAGGAATGAAATGTTCACCTATCTAACCAAGCCATATACACTCAGGGAAATGCTAGCAGACTCAGGTAAATTGCATGATGTTTTTGATTTTTTAGAAAGAATGAATTTGTAGAAACACATTTAACCATAAATTTGTTTATATGTAAATACTTTTTTGCTTAACTTAACTTTTATACATACATATTATTCATTAGTTAAATCTGACCAATTATGTATTACCATAGGCCTTGACTTGTATATTTGTATAACCCTGCTGTAATTTTGTTAATATGTAAATACCATAATGTTAAACTTAAATTTTATGCATCAATGCTGTATAATAATTCCTTTCTGACTCTTTAAGTATTAGTATAATAATGTATGTTGTAATCTTACTAGATGTGGACACTGCTTTCCTTGACTTGTTTTGTATATACATGTTAACCTATAGTTATCTATTTATGTACTGCTGAAATCTTTGCAGTAATTTTGTTTATATGTAGATACTGCATCACTTAACATACATTTTGCGTATGCATCTTATTTACTACGGTACTTTATTTTTCGAATAATCATGTAGTGCTGTAGGACATCTTGCCTATTTGTGTACTCTCTAGTAATTCTGTTTATATGTATTGCTAAATTCTGTTTTGCTGCATTGCTGAATTTAATTTTCATCCATTCATATTGTTTAATAATTCCTTTTGCCTATTTTTGTTCTGCTATAAAGGCATCTATTATAATTTTACATATATGTAGATACTGCATTCCTTGGCTTAGTGTTTCATATTTTGTGTATTAACTTATATTGTTAACAATTTTTGTACTACTGTAATAACCTCTGACCTTGTGTGTTGCTGTGCCTTTTGCAGCAGGTCTCTTTACCTAGAGATGCTGCTTTGTGAAACTAGATTCTTGTAGAGACATATTGTTTACAATTTTATGTAAATGCTAATGTTGTAACCTTTAGTATGGCACAGTATGACCTTTGTAGTTTTTGTGCGAAATAAACTATAAACCAACCTTCATATACTGAAGCAACTGACTGGAAGTTTTATTTTAACAATAACATTTGCGATATCTATTTTAATGTGATATAAATTTCATTCATCAATAAAAACTTTATAAAAAAATAAGACGCAAAAGCAAAAATTTCACTGAGGTTATTACACATAAAAAAATTAAGTGAAAGCTCCTTGTATTTTTTGTGAAATAAATAATAGCATAATATAGAAAGTCATGTTCTGTACTTCATCTATGACACACACACACACACTCCAACGACTGTTTTCCTTCGCTATTATTTACGAAACATGCATGTAATACTGCTACTTCCTGCTAGCCGGAAACAAAGCTAACAGTGCAATGAGATTACTTCACACTGGACATCACAACAGAATGCAATGAATGCAAATAAAAATGAACCTGTAACTTTAATGGGTTGTATATTTATAGCATTTTAATTTAATTAAAATTATAGATTTTTGAAAATATTAAAAATAGAAAAGTGTAGTTTCTGTTTTATATTTCCCGTCTCTTTAGTTTTCCAAGTTCAAAATTAAAATTATTTGTTGAAAATTTTATAATAATATTATTATAACTTTCAGTTACAGGTCCTCCATCGTACGACTCTCTTTTTGGAAGAGTCCGAGAATCAAGAACAACGTCTTCAGGTCCCTTGGCATTTCTGTTGGCAGTTGTTTTCATCTTGATTGGAACGGGTAAGTATTTTATTTAGTTGAACTTTTGCATATATTGCAATACATTATGCTTTTAATCTACAGGGTGATTATGAAATAACCTCAAGTGTTCAGAACCCTTTAGCGAGTAATGTATTGGACGAAACACACCGATATTCGGTAGATGTACACAGTGGAACATGGGGATTCGATTTAACGAAAAACAAATAGTACCAAAAGTCGCCAACAGGAGAAATTTTTGCGCTGTTTACGAGTAAAATGCATTAATTTGCATTATCGCGTTTCTTGTGAGCGATCATGCAATAAAAGGAAAGCCTGTGAGATTTCTTATAATTCGTAGACGAACTGCTTTTCGATGCCTCTTACCTTACGTGAGCGTGCTTTGTTAGTCAAACTCTATTATCAGCGGAACAATAATGCCAGTGCTTGTCTTCGTGATTTTCGGCGTATGAAAAATTTACGAAAAGGACCGATTAGCGTAATAAACTTACGAAAACTGATTCGGCGATTTGAAACTACTGGAACTCTAGCAGTGCAGGTAGGCAGGTACGCAAACCAATCAATCATCAACAAGTTGAACAAGTTGCAACTGCTATTGTGGAACAGGAGATGACGAATGTGCAGGGTACCAGCAGTGCACGAGCAATGTCCCGGCAAACGGATATCGCATGCACAACGGTGTGGAAAATCCTACATCATATGTTGAAGTTTTACCCCTAAAATCAGTCATGTTCAAGAATTGCGCCCTGGTGATGCGACCACACGAATCGACTTATCTTTGAGATTCTTAGCGCGCATGGAAGTGGATGATGCATGGCTGTGGCATATTTTATGGAGTGACGAAGCGCACTTTTATTTGAACTGCGATATTAACACACGCAACTGTCGCATTTGGACTGCAACTAATCCGCACGTGTGTCTGCAGATGCCTATCCACTCGCCCAAAGTCACAGTGTGGTGCGGATTTACGGCATCTTTTATCATCGGTCCATACTTTTACGAGGAAAATTGCCAAAATCCGTCAATGCTAACAAGTATGTCAATATGCTACAGAACTTTGTGGTCCCACAACTGCAGCAAAGAGAATGTCTCGATTCGACCATCTTCATGCAGGATGGTGCACCAACCCCACATCGGACTTCAGGTACAGCATATTTTGCGACAACATTTCTCTGACAGAAGAATCATTAGTCTGCATTTCCCACGCCATGGCCACCGAGTTCGCCTGATCTCAATTCTTGTGACTTTTGGCTGTGGGATTTCTTAAAAGCATTGTGTATCAAGGACATGTACCCGTTATTCCAACTTTGAAAGATCGAATAACGTTGCACGTGAGACAAATCCATTCCGATATGTTGCGAGCCACTGTGGAAAATGTCGTGGACTGTATGCAGTTCCTGGAACATCAGAATGGTGGTCATATTGAACCTCATTTGTAATTAACAATAAACGTCATGAAATTGATATGTGCTGTCTCTCATTTACCATTTAGTCATTCATTAGTCACACCTACTAAAATTAATTTGTCAGCGCCAAAATTTTCCCTGTTGGCGAATTTTGGTACTATTTTTTTTCGTTAATCGAATCCCCCATGTTCCACTGTGTACGTCTACCGAATATTGGTGTGTTTCGTCCAATACATTACTCGCTAGAGGGCTCTGAACACTTGACGTTATTTTATAATCACCCTGTATATTATCAGTGACGATGCACCGATTTGTATCATCGATGAATTAAAAAGTATCTCGAATTTAGTGTTAATTTGGAAAAGCCTCCTTCAAATGCCGTTTAGAACTTGAGCACTGTTCAACTTGAAGGCGAGTTACCCAATCACATATCGAGATCGCACAGTTTTTTTCCCTCTCACGTAAACAACTTGGGTTTTTAATTCCGCTTTACAGACGAACTAGCTAAAAGAACACGCGTAATTAACATATATATATATTGCCTCACAGCCTTAATCCCAACTAATACCGATTACTTTGCTGTAATAAAGTTTCAGATTAAGAATAGCAGAGCCATCAACTGGAATGCACACGCAGAGTGAGTTCAGTTTCAAATGCACATTGAGATCCTTCAGGCAACTCAGTAGTGGAGTATGACGGTGACTACACCAAGAAATGCAGAATTCAAGATTTCCTGGAAACTGCATGCCTGCATTTCCGGTCTGGTTGGCAGAGTGAATAAAATATCCGCTCTAAAACGTACAAACCCCACCATTGATCGTGTAACATGATTATGAATGATTTTAAGCAGACTGAGCGATGAATTTCATCGCTCAGTCTGCGACTAATCAATCATCATGTTTATTGGGCACGTTAAGTGGCTTCATAAAGTTCCACGTTTGATATATACAGCAGAGCTTTCGGTTTATCCATTAACCTAACTACGGAACTAATAGAATTTCTGCAGGCTTCCCTGGGTAGGCTTCATATAAGCATACTTTTAAATGCAGTATACAAAACTAGCAGTTTACACTACATATGGCAAATCATTCTGTGCATCAAAGTGCCTGCCAAAAATAGCACTTTTCCGGCAGTCACAAAGAGCAGTATGGAAGGATCAACGAATACACTAATCTACAGAAAAGTTTAACTGCGGAATTACACACGCACATACTGTGTGTGTGTGTGTGTGTGTGTGTGTGTGTGTGTGTGTGTGTGTGTGTGTGTGTGTGTGTGTGTGTGTGTGTGTGTGTGTGTGTGTGTGTGTGTGTGTGTGTGTGAAAAACTGCGCATTATATTTACAACGGACAGTGCTTACTGCTGAAATGTATCACACTTTTTTGAAGTGATAATGAACGATAGAAAAAAATTTTATCTCCAAATAATTACAATTCCTACTCATCCACGTTGATCATAAAACTTTGATTCAAATTCCCAAAGTATGTTGTGAATATTTATAAGCTTCTAATTGAAGATGAGTTATCGGGTCTCAAAACACACAAGACACTTTTAATCTCCTGGAAACTTTGGTTCTGTTCTCCCGGTAAACACAGAAATTAGCATGAGAAACACATACACAAACAAAGATATAATACAGTTACCTGCTTGGGCTTGGCTACCCCACTGCAATCCATAATAATAAAAAGAAGAGGGAAAAAATGCTTGTACTTCCACAACCGGGAGATGCGTATACGAGATTTCAGATCCGCTGTGCATTAATTCTACAGAAGCAAGTCATGTCTATTGTGATCTAACCCTTTTTTTGGGGGGGGGGGGGAGTAATGACTTATTGATTTCTATTCATAATCATCATAATAATAATAATAATTATTATTATTAAGAGAGACCTCCAGAGAGTAAGGGAGTCATCAAAGGTGGCCATATAATACACGAACCAGCTGTCATACGTATTCTTGAATTCATTCACACTTGCACTCACAATATCCAATGGAAATCCATTCCAATCACGCACCACGCTCTGAGAGAAACATCTATCCCTCACCCCCTTCTTAGCGGCCTTCATTCTCAGCTTCCAAGGATGCCTTCTTGTCCTTTCCCCACCTCCATAAATTGAAATATTCCATCAATTGAAATCCTTTATGACCCTTTCAGAAGTTTCTAAGTCTCGATCATATCACCCCTCTTTCTCCTGTTTGCTAGTGTCTACAGTCTACATATTCTCAATCTGTCTTCATAATCAGTATTCCACAATCCTGATATCATTTTTAACACTCTCCTTTGTACTCTCTCCACTATATCAGAATCACAACGGAAACCAGGAGACCAGACCTGCGCGCGATAGTCCAAGTGAGGTCTTATCAAGGGCTTGTAAAGTAGCAAAATGACATCCTTATGTTTACTTGGAACGTTCGTTTCAGCATTGCTATTATATATTGAGTTGTTTATGCAATCTTTGCCACATGGTCCCTGAACTTCAACTTCCTATCTACTAACACACTGCAAGATCCCTAGCCTCATCAGTTTCTTGTAGCATGAACCCAAAAATATAATACGACATTGGATATCTAATCACGCTGAAGTGAATGACTTTACATTTACTGACATTCATTTTCCCATGCCCGTAATTCAGCCTATTCAAATCATTCTGCAAGTATTGCATATCAGCAGCATTCGTGATTACCCTACCTATCTTTGCATCATCAGGAAATAGCTAAATGTTTCTTGTCAAATCCTTCCCAATATCATTAATGTACAGATTGAATAACAGTGAACCAAGTACTGATGCTTGTGTTACACCGCTTGTTACCTTAAATCTTGCAAACTCACATCCTCCGTATACCACTTTTTGATATCTGTCAGTCAGCGACCCTCTTATCCCTAATATTCTATAACCCAAACCTATTTTCTCCAATTCATTCAAGAGTGTCATGCTGTTGTGAAAAGCCTTAGCAAAACCCAAATGTTTCAAGGTGTATCCATTCCCCTTGTCTAGTTCAATGGTAACATTGTGATAGAATGTGAGCAAGTTGCTAAAACATGATCTTCCCTTAGCAAACCCATGTTGTTCATTGCAAAGTAGAGATTCACTGTCAACCCATTTCTGAATGCGAGCCCTGATCAATTTTTCCAAAATCTTCACCACCACTACTGAGATTTCAATTGGTCGATAGCTGGATACATCGGTCTTTGCGCCACCCGTGTGCAATGGAATTACCATACATTCCTTCCATTCCTGTGGAATCGTCCATGTTCTGAGACTCATATTAAACACTCTGGTCAAAGAATAGCCAGTTCATCTGAACACTCTTTTAGCACACACACACACACACACACACACACACACACACACACACACACACACACACACACACACACACACACACACACACACACACACACACACACACACACACACACACACACACACACACGTGCTGATATCCCATCAGTCCTTATTGCTGAATTCTTATTCAATTTGTGCAAAAAATTTAATACACCGTCCTCATACACCTGCGTTTCTTCATCCAGTGGTAGCATTAGCATTGAGCTGAATGTTGCATACACCCGGTTGATAGGTTTTAACAAAATTGGCACTCATTAGCTGAACAACCTCTTCTGCATCTATAACCCTCACGCCATTTGGATTTAGAAGAGTTATCCTTTCAAATTCATTCTTTCTTTTACTTGCAGCATATCGATAGAATTCTTGTGGGTTTTCTTTAGCTCGCAGAGCGGTTTCTTTTCATACTCAGACTTTGCTTTCTGTACAACAGTTGTGACTATTCTAGTCTGCTGCTTATAATTTTCATAATGCACATCATCCTTATGCACATGGTATTCCTTCCGCATCATCCTTTTCTTACGAATCTCTCTTACTTAATAAGATTACACATCCATTTAACTCCTACTCTCTTTATTCTTCGAACTCTCGGGACACATTCTTATATCGCATCATTTAAGTATTGTTTAAATGCTTCCCATCCACTGTCGATATTCTTCCCATCCAGCAACCGATCCCATTCCACTGAACTAAGTATTCTCCTCAGTTGTTCATAATTTCCTGCTTTGTAGTTCAGCCTGTAACCTTTTCTGAATGGAATATTCATAAACTTAGTCACTTCCCAAGTGAGTACCACATGATCACTGTTACCAATCAGAGGCAGAACAGTTACATCTTTAACTGAAACGCCCTCTAACACTATAATCAAATCTAACACTCTTTGCCCTCGAGTTCCTTCTGTCACGTGCTGCTTGAGGAAGTTGTCCCACAACAATTCAATAAATGCATTTTGATTCTTCTCATGAGATTCTACTGCTACGCTATCAATATTTGGATAATTAATGTCTCCCATTATGGTTACTGTCTTGGCGCTCATATTTTCTATTTGGTATTGCATTTCTTGATCACTAGCAACTGATCCACCAGGTCTGTAACAATACCCCACTGTGTAATTCTTTTTAGATTCCACGCATCTCACACCAGATGGCTTCAAACTCACTGCCACATGAAATATTGTTATTGGTATTACTGTATTCATAGGTCTCAACTATAACTGTATTCAAGTCATCCATTGTCATTAGCAGCACTCCCTCTCCTATCCTTCCTAAAAATGCTGTACCTTTGACACTCCATACCAGTTAGTATATCTGATTCTAATAGCCAGGTCTCACTAATACCTACAATCGAGGTCGCAACATATTGACTAAGGCAACAAACCCTATCCCTTTGTTTCTGATTCTCCTAGCATTCGTGTACAGACATAATAATCTGCTTGTTTGTTGTTTTGTATAGTCTTGTCTGCAGTCTGCCTGACACATTGCACAACTTGTAGATCTCTATTCTTCTCTAATGTCTTATACATGTAGGCATCTTTGCACACGTTTGATGGGATCGAACCGGATGAACACAAACCCGAAATCGTTCTCTCCTCATCAACATTTCCATGACAAAGCCCATTCGCGTCATTAACACATCTGTATAACATTGTTGCTCTTACACTCATATTCTCACCATTCCTTCCAGCGTAATTTAGTTTCCCTGACTCTCTCATGCCAGTTATTAGTTTTTCAAGACTCCTAATACCAAACGCTTTCAGGTGTAGGCCATCCCTCTTATACAAATCTAATCTTCCCTCAAACTCACTCCACACATCCAAAAACTCGCATCCATTCCTTCTACACAGCCTACGCATCGAATCGTTTGCCATCATAGACCTTCTCAATTCATTATTATCATAGCGAGGTAAAATATCCATTTTGTGAAATACAAGCAATTACAAGTTTCTTCATCTCATAAAATATGCAAACAGGTATCGGAGAACATGCATAATTAGTAAACAGATATAATACACTCGAGTGATAGTCTTATGTGCTGCCGCTATAATTCGACCCCATCAAGTAACGCCCATTGATCAGCGTCGTTTTTTGTATTCGCACATTAGAGGTCCATAATTCTCCTGCTGAAATTTTATTGCTGCTGAAGGACGGTTTCAAAACTGAGTATGATATGCTAGAGAAATAGAAATATTTTTTATTTAAAATCAAGAGAAAAGTATTTTATCTCACTTTCTGTAAGGTAAAATACTATTTTATTCAGACGGATGAACTCCTTCAGATGAATAATCGTTATAGGATTTTTTTTAAAACTAAGTTTCCTTTTTTTTTTTTCTGTGTATCTTGTAATGACCTGCATGAGCCAGTCCGAATATAATTGGGTCTACTTGACTCACCATCCCGAGAAACTTTTGTATATCTTCTTACCGAGCCAGTTCTTTAATTAAATGATCGCTGGTGTTCGCGAGTCGGTGTGTTTTCTTCCAGAAGCGAGCAATTTATAACTGGTGGTCAGAAAAATCGACCACAGAAAGTTCATATCATACTTGTGATATTAAGTATTATAAGAATAATAGGAAAATTGAAGAATATGATTGAAAACATAAATAAAATTAGCAAATTCTATGCATTGTAGAAAAAAATTAGTAAATTCTAAGCAATGGTAGTAAATTGAATTGCCAGTGGGATGGAAGGAAATAAATTGGAAAAAGTTACAAAAAATTAATTACTTAGGCATATTGATCACAAGCCGGTTAAATTATGAAAAAACTGTTAAATAGTGAATAAATCTAGACTGATCCACTTTGACCAAACTTGCAAATATATGTTAATGTTAAACTCTCTCTCTCTCTCTCTCTCTCTCTCTCTCTCTCTCTCTCTCTCTCTCTCTCTCTCTCTCTCTCTCTCTCTCCAGAGAATGGTAACAGAGACTTGAGTTATCAAACAGACAGAAGAATAAAGATTCTTAGGATTTGAAAACAAGTATTTGAGGAAAATAAATAAAACAGCATGGACTGAAATGAAAACCAGTCAGCAGACGAGAGAAGAATTACACTACCATATTACAGTGATAACAAGAATCAAAGAAAACAGGTACAACGGTATGAACATATACGAAATGCCTACTAAAAGATTTCCTGAAATTCTCCAAAATAAATGTAAAAGGAAAGATTCCTGGGAAGACATATAAAGAAATGGATATATGACATCAAGATCTCATTCAGAAATTTAATTAAGTTGGCTGCAGGTAATTGGATTAGAAAACTCTTATCCATTGTATCCTCAATCCAACTTAAGCGGATGGAGAAGATAATTATGAATATTAATTAGCATTAGAAATATGATAAAACTGCAGTTGTCTGTTGTGTTCACGTTATCTGTAATTGGTAGAAATAAACTTAATTTTCGACAATAAGATGACATAAGAATTACACTACCATATTTCAATAAAGACCAACTGCATACCCACTTTCGAAGATTAGGAATGTCTGTTCATAAGCATATGTAGCTCGATAATACGATGCCCTTTGGTTGGAATGGTCTACATTTAAATACCATTCACAAATCACAAACCTTCATATGAACTTTTCAAGCGTGTGTTAACACGTTCATTGCCAATCACGCGATATCGCGCGATGGGAGGCTCACCAAACGGCCGATCACGCGTTATCGCGTGGACGTCGCTAACTAAATAAAAAAATTAAATTTTTTTATTTAGTTAGCGTTTGGCCACCACACGAAAATTCCAATTTTCAGCTTGGCAATGAAAGTGTTAAACGGCGTATGTCTGATGCAGAGTTTCCACCCTGAAGCTCTTTTTTTCTCCCTGTAAGCCCAACTGGCTACAGAACGTACACTATTGAAAAAGTGTGCAGATGGGAAGACCTGAAAAAAAAAATAGATAGAAAACATCAAAAATCTTATAGAAATATAAATAGCATATATAATTAACACGCGTTTATATACACAGCCACACACGACACATCGCAACACACCAATGTCATGTTTGAAATATGAAAGAGAATCAGATAGAGAAGTTGGTTTGATAAGTGCAGTAAATTAATGTTGGCGAGCAGCTGCTTTTGTTCGTGCAGTTTCGGGTGAAAATGAAGTAATGACAGTGGCTAATTCAGCAGAGCATTCATTGTCCATGAAGGGACAGTAAAAGAGATATTTGGCAGAACTTGAACGTCTGTGGGGGAGTGCAATCGGAAAAATTCTCTGAGAAAGGGATCATCTTTAATTTGACTCCCTCTTCTGAATAGAATTAAACAATCTTAGCAATTGAGCATAGCCTCCGAAATAAGTGAGCAGTGGTCCATAGTTCAGCGGATTTTGAATTTATTCTGTATTGTTAGCAGTTATGGAGGCGATAAAGCAGTGTATTTTTGGAAAAGTAGATCAAGGTATTGGAAAACGTAGTGTAAAAATACAGCTCAGTGTAAAGCATAAACACATCTCAGATACAGAATAACACGGTTTTTTTTTTGTTGCATGAGATGTGTTTTGGTCTGAAGAGACCAGATAATCAGGTCATCCCAAGAATAGAAAGCTTCTCATGTTTGGATATCTGAGTATTATGGGTGACAAAATTTTATATGGTGACTTTCATAATGCCCTGTGGAAACCGTTTTTGCATCCATAGCACTAAGGCAGCCTGAAGAAAGATGCTCTAGGTTCTATTCTAGTTGCCGAATAGAGGAACGTTTTCTTTCTCCTTTTTCAACCAATTCCTGACTGTCGATCTCTGGCACAGATAAGCAGGATATTTCTCCCAGAAACTCAAGAAGATCGACCTTATTACCAAAACTATTCCAGGCAATAATATGTTGTGTTAGGGTTAAGGACCACGAGGCTATTTAAAATGAGTAATGGTCTTGGGCCAATTATCTCAGATTGGCTAATGGAGGAGTTTGGCTGCTGTTCAGGCTTCACAAGTTAGATAAGGCTAAAGTACTAAACAAGGCCGGATTTAGATTTGCTGAGGCCCTGAGCTATACAAAACCCAGAGGCCCCCTACTGTTTTAAATTACATCAGCTGGTCTTTTTATTTTTTTTTTATTTGAGGCCCTGGCAGATTGCGAGGCCCTAAGCTGAAGCTTTTTTTTAGCTTATACGTAAATCCGGCACTGGTACTAAAGCTGCCCCATGTGAATAAAAGCTGATAGTTGATTTATTATTTCTATTATTATTATTTTGGAATGAATTAGATGTAAGCATGTTTCCATGTGCTGGAGGGTTGATGCTAGTAGTCGAGCAAGAAATGTTTAAGTGTCAACATAGGTCAAGTGTTTGTTGTGGGAACAGTCGAAGAGATACTCTCAAGACTCGATGCAGTTCTTGTGTCCATGTTATTCAGTATTCTGACTTTCTAGCTAAAAATTAGTTCTTGGTATATTAGACGTACTTCACCTTTGTCATTGATGCAAGAATTGGAAGAAAAGAAATGCCAGTAGGTTAGTCTTGTCTTTGAGTGATGTTCGAATAGTAGATGGTTGTGAAACTGATAGTAATGAGGGTAGGCAAAAGTTTCCTCTCATGTCCTTAGAGGGGGGGAAGGACTAGAACGCTCAAATGTTTTTTTATTTGAGCGTTCTCAAATAAAAAACATCAAAATAGGACAGATTTGTAGCATTTGGCTCTTTCAAAACCGATGAATTGAAAGCGGTATTTGTAATAAGAGGTTAAGAATGTTGTCAGAAAGTTAACCGTTGTTTGTTATTGTGTTAGAGGGTGGACTATCTGTGTAACGTTATTATTAATGTCAAATACAAAGGAATTCTTGCTTGCTTGATCAGTAGCAGACAGGCAGGGAATCCAATTTCAACAGTAAAATGAAGTCCACTGTGACCTGTCGACACTGAATCGAAGAGGTCAGTGATTATTTAAATTTTGATAGGATTGGCGACATAAAATGACTGCAATGAGGTTTAGTAAAGAAGTGTTGAGGAAAAACAGCTCAAACAGTAGGGATAGATGTTTTTCATTCGCTTACTTCGGATATCTTTTCTGATTGATGTGCAAGTGCATTTTTGTGACAGAAGGAACTGCCCAAGATGTAGTTTGGACAGTTGAATTTTTCAGGTCACCAGCTGAGGTTTCGTTAATGAAGAAGCTTGATTTTGATAACTGTAGGCAATGGGACACATCGATTGTATTGCTGTTGAGGCAGCGAATTTTTTAGAAAGTGTACATGAAGAATTACCAATGTTTATCCATTTTTGTTTTACAAACATTTCTTTAAAAAACAACTTTTTTTCTATACGTTGCCCATCGACAGACCCCTGGTAGTTCATTATATTAAATAAATAAATAAATAATGAACAAGACCTGTGGAAGTAGAGTTTTTATCCTTAGCAATAGAAGAAAGCCATTCTTCTGGTAATGAGAATCTATTATGAATCTGACTGAAGAAATTTGTAACCCTTCTTTGGCAGGTTCCTGAATTAGTCGATGTTGGTAAGCTGGATTTTTCGCGAACAAGCCCAAAGTAATGGCTTGTTCGCCAAAAATGTAGTAATGGCACTGCAGATTTCTGTGTAGTTTTTGTTCTGCTTCTGAATTTTTTTTTTAATCTGGTATCTTGTAGCATTGCTATATCTACTTGGTTCTGGTATATTGAATTTGTTAGCATTTTTTGTGAAACCTGGTTATTCAATCCATTACAATTCATTGGAACTATCTTAATCGGCTTATTCTTCATTTTTTGTATATATATTAGCAGGCCTTATTTCTTCCTGTTTTTCCATCTTCTCTTTTTGGTTTTCCATTAGGTACGAACTGGATTTTTTTTACGTCTCCCTGGGGTAGAAGCGCTGCTGTTTGCTTCATGATTTCCTCTTTCGACAGATGTCATATTCTTTTCTTCCTCTTTTCTCATTGATACCTGATCTTTATCTGTTTCTAAACCAGTACTATTCCTTTCTCTTTCTTACGTTGTTTTACTCCTTCGGGATCCACTGGTTTTGATGGCACAATTGATATATTTTGAGAACCACCCCGCTCCGATTCCTCCTCGTTGGTGCCTATTAGGTTTTTTCTTCTAGAGAAGAGAAGTAGCATACAATTATTATCACACTCTACTTTAATAGAACACAGAGTGCTAGAGGTTGAAATAATCTTGGAAGATCAGATAGTGTCTTTAATTAACGTTTACGGTCTGGCTGAACAAACACACAAAAAAACACTTTTGGGAGACCCTAGAAACCAAACTGGCAAACACAAGAAATATAATTGCGGCCGGAGACATGAATTTTGTAGAAAACAATATATTAGACATAGACGTAAAAAATACTATAACAAAAAACAATTTTTCACACATTATACAGCGATGTCAACTCAAAGACATATTCCGAGAATTACATCCAACATGTAAAGCTTATACTCATTATTCCTCCACCAATGCTTCACGGCTAGACAGAGCCATGAGGCATTGGTGGGGAATATACATAATACCGATATATGGGATTAACATAATCTACATAAGCCGATATATGGGATTAACCGGTAAGGAGGTTTGTCACTTGCCATTGACTTTTAGTGACCACTACATGGTCAAGGGCAAACTTTCCCATGAGGCTAACGACAGAAATACATACACCAACAGAAACTACCCACTCTGGAAGCTAAACAACAGTATAATCAACACAGACACATTTACAACCAATAAAAAGAATGTTAAACTACATAACAGAAATAGGGAATCCAGTGTATGCCTGGAACTAATTGAAAATACATTTAAAAAAGGCTGCCATACAAATAGGAAAACATAAGAAATATACAACAAACCAAGAAAAAAGAAGCATAATCAAAGAACTAACACGACAGTACAACACAGACAGAACCCTCCCAGAAAATAAAATAGCTCAAAATTGAAACAAATAGAAATAAAAGAGACTGAAGGGGTCTGGATACGTGCAAAAATCAGAACAATGGAACATGATGAAGGGAAGTCCAAAGCAGATTGGCTCTTTGAAAAGCAGAGAAAACAAAAAAAACACCATTTATAAAATAAAACATGAAGGGACAGAGGTCGAGGGAGATGCAAACCTCCTCCGATTCTTCCAATCACAATACACAAGTACCTTCTCCCAAAAACAAAGTGACAAAACAGAAACACAAAATTTATTAAAAACCTTACCAAGATTAACAAAGTCAGAAGCTGAAAGTATAGATTCACCCATTACAAAATCTGAATGCAAAAATACTATAAAGTCCCTGTCACTACACAAATCTCCAGGACCCGACGGTCTCACTGCGGAATTTTATAAAGCTTACAGAAACACTATATCACATATAGTGTTTCTGGTTCAGGGCAAAAGTGAACACACACTATTCTGGCTAAAGGACGGAAACATAACAATAACCGAAGCATGTTATAATTATAATTATAACAACAAGGTACTCCATCTGGACATACAGATGTGACAGAATTTATCGAAGAGATACAGGCCCAGATATAATGCAAAAACTCAACAAACAACTAAATGAAATCATAACAGACACAATAAACAGAAAAAAGATAACAAAACACCAATGGCGGAAGATAGGCGTTATTTCGGAAGAATATGAAGAAAACATACAAATAATGGAAATAAAAGACCCGCCATAAAGAAAAAACATGAAAACAAGCCAACACAATTCACTCTGAAAGGAAAAATAATAGAATGGAAAACTAAACACATAATGTAAATATGTATATATAAGTGTAGAAATATTGTATAGTAATGAATATATCTATTTGCATAAGTGGAAGTATATGTATTATAATATTCATATAAGTTAAAAATATTGTAATATTTCAATGGATGTTAAATGGCAAAATAGCTGCCCAAATGATTGCACAGAACTCTAGGTGGAAAATAGATATTGGGCATTATCATGTTGTAAATAAAAATTGTTAACTGAAATAACCATGCCATGTACTTATTGTATATATTATTGTATATTTTATTATTTTATTGTATATATTATCATGTTGTAAATGAAAATTGTTAAGTGAAATAGGCTTGCTATGTACTTATTGTATATATGTAAATAGTTCGTCCGAATGTACATAGATGCTTTTGAGAAAATAAAATATATTTGCACACCATGGCGCTTGACCGCATGAAGGAAGACATCTTGGTTTCGAATCTGGACGGAGACTAGAAGAAATTTTTCTAAGCCTTTTTTAGACCAGTTTCTGAGTTAGTCGATCTCTGGCACGAGCAACCGGGTTTTTTCTCCGGGAAACAAGGGTTTTTCGTCCCGTAAACTCAAGAAAATCGACCCTAGATCCCACATTATTTCAGACATTATATACGAGTGTTAGGGTTAGCGACCACGAGATGGCGGCACTTGTTGAGCCGTCTCTCTTCACTGTGTGCTGCTTAATTAGTGATAGCCTTGGGCCATCTATCTCTGATTGGGTACTAGTGGAGATTGAACTGCCCACTCATTCTCCAAAAGTTAGATAGGGCTAAACGGCCTCACCTACTCCCTATATACGGGAATAAAAAGGGCATTAGCTGATGATGTTCACATCTTTTATGTTAGATGTGTGTGTGTGTGTGTACAAAATAAGCACTTTTATTTCTGGTTGATAGCAATCCATAGTGTTCTATTGACACTTCTTGGTGTTCCTATTTCCCAATTCCCCACCCCCATCCAGGTTCTTAACTTATCAAAGCAAATTTGAAAAATAATTATTTTAATGAACCCACACACAAATTTTAGAGAAAATCCTGTCGAAAGTTGGTAGTCGAGTGATACATGTTATACGAACGGTGATGCGAACCGTGACTACAAAATAATCAGTGAATGTGCTAACGAAGCATACATGACTGAATCTGATAATGTCTTATTGCAGTTGTGAAACTGAAATTTTGTTGTGAGTACTACAACTGAAGACTCATTCAGTTGTAGTACTCACTGTATTGGTTAAATTAGAATATATCAGAATTCTTTAATCTAGAAAACGAGAATGAAAGTGAAGTTAAACCTTTGATCACTTCCAAAAAACAGCAGGACAAAGATAAAAAAAAAATCCAAAATACGCTATCACCTTTTCATTTCCTTATTGGAAGTAGGAAAGCCGTTTAACCACATCCAAGTTTCGGAGGCCAAGGAGCGGGTAAGTTGATAGTCAGTCAGAGTCAGATAGGGTAAGATTATCACTGATTATAAACGGCTTCCAGCGAAGACACGGGTGACAAGCGCCACAATCTCGTGATACTCATAATACTATGTATTTATCGTATGAAATAGCGTGGGTTCCATAGTCGATTTTTTTTTGCGTTTACAGACTAGAAACCCTCCCTTCAGGGAGAAAAAAAGCCCTTTTGCTCATGCAAGAGAGAGAGACTAACCTGGGAATCGGTCGAAGAAAGGCTTAGCAAATGTTCCTCTAGTTCGGAGACTAGTATTAAACCTAGGTCTTTCTTCGGGCTGCCAATGAACGAGGAGTGCATACGCCACTTCCGCAGGCTACATAGGCTTTTTATTTTTATGATAAAATGAAACTTGTATGTATATTTTTAATCATAACACAAAGAAATAAATGTTTTAGTGATACATTCAAATAAATTAAGGTAATAATAACAGGTAATTCAAAAAAAGTAATAAATATTTGTTGTTCATCCTCCTTAGAACTGCATCTCACTGCCAATTTTCGAGCCAATATCTTGATTCCTTCCATTTTAATGGCTATCTTATTTATTACTTTGTTTATTATTAATATATTAGTACTTTATTCAGGTTGCATCTCGATTTATGGTCTAGTCTCTCTGGATTTGACAATCCTGATAGTCAAATTCAGACTTTCTGACCACCTTCATATAATACAAGGGTGGTCAGGTTCTGGGCCTCGACCAAAGATGGCAACACTATCGGTAAGATTTCTTTTCTACGTTGGTACATCTGTCATAAGAATCCATGTGAAATTGCAAGTCATTCTATAAAATAGTTTGATTTATACAGCTGTCTGAAGCAAAAGTGTTGTCTATATCCCTTCAAATGGATAAAATTGAGTATCGTGCAGTTTTATAATTCTTTGTAAAAGACGGTTTAACGCCAAAAGAAATTCATTCGAAGGTCATAAAAGTTTATAGGTACTCTTCTCCTTCGTTTTCGACAATTAAGAAATGAGCTGCCGGGTTTAAATGTTGCCTTACCATACTTGAAGATGATCCGATGTCCAAAAAGTGTAACAACACCAGAAATCATTGATCAAGTGCACCATATGGTATTGGATGACCAACGAGTCAAAGTCCGTGAAATTGCTGAGATTACAGGCATTTCAAAAGAACGTGTAGGATATATTTTGCATGAAGAATTGCAAATTAAAAAGCTTTGCGCAAGATGGGTGCCACGCTTGCTCACAGCAGATCAAAAACACACTCGCATGCAAACATGCAAATCTCTGAACAGTGCTTGGAGCGTTTTAACAAGAATAAAACTGATTTCTTGTGTCGATTTATTACTATGGTTGAGACTTGGATTCATCATTACACACCAGAATCCAAACAGCAGTCAAAACAGTAGACAGAAGCCGGTTGTTCAGCGCCAAAAAAGACAAAGCTGGTTCCATCAGCAGGAAAGGTCATGGCATTGGTGTTTTGGGATACTCAAGGTTTTTTTTTATTAATTATCTTGAAAAGGGTAAAACAATAACCTAGGAGTATTATTTCAATCCTTTAACCAGACTAGAAAAAAATCACGAGAAAAGACCAGGTTTGCAGAAGAAAAATTCATCTTTAATCAGGACAATGCACCTGCCCACAACAGTGTTTTGGCAATGGGAAAATTAAGGGATCTGCACTATGAATTGTTGGAACATCCACCTTATTCCCCAGATTTGGCTCCCTCTGACTTCTATCGCTTCCGCGCTGGTCAGTGTTTTTCTTCGAATCAAGAGGTGATTGCAGCTAGAGGGATGTTTTGCAGATCTTACTGAGAACCATTTCAGGGACGGGATAATGGCGCTGGAGCATCGCTGGAATAAATGTATTAGTCTTAAGGGAGATTATGTTCAAAAATAAAAATAATTTTGAAATTATAAACTCATTTTTTAATTCTGAGGCCGAGAACTTTTAAGGCCACCCTCGTACATACAGGGTGTCCCATAAAGTTTCGAAAAATTTCAATAATGCATAAAAATGAGAAAAATTGGTATATTAGAGTGCGGTTTGCACGAAAGTGAATTTCAAGTTGGGCGTTTTTTTTTTTTTTGTTTTTTTTTGGTGCGGAGAAAAATTTAGTTCAAATTTCCACCGAAAGAGGACGCTATCTCCTGCCTTATTTGCAAATACGTACAAATGAGAGCTCTAAAGTATATGGCGTACCTCTGGCAGCTCGTAATGAATACGTGCTCATTCCCAGACATTGGGGTGAACAGAATTGTTTTTGTGAAAAGACAAATTAGTTGCTGTGATACTTGCTTTACTTTGGTGCGATGATTACGCACCATGAAGGATGTGGAATAGTGACATTTTCGTGCTATGCTTGTGATTCTTGCAGCTTCTCGTGCACTGCTTAGACCGCTTGTTGTTTGTGCCACTAGGGCATTCATTTGCGATCCTCAACGCTGCTACGGGCTTTGGATAACACTGCTCTGCATGTTCGAGGACGATCTGACAAATTTCCAGTTTTCTCAAAACGTCGTGTTAGAGACTGTATTCTGTCATGAGTGATAGGACCTCGACCTTTCTGTGTTCGAAACTTTCGTCAATCTTCCGCTACCGATTCCCCACTTACATAAGACAACTTCACTAACGTTATCTTATCCACCTAAGTATGCATCACAGTGACAAATTTTTCTTTTCACAAAAACAATTCTGTTCGCCCTCAATGAGTGGGAATTTGCACGCATTCATTCATTATGAGATGCCAGCAGTACACCCTGCGTTTTTAAAACTGATTTTCACGTATTTGCAAATGGTACATATGGTACAGCACCGTCTATCAGTGAAAATTTGAAGTATATTTTTCTCTCTCTGCCAAAAAATCCCCCTGCTTGCGATTCCCTTTCTAACAACTCTCTAATATTTTTTCTAATTTTAATGAATTATTGAAATATCTAGGAACTTATGGGACAAACACGAAAGGCCAGAGGACTAAGACCAACAACATATCACTGCTGTTTGTGAGCAAGAGGATAAGAAGAAAGGAGTAATCTATTTTTATTTTTTGGGAAAGCTGTTTTAAATAAGTAAATGGATTGAAAAAGGATGGAGAGAGAGAGAGAGAGGTAGGCTCCACAGGATCATAAAAAAGGGCGTTGTTTAGCAGCAGCAGCTCTCTTTCTTATGATTTGGAAGTAAAGTGGAGTTATAATAGTTAGCAGTTAGGTGTAACGGTGAGGAGAGAGAGAGAGAGATTAATTAATCGTATTGCTCTCTTCTGAATAGTCTCAAGCAATCTTAGAGAGAATTTTGGTGCACCACCCCAAGTATGTGAGCAGTATTCCATGGTCAGGTGGTTTTGAGATTTATATGGGGTTAGCCCAATAGACATACTCCATCAGATTTAGTTTTGAATATGCATACGGTGAAGTGTAAGTCAACGCGTGATCGTAAATCATGATGTAGTTAGCAGCTATAAAGGTATGACTTAATGTGTTGTGCTGAAGAGTAAACCGAGATTTATAACGACTGCAAAAGCTGTGGTTGAAGTTCGTTTGTGCCAGGAAAGGCAGAAAGCATAGGTCAGTCCAAGAAGAAAAATCTGATCATTTTTAAACATTTGCGTATTACCGAAAGTTCGGGGAAGGGATGTGAGCTCTTTCATGCAAAAAATCAGACAGGATTGAGTTTTGGTGGTGGCATTGAAGTTTATATGGTTTTCCTTGCTCCAGTAACATACAGTTAGGAGATTGGAGTTCAGTACATTGATCATGATGGATCTTGATGGTTCTAACAATTTAACACTACAAGGTTGGTCAAATAATAAGGGGAAATGGAGTGTACTGTCATCGGCGAAGCTATGGACAGGATTTGAAATTTGTGAGAGCAGGTCATTTATTATATACAAGAGGAAAAGTGTGGATGAAAGTGCATAATCCTGGAGTATTCCAGCATTGGCGGGAAACTCTGAGAACAGGAAACTGTCCACCATAATAACTAGTGAGTGGCTGAGAAATTTGGCGATCCAGTTGCAGGGTGTGGAATGCACACCAATGGCAGTTTGCTAAGTAGGACCATTTGCCAAACCTGGTGAAATGCTTTTAAAATGTCGACAGAGACTTCTTGAGTTTCTCTGAATTTTCCATGGTTTGAGAACCCAGAGGTCGATAGTGAAAGCAAGAAAATCGGCTGTGGATCGGAAGTGATGGAATTCATACTGCTGGACATTTATTAGCTGATAAGCTTCCGAGCATGAGTTGATTATTAATGGCCATAGCTTTAGAGAAAACAAGTGAAATCAGTTGAATGATAGTTCTTTGGTGACTTTGATCATCTTACTTTAGGTGGTACTTGATGTGGTGAATGTTGATATGCCGTAGGATAGATGCCAGTTGAAAAATATAGATTGAATAGGTATTAGTTTTTTGGGCATGCGTTTTTAAGGCAATAACTAATATACCATCAGAACAAGATGCCTTGTTTGTGTTCAGGTTATTAAGGATTCTTGATTCTTTTTGACTGAAGACAATGATTGACATGGAGTGAGCAATTCGTAGACTAGGGGGAGGGGAGCTTTTCCCACATCAGTGCAGGAACTGGAAAGGAACAGTGAAGCCAATAAGTCAGCCTTGTCTTTAGGTGAGGTGACACTACAGTACCCACCAGGATGTGAGAGTAGCAGAAACATGGATGGACAAAACGTACGCCCAACAGCCTTGCCAAGGGTGTTGGGCGTACTCGACTGCTATTTTAACAATAAGCACGTTTGTAACATTTGACCCATTCCAAATCTGATTTGGATTTGTTAATGATTGTTTTTACAGCTGCTGCTGCTGCGAGCTGCACTATAGATGGATTGAACTTCTGGAATTTTGGTCTTCAAATCACACATGTAAATGATTTCTGCTATTCCATCTCAGTAAGCGTTTGGATCAGGAAAACTGAAGTAGTAGTCTGACCGCTGGAAGAAGGAATAGATGGCATGCAGGTTATCCCATTTGGCACCCTTGTAGTGCCAAAGGACATAAGACAGAAATGATGAGTGAAAGTCGTCATGTGGCAAAAGAAGATTGTGATGTAGGTTACCAAGAAAACATCTGATATCTACAGTATATTGGGATGGGAAGCTTGGCATGAAGAGATCAAGTGTGTTGGCAGATTGACAGGGGAGTATTCAAGTATTCTGACACAGAGACTGACGATCTCTGTTAGGTCGTGGCTTGCAAATGCCTCAGTATCCCTGCCTGTTTGAATAGTGAAACTAGAGAGGTCAAGCCATCTAATATTTTC
Organism: Typopeltis vanoorti; assembly: GCF_054136105.1. Lineage (NCBI taxonomy): Eukaryota > Metazoa > Arthropoda > Arachnida > Uropygi > Thelyphonidae > Typopeltis > Typopeltis vanoorti. Next base: position 69,447,903 of record NC_143555.1, on the reverse strand, counting down.
TACTATGCCGTACAGCATGTAACGAATCCTAATTGTAACATTCATATAGTTAACTACTCTTCCGAATAGAATGGCATGATCACTATCACCACATGAGGGCAAAACGGTCCCGATATAAGTGGCACCCCTTCAAACTAATCAAATCTAACATTTTTTGACCTCGAGTTCCTTTTTTTCACATGTTGCTTGAGAAAGTTGTCTCCAAACATCTCAATAAATTCTTTATTCTTATCATGAGATTTTTCTTCTGCCCAATCAATGATTGAAAATATTATCTTGTACACCTTGAGGGTAAATAGGAAATCGTGATAAAAAATAAAAGCAAATCCATCCACATCTTTTATTTCTCAATGGAGTAGGAGGTAACCTTTTTATCCATACTTTTGTTAAATCTGTGGGCCGCTAGTTTCTGTCCTTTGTCCTAATCGTAATCGAGTTCATAACTACTGATCTTTTTGAAGACTTAAGACGAGAGTAGTGTACAGCAGATAGCTCTGAATCTCATTTTCCTCAATGGAACCAGTATGATTTTCTGAAATAGTGCAGTTCTACTATCGATTTTCTAAGTAGTCGGAAAAAAAACTGAGATTCGTAAGTGAAAAAACTTTATTAACAGTAAACTGTTGAATTAAACACATGTAACCTGTTTTAAAATATCAAAAAAATATATTTTGCAGTTTATAAAAATATGTAGAAAATGCTTCAGTGCACTTTAAGTTTGCATACATATTTCAAGTTATAGTTTCACCTGAATAAGTTGTGTTCTGTAATTTAGATTAATTCTTATTCTTTTAATGTGAATCGGAGCCGTTTGGTCTTTCCGACCATAGGGCTTCGTCTAAATCAATTGATTTAGACGAAGCCCTATGGTCGGAAAGACCAAACGGCTCCGATTCACATCTGTGACGTGAGGAACTTATCTGGTCTTTTTTTTTTTTGACAAAAGGTGAGTTAGAAGGTCTCATACGAAAGTAGAAGGTTTTTCACCCGGAAACGGGTTTTTCTACCCCCAGAACAGGCAAACCTGCCCCGTGAACACACTCATCTACAGACATAGGACCTTATACTTAACCACGTTATCCTCGAGTTACGGTTTGAGAAGTCCAAGAATAGTTGGAAAGTCGTGTACGTTTAAGTGAATTCATTCATTCATTCATTAATGAATTCTTTTAATATTTGTGCATTACTAATATTTTACAGCGATTTTTTTTCAATTTTTTTTTTTGTATTACAAGCATATTGCGTAATTAAGATTTTTCAGTGATTTACAAGGTAGAAGCTTTCAATAGACCTTACGGGTCCTGAAAATTTGGATTTAGGCCATTAGAGCTTGCGTCCCAGTCAAACTCTTTCTAGCCTTTCATTGCCATAATTTATAATATAATTTGTAGTAATGTAAAATCCAAGATGGTTTGAATATTGTACAGAAACGTTATCATGCTGGCAATTTTCTTTACTTTTTAAAGACTATTACCAGTAAAAAGTAATACTGTAAATAAAATAAATCAGATCATTGTAGCTCAGTGGAAGTAGCGCATGCTTCTAATGCGTTAGGCCGCCCAAACATAGACATAAAAAAAAATAATAATAATAATAATAATAAATAATAATAATATTCACCAAATTCCTGGCCTGTGCCCTCAATGGGTGTATAGGATATGATAGCATAAGTGAAAAACTTGCATCACCACTAACTTCCTATCTTCAGTTTTCCTCGAAATCATCTGTTACCTGTCAAGATTCCAACATTGTCAGATTTATATTTCTCTTTTCCAAGGCACTTTTAATGTATCACTCCACCTAAATCTTTGTCTTCCTCTTCGTCTTTTTCCTGCTAACCTGGCAGAAAACACTTGTTGCTAATCTCTCCTCTCCCATTCTATTTAAGTGACCATATCGCCTAAGACTAGCTCTGCTAACACATTCCTCAATGCTAACAATGTAAAGTTCTTTCATAATATCCTCGTTTTAATATGATATGCCATTGATGACATCTGTTCACACCCTTAATCTTTCTCAACACTCTCACATCTGTGGCCTCTGGACTTTGGTCAAGTCTTTTATTTCTAAACCCAGCTCTCAGATCCATAAGTTAAAATTGTCATGAAGACTGTGTTGCAAACAGCTAATTTATTAGTGTTTTCACTAATTTCTCTCTTATTCCATATGCGTTTAATCTGTTGATTTACTACCATACTTTGTTCATTATGTTGTTTATTTCCATATTTACTTCATCATCTTTACTATAAATCCTGCCTAAGTAGCTGAAATGTTCTACTTGTTTTATAGATTCTCCATTCACGATGCAGTTGATATTTTCAAAGTTTCTGCCTATATTCATTATCTCTGTCTTATTATTGCTGATTTCCTTATACTAAATTTATTACAACAGTTATTAAATTTAGTCAGGGAATCCTACAGACTTGTAGCTGATTTATTTAGAAGTATAACATCGTCTGCATAAAGCAAAGAGCTGAGATCAACATCTCCAATTTTGATATCAATTTTAATACCGCTTTCCTTCATAATGTGATCCGTATAGACAATGAATAACAGATGGGATAATGTACATCCTTGTCTGACACCAGACTTAACATTAAACCATCTCCTTGTACTTCCTTCAATTCTAACTGCTGACTTACAACTGAAATAAAGACTAAGTATTGCTTGATAAAATGCCACATTGACACCATATAACTGTAGCGCTTTGAATATCTCCTCTCTTTATATGCATTTTGCAGGTCTATAAAACTCAAATACAGATGTATGTTTGTTCCCCTGATTTATCAACTGTTTGTCGTAAAGTGAAAATCTTATCTGGACAGCCTTTATTTTTGGACTGAATCCAGCTTGTTCTTCACCAAGCGTCCCTTCCATAATCATTCTCAACCGTTTCTCAAATATACTTTCATAAATCTCACCAGGAACGCTCAGTAGGAAAATACCTCTGTAATTCTCACATTCAGTTTTATTTCCCTTTTTTTTGTTTATGAGTACTGTGATGAAGGCTCTACTTCAGATACTCTTCTGGAGTGGGTTTGAGATACTGGACACGTTGGTTAAAAGTAAAATCTTTCCAACAGTATCATAGTGTATCCATTTCCTATATCCAATTTCCTTGTTACCTTATTATAAATTATCAATAAATTACTGAGGTAAGACCGAAATTAGATAAAGGAAATAGCTACCCTATGATATTGCTGGGCTTCTCAAAGGCATTTGACATATACTGCTCGGAAAACTATTACAAACTTGGATCAAATGGCAAATAAATACGAGGTTGGTGGAATGGATTGGTGTTGGTTAATATAGAGGCATCAGAGAGTGTTGTATGGTAGAGTGGAATACTCTACGTTAATGATATAGTGGGAGATATTCAGTTATTTGCTGAGGATGCAAAGCTGAGATGGGAAATAGTTGATAAGGGCGATATAGATATCTTTCAAGATTCAAATAAATTGTAAGTGCAGGAATAGAACAATGGATGCCAATTTAATGTTGAAAATTTAAGGTAATGCATTTTGGGATGAAAATATTACATATTTCGTATCACACTGATGGTATACTATATTACCGGAAATTGATAAAGCTAGAGATCTGGGGATGATGACGGATAGAGATTTGAAATTCAAAGAATATATTGCGGGAGTTGTCAGTGAAGCTCAGAGGATTACTTGGATGTTGAAGAGCACATTGACCAATAGAGATAAGGAGGTTATTATTCCTCTTTATAAGGCTGTGATTCTACGAAATGTTGCTGACTGGCACAGATTTGATCATTTGGGTTTCTAGAGGATCAGGAGTGCTGTAAGAGATTCAGAAACGAGTGACCGAGCTCATATCAGGTCAGTGAAGTGTACCTATGAGGACAGACTAAACTGAAGGTGTGTGGGTTGCAGAGTTTAATCTGGAAGGCAGAGGAGAAGAAGATATACAGAGCCTCTGTAGGTTCAGTGGAAGTGGTGTTTCCACTCCTCAGCGCTAAACTGCACGAAGACAGAGTTCAAGTCTAGTCGCCGACTAGACTTGAACTCTGTCTTTAACTTTGTCATCTTAGTAAAGACTTTTACTAATCTTTTTTCGACCGGTTCCCGAGTTAATCGATCTCTGGCACTGGCAAGCATGTTTTTTCTCCTGGAAACTCGGCTTTTTCGTCCAAGAAAATACCGTAGATCCCACATTCACGTCACTATTTTCAGAGACATTAAAAATATTGCGTCAGGGTTAGGTTCCACGAGATGGCAGCACTTGTTAGCCCTCTCTTCACTGCATGCCACTTAATTGGTGATAGCCTTTCCTCCCTATTTATATTGTTGAAGTTTCCCATGTTAATTACTCAACCTGCATTCATTGTGCTAATCTGCCTATGCATGTCATCCACATATTCTTCTGGTTTCCCAGATCTATAGCAGCAACCAACAATATATTTTGTCCTATTTGTATTAATCTCACACAGACAGCCTCATACGAACAGTTTCCCTTAGATATACAATCTTCCTTAACTTATATTTTTGTTCGTTGATGTTCTTCAGCTATCATTAATAATACTCTTGCATTGCTCTGTCCTGGTCTATTTCCCCTATCTTCCTGAAAATATAATATCTGCTACATTCTATCCATGGAAGTACATCATTCTCTGATATTGGCCGATGCCAATAATGTTTGCCCTGGTCGAGCTGAACAGTGATAAAAACTCCTCTTCTTTATTTCTCATACAATTCATGTACATGCATTTCAACATCGTGTTAGGCCCATGATTATCCTTACATAATGTTATTACCCGTTCATTCTAATCAGGAACCTGTCAAACCGTACCCAGCTCTTAACAATCATTCATGCACTCATACTCATCCGTCCTAGGGTCGCTGTTTCCTCTCAGTGATAGCTGCCCCAAGACTAATACTAATTATACACGACATCCAGTGAAGAGACGCCGACACAATAGTTGCCAACTAGTTTTCTCTAATTCTAACAATATATTTATTGTCTGAAATAGTGTGGCCTCTACGGGCGATTTTCTTGAGTTTAGAGGACGAAAAACCTGAGATTCCTGGAGAAAAGACCAGCTTTCCCACGCCAGAATTTCACTAACTTTAGAATCTGTCAAAGAAAAACTTTGAAAAAGTTCTAGTCGGCGACTAGAACCGAACTTTGAACAGTCTTTTTACATGCAGCCTAGAACTGAGGAAGCGCACGCTATTTCCACTGAGATTATACTGTTTTAAATAGTAACCAAAAATTAACTTTTATTCTTCCATTGCTCTGTTGGAAGAGATTGATTCTCTTTGGTTGCAAAAATCTTGGTTTTTATTTTTTCTAGGATACAAGAAACTGATATCGAATTAATCAGTCTCATGTAGAGGAGCCACTTGGATTTTTTATTCTGCAAAACACAAATGGACAGCTGACTCTCCAGATAGGATTTACCTGACCCTAATAATTCATTAGCTTTATACGAAATCATGTTAAAATATCCTTCACAAGCCATCAGTATACCATGTTAAGGGAGGACAATTCATTAAATGCAAGTCATTAATATTCACACGCACGCACGCACGCACACGCGCACGCACACGCACACACACACACACACACACACACACACACACACACACACACACACACACACACACACACACACACACACACACACACACACACAACCTGGATGTATTAGAAATGAGTCCAGTGATTGTAAATATATACAATCATATATTTTGTCACATTTCTGGGATTTGCCATGCCCATTATCATATCATCACTGATTTAGCAAACACTCAAGACGAATCCTTCCCAACGTATTCGAAGTGTCCTAACCAGAATCCATAAGTTACTGTATCAACCGTGTTATCACCTGTTACTTAAAATGTTCTGATCGGAACGAAGTGTAAGCTTCATCTTTTAACCTCTGCTCTATACATATTGTGGTTGTCAGTGTTTTGCTTATTGATTTTTGCCCTTTACCCTCCATATTCTCGAAATTCTCAATGCCACTTCCCTCCACCTATTTCTGTTATCTTCTGTTTTCCTTCTGTCTTTTCCAGCATCTTTTTTGCTTTTGCTGTTGTTTGTTTTGTATACCAAATATAAATCCAGCAATGCATTATATTACTTAAATAGGTGAGGTCTTCAAAAGGTAAAGATGAAGACCTCACTTATTGTACGCTGCATAGCAGGATGAAGGACTGCTATGCAGCGTACCCTTAGCCATTACAAGTAGTAGGCTCAATGCTAACAGTAATTTAATAAAATCGGGAGAGGAGATTAGAGCACACGGGAGACATCTGCCACTACCTTTGGTTATTAACAATATATATATATGTGTGTGTGTGTGTGTGTGTGTGTGTGTGTGTGTGTGTGTGTGTGTGTGTAATAGTTTGAGGGCTGTGGTTATTTTTTTAATAAAAAAAAATCAGCTAACGCCTTTTTATTCCCGTATACGGGAGTATTTTTAATTTTTAATTTTTTTTTTTTTTTTTTTTGAAATATAATATGGAGCCTGTGTAGCTCAGTGGATGTGGCGTTTGCACACCACGGCGCTTGGCCGCACGAAGGAAGACTTGGTTTCGAGTCTAGTCGGCGACTAGAGGAAATTTTTGTAAGCCTTTTTTTCGACCGGTTCCCGAGTTAGTCGATCTCTGGCACGGGCAAGCGGGTTTTTCCTCCCGGAAACTCGGGTTTTTCGTCCTGTAAACTCAAGAAAATCGACCGTAGAACCTACATTATTTCAGACATTAAATATATTGTGTTAGGGTTAGGGGACCACGAAATGGCGGCACATTTGAGCCGTCTCTCTTCACTGCGTACTGCTTAATTAGTGATAGCCTTGGGCCATCTATCTCTGATTGGATACCAGTGGAGATTGAACTGCCCACTCAGTCTCCAAAAGTTAGATAGGGCTAAATGGCCTCGCCTACTCCCGTATACGGGAATAAAAAGGCGTTAGCTGATTTTTTTATTTTTTTTTGAAATACAATATTATAAACCCTAATCGCCGCCGCCAGAGATCGATTCTGGGGAATGTGGAAGAAATGCTTAGAAAGCAGTGAAAACAGTACCCCTAGTCAGCTACCAGAATTGAAGTTATATTGTCTTTCTTCAGGGAGCTTAGCGCTATAGAGGCAAACCCTAGTTCCATAGGGTTGCAGTCTAAAATATTCCATTCATGAATAATACACCATTCTCATAATGAGTTTCCAGTGTTGTCTGCCTATCCTCTCCCTTTTTTCAGTTTTTTTCAAATACAACTTTTAACTAAATGTAGAAAGTTTTCACTTGGTTGCAAATCATGCCATTGTATTATTATAGATAAATTATATCCTTGAATTCAAGGAATTATATTATTGAAAACAATGGTATAATTTCTTAGCAAGTTTAATTTAATAACTTTGAACTGTTAGCCAACCTGTGCTAGTTAAGCAGTTTATATGTGTCTATATGATCATGCATTTAATTATTTCGTTAATTTTATTTCTCTGATTATTTTTTACACGTTTTTTTCCCCTATTCTCGAATCTGAAGGAAAGGAGGAGGTGCTCACACAGAAGTCATGATATCATGAATTAAATAGTAGGATTTGATGCAGGCTATTCAAAAAATACTAAACATTTTTATTGTTTTGTTGTTGTTACCTCCATGGAGTCTGAGGACTCATCGTGGGAGACCAAATTTATCCACACAATCTATCATATTTCTCCTTGAACCAATTAACCTATAAAGTGTTAGTGATTCTGGCAACCCATTCCATTCATCACAACTCTCCAAGTGAAACATCGGTTCTCACTCCCTTTTACTAAACACGCTTTAATTTCATGGGATGGGCTCCTGTTCTGAACCTCTAGCTAAGTGCTGAAGTATTTCTCCTTCGTCAATCCTATTAAACTGTCTAAGTAATTTAAATGTTTCTATCACGGAGCTGATTTTTTTTTTTTTTTTTTGGATCACATTCCCTCTTTTTCGCCTATCAACCAACTTCTACAGTCCACACACCCTCAATCTATGTTCATAGGGAACGTTATATCTTATCTTTCCTATTTTTGAACCCCAAACTTCTCTATTTTTCTTTTTTTCTTTTTTTTTTTTTTCTCGAAAACCCAATACTGCCCTTGCAATATGTATTTATTTTTTATATTTGAATTTTTTTATTTATTTATTTAATGCATATTTTGTGAAAGGGAATTGTGTGATTTTGCTTATGGCGCGAATGAAATGAGATTTTGTTTACTTTTACGTAGTGGTTTTAGCAATTATTATCTTGATTCTTTAGATAGTATTGAAAGTAATATTTGAAATTATAGTAATAATTTTAAATATAATTTGAAATAATAAACTTTTAAGCTTTGAGTTAATTGATGGCCTTGTAGAATGCAGTAAGTGGCGGAAAAATAATATTTTGAAATAATAGCATTTCATGCTAACCACAGAAAATGTTTACAGCACTTATGTTGTGAATATTCATTATTTCGCTGGGAAATATTTGTTTACATATAATACAGGAAACAAATCTGGAGTGATATTGGCTGTATTCGTCAGAGATCGTTGATTATCGATGATCGGAGCCTGTTTTTTTTTTTTTTTAATTTAAATGTTCCAGTTCTTGTTTTGACTTTAGGAATTCTATTGATCAGTTTTATGAATGTTTCAAGTACTTTCGGACAAAACTCCAAATTAAAAATGGAGAAGAATTGGTTTGTATAGATTTTTGTAGTTTATGTAATTATTATTAAATAAATTTTGATATTTTAAATAGTATTTAAGTTTCTGTATGTATGGGGTCGCCCGCGATGAGCCTTTTGACTCCATTGAGATACCGTTATAATAATAATATTATTATTAGTAGTAGTAGTATTAATATCACATCAACCTCCATGGAGTCAGCAGACTCGCTCTTGGAGATTCATTCAACTGATAACATATTTATCATTTTGAAGCTTATTCTTAACACTTCCAGCATTCACAACATTTCCTGGTAACATGTTCCACTCGCCAACAATTTTCCATGTAAGAAATCGGTCCCATACACCCTTCTCTGCTCCACCATCTTCCTTTCTCACTCTTTTTATACTTTCCCCTGTATTTATCAGGTAAAATCCTCCTACTGACTTAAACATCGCTATCGTATCACCTCTTTTCCACCTATCCAGCAAACTTTATAGTTTACCTTTCCAGATGCTTTCAGAGTACTGCTATTGCCTTGGACATTCATCTCTGGACCCTCTCCAATGTATCCATGTCACAGTGGAGACTAGGTGACCATATATGAGCACAGTAGTCAATGCATGGTCTGACCAGTGCTTTATACAGTGGCACAACCACCTCCTTATGCCTACTCTTTAGTGTTATGTACAGTCTTTGCAATACTTGTTTTACATGCACTCTGAACTTCAGTCCACTGTCAGTCATCACCCAGGATCCCGAATCTCATCCACTATTAGAGTATCTAAGCTAAAATCCCATTCTGATTTTCTTGAAAGGAATTAACATCAATGGCACTCCTTATAATTCTCCCTGACTTTGTATCATCAGAAAATAATTGAAGATCTCTAGTCAGTCTACATGAAATATCATTAATAAATAAATTTAAAAGCAAGGGTCTAAGAGAAGAACCCAGTGTCATGCCATTAGTCAACTTTTTTATTTTTGAGACACTTCTCTGTTATATACAACTTGATAGAGTCATTCAGAGAGCAATCTCCAATCCAGCTAACTAATCTGTTATCCATTCCCAGCTTCTGCACTTGTACACCAAACTGTTGTGATAATTTAGCAAATGCCTTGGCAAATTCAAAATTGTCATTGTATATATCTAATAACACATTCATCACTGTATCATAAAAAGCAAGTATTATAAAACAAACTCATGGCGACTATCATAGAGAATCATATGTCCAACCTAATCCTGTATTCTATTCGTAATGAGTTTCTCAAGTACCACAGACATACAGATAATGGAAACTTTTGTCCTCGAACCATGCTTGTGGAGTGGTTCTATGTTGCTTCTTTACATTCCTCAGTAACCTTCTCCTTCTGATTATTAAATTAAAGTCTTCTGCAAGACTTTAATTAAATAACCAGATCATGGGCATATCCAACTTTTGTATGTTCCTTAAAAATATGTGGTAAAATATCCATTCCTACAGCCTTATTAACAGCTAACTCAGCCAACACCTCTGATTCTTTCATCTCTAATTCTACTAATGTTTGCTTCCCTGCTACAATTTATTATTTCAGAGGCATCTCCATGGAGTCCTAAGACTTAGACATTATACAGCATTATTTATGCTAGCATGATATAGACTAGGTAAGATGCCCATTAAATAACTGCATTACCTCCCTGGCAGTGGTAACTCTGCTGCCATAACTACACACCATTGTCAGCCTCCATAATTATTCTTCCTCTTGCTTACCAAATAGCAGATTATTCCCTTAAGTTATATATCGTACTGTATGTTTTCTTTCTTTACCATGCTTGTCACCTTTCTAAGAGCCTGCACTTTATATTCCTCATATATCTGATTCATGCTGACTTTCTTTCTTGTACCTCTTCCACAACATTTTCTTTTCTTCTGTCTCCCCCCCCCCCCACTTTTACCTGATTTTACTATTCATTCATTTCACTCCTACTTTATGTATTCAGTTAACCCTTGATATATACAGTTGTGCATTGGTTACATCAGATGCTTCCTAATCAGTTCCAATTCTCTGTTAACTTCTTTTCTGCACAGCTCATCAACTCAGTATTTGCTTAGTGACTATGAACCATCTCATAATCACACATCTTATAATTCCACATATATCTCATTTTAACAGTTAACCTTTCTTAAAGCAGTACTTCCTGATCACTCTCATCAACTGGCAGTGTTGATGCCTCATTAACAACTACATCCTCTAAGGATATCACCAAATCCAATCCTAAAACCTCAAGTGACTTCCATCAGCTGCTTCTTAAGATATTCTGATGTTCTCTGTATTTCTTGCTGCAGATGGTATATGATAAATTTGAAGAAATCGGAGAATGGGTATGATATTTGAATCATTGAATGCTCTAGATTCTAGAGTCTAGAACACATATATTGAATAATGCGCTTTTTTTTTCTGATTTCAGTAAGAATTAATTAAATCTTGAAATCATTCTAAGTTTATTTATAGTAATAGTCTACATATCTATATATATCACTATACATTGCTTGGAAAGAAGTCAGCGGACACCCCCTGGACAAGGTGCATCGTACCATGTAACATGTCATGTTTGTAGTTGGTATAAATTGGAGGAATATGATGCTCCCGAGTCAGTGCAACTGTGTTGTCCTGGTGAAATGGCTGCCAGAAGGGAGCTGACTGAGTTTGAAAGAGGCGTTGTGATAGGATGCCATGTTGCAGGTCTACATATTTGGCAAATTGTTGAAAAATTGGGCAATCCTAGGTCAACAATCAGTGATACCATACTGAGATGGAAGTCTAGGGAGTCGACTACAAGTGCTACCTGCAGTGGATGACCCACCATGCTCTCCTCTCTGAACATGACCATAGTGTGCTACAAAGGATAATATGTAAAAACCATCATTCTTCAGTTGACACATTGAATATAGAGTTCTAGGCATCAACTGGAACACAAATTGTGCAAAAGCATTCAGAACTGATGTTCACAACATGAGTTTCCATTGTAGGACCGCAACATGCAAGCTTCACATTACCTGACCAACGTGCACCATTGTCTTCAGTGATACAAAGAGCATGTACGGTGGGATTTGGAAGCTTAGAAAACTATGTTATGGAGTGACGAATCATGCTCCACCCTCTATCGAGCAGATAGATGGGTGTGTTGCAGTTGCCCTGTGAACATCTCTTACCGGAGTGTGGAACCCCCAACTATGAAATTCAGAGGTGGCAGTGTGATGGTATGGGCCTGTTTTTCTCCATGCCTCTGTTTGCAGTGCCATGAACATTGAACTCTGAAAGGTTTCTGAACATTCTGGGCAATGCAATGCTTCATACTTTTTACTCTTTCTACAGAACTGTCTATTGTCTCTTTCAGCAGGGCAGTGCACCTTGACATAAGGCTGATGCTGTAACAGCATGGTTTATGAACATGAGTCACCACACTTGACTTGACCTCCATAGAGTCCTGATCTCAACCCTATCAAACATCTGTGGGATGAACTAGAGCATCAGGTGAGGTCAAAGGACATCCACCCCAGACCTCATTATAGGCCTCCAGTAAGAATGGTCCAAAATTCCCATTGATTGCTGTCGTATGCTTGCCTGCAGAGAGCATGCTTGTAGGATTGCTGAGTCATCACAGTGAAAGGAGGTTCTACATTTTATTAAGATGGATGCCATGGCTGTTTGTTCCTCACTATGGTGGCAGTTGACTTTTCAAACAGTGTATATCTGGTGGGCAGATGTGTGAAAAGTGGAGTTACTGGAACAATTGCTTTGGTAAATAAGAAATACAAGAATTGCTTTGTAAGCAATGAGGTAACTGTTTTGTAATGAAATATTGTTTTATTTATATCCTGATATCAGCATCTACAGTTTAAAACACTTTCAGGAAATACTTTTTGCCACACACCAGATGGCTTATAACTAATTAATGTATAATCATTTAAAGTTATTAGAAAAGTTAATTAAAAACTTACCATGGGTAAATGTGAGGAAAAGAAGTTAACAGAGCATGGGAATTGATTAGAAAGCATCTGACATTAGTGCACACTGTATAAAGAGTTCTCTGTATGAATAAATAGAAAAGGAATGAGATGGATCAACAGTGAAATTAGACAAGCAGCATGGGAAAAGAAGATATTATAGAAGAGGTACAAGACAATCAGTAGTGATTGGAGGAATGAAGAATATAAAATGCAAGCTAGAAAGTGCATATGAGAGAATTCTGAGAATTCTATGTGACAAGCAAGAGGAAGAATGATTATAGAAGGATAGTATTGGTGAGTAGTTATTGTATTATGATGAAGTGGAATTACTTCATGTGCCTTTCATTACTGTATTTCATACTGGTGTAAATTATGCTGTGTAACACCTAGACAGGAGGCAAAATAATAAGAGAATTATTAATGATAAGAGGATTAAGGAACATGCATTAGTTATGCTCTTCATCTGGATATTTGATGAAAACCCTGCTGTGGAAATGGTTCCTAAGGAGTGTGTGGGGGGGGGGGGGCAGCAAAATAATACCACTATGCAAGCATAGCACAGGAGCTTCCAAATACAATGGTATTTGGAATACGAGATACCAGTTTAATTCATTCCATGACCAAGCTCGTAAGTCAAAATGCTCGTATCTCAAATCAACCCCATTGAAATTAATTAAAATGAGATTAATTCGTACCAACCCCCAAAAAACCACTCCAATTTTTTTATAATAATGTATTTATAATGACCAAATACTGTACATACATGCATACATGTAAAAGAGAATCTAAAGAAATAAACAGATGTTGGCGGAGCCGATTAGTGTATGGTATTAATTTTTTCTTTCACTTCACTTTTGCTTAACTTAATTTTCTTCTTCACTAGTTTTTTTTCTTTTTTGCCACGCTTTCGTCACTTTCATTCGCAGGGCGTTTCAATAGAAACCTGTCCAAGAAGCTTTGTTTCTTCCTCCCTTTTAGAATGTTTCTGAAACGAGTTAGGCAAGTGTCATTAAATAGCACCACTGCACAACCAGTTGCAACTTTTTCAGGGTGTTTCTTTTCAATAAAGTCCAAAACTTTTTCCCACATTGCCAACACTTTCTTTATCTCACTTGAAGAGATAACCTCCTCTGTCTCTGCAGTTGTACCAATCTCCTGCTGAACCTCAGTATGTTGCTGTGTGTGTGGTTCCATCAACTCCTCCATCGTCAGTTCCTCGGAATGTGCGGCGACAAGGTCTTCGATGTCTTCCTCATCCACCTCCAGGCCCATGGACCTTCCAAGGGACACAATCTCCTCCAGCACTTCCTGTTCAGGTCTAAATCCTTCAAGGTCCCTTTCAGCCACAGCTTTTTCCATGCAGAGGTCAAGGTCCTTTTTGTAACACCCTGCCAGGCCATATCAATAATTTTGAGGCATACGACAATGTTGCAGTGGTCCTTCCAGAACTCTCGAAGGGTGAGGTTTGTGCTCTTCGTAACCTGAAAGCAGCGTCGGAACATGTGTTCGGTAAAAAGTTTCTTGAAATTGGAGATCACCTGTTGGTCCATGGGCTGTAGGATAGGGGTGGTGTTGGGTGGAAAGTAGAGAATCTTTATAAAGCTGAACTCCTCGAGGATGTCGTCCTCAAGGTTTGGTGGGTGGGCAGGAGCATTGTCAAGGATGAGAAGGGCTCGAGGTATTCCTTAATGGCAGGACCAAAGACCAAGTTGACCCACTGCACAAAAAACTGCCTGGTGACCCACGCCTTTGGGTTTGCTCTCCACATAACCTGCAGTTTTTCTTTTAAAAACCTTATTGTGTCTTGAAGGCTCTGGGGTTTTCTGAATGGTATACGAGCAACAGCTTGATCTTGCAGTCGCCACTCGCATTTGCACACAGTGCAAGGGTCAACCTATCCTTCATGGGCTTGTGACCTGGCATTTTCTTTTCTTCTGCCTTTATGTATAAGTTTTTCTTGGTATCTTCTTTCTGAAGAGCCCTGTCTCGTCACAGTTGAAAACTTGTTGGGGAATGTATCCTTTGGCTTCGATCAATTCAGCAAAGGTTTTTACAAATTCCTCAGCTGCCTTAGAATCAGAGCTTGCTGCTTCACCATGCCTGACAACGGAGTGAATGCTGTCCTTTTTCGGAAATTTTCGAACCACCCACGACTGGCTTTGAACTACTCTTGTGAAGCCTCCTGTGCTGAAGTATCTGGGGTCTGCTGCAGCAAATCTGCATAAATGGCTCATGCCTTCTCACAAATTATAGTCTCTGTCACAGTGTCCTGCGAGCTGCTTCCCTGTCAACCAAAAATCAGCAGTTTCTCCATCTTTTCATGGACAGAGTTGCGTAGCTTTGAAATAATTTTAATGTCCTTAGCTGGAGTTATAGCGTTTGTTGAGTCCTTCTGCTTTAGAATAGTGCATATCGTAGAAGTAGTGCGAAAGTACTGCGTTGCCAAGTCTATTACTCTTACGCCTTGCTCATGTTTGTCTATTATCTCATGCTTTAATTCCATGGATATCACCTTTTTCCTTTTCTCACCACTGTTCTTTACATTCACCTTCTTTGGACTCATGGTTATACGAAAAAAATTAGCTAAATAACTGTACATACAAAAAAAAACACAAAATTAAAACTCAACACGACAGAAATGCTTCTGCGGTGAGGTAAATATGTGAACTGAACGACATGCGAGACTTGGGAATCTGAGCAGAGTGGTGGTTGTGACGTCACTGAAGCAGGCTCGTATCTCAAATTCTGGCTCATAACTCAAGGCAAAAAAATCGGCCTAGTGACGGCTCGTATCTCAAAAAACTCGTATGTTGGGGCACTCGTATCTCAAGGTACTACTGTATCTGTTTATCTGCAGTTATAGTCAAGATATTGGAGTAATTAGATGATAGACATAATGTTCTCTATGATGATCAGCATGGGATTGTAAAGAGTAGTGTTATTTTAGCAGTCTGCTTGCATTTTGTGATACAGTGATGAATGTGTTGGATAAGGAAGATTCATGTATAGTAATATTCTTAACTTGGCAAAGGCATTTGATAATTACCACATACAAATTGCTGTACAAATTGTTGAAGATGGGAGTGGATAAGAGATTGGTTAGGTGGATTGGAGATTGGCTCTCTGAATGATACCAGCAAGTTGTGTATGATGGAGCAGTGCCTCAGAAAAGGGGATTGACTATTGGTTGCCCTAGAATTCTGTTCTGAGGCCTCTGCTGTTTAATTAATGATGCATTGTTTGGAATGACTCGTGATCTTCAGTTGTTTGCTAATGCTGCATTACTGGGGTGCTTCGCAAGGGTACCAGTAATAGATAGACGGATTTGATACCAGTTATCAAATCCGTCACACTAAAAAAGACATGTAGCTACAGATTTGCCAAAAGCACCAAAAATCTAACTACATTTTTGGTTATAAGGAGTGTTGATGTTATTCCCATCAGTAAATTTGATTAGATTGTTAGTATGGACAGATGAGTGGAGTTGTAGTTTTGATATAAAATGCATGATGCCACTTGAATTTTAAAGAGTATAATGCAGTGTATTCTATTAGTGGAACTGTGCTTCAAGAAGTGGATGAGATTCAGGATCCTTAGGTGATGCCTTCAAAATTTCTAATTTACAGTCAGTAAATTTTGAATGTATCCACAACTATACATGGAAGTGGAAACACCACATTGGAAGAATGGAGAATAGTAGAATCACCAAACAAATCCTTGAATACAAACCCGTGGGAAAGAGATAAATTGGAAGACAACATAAAAGATGGAATGGGATCTTAACAGGCCCCAAGGCCTGATACAAGATAGGAAGATGAAATTTTGAATGTACTATAAAAACAAATTGTATGATATGTTATACTTGTAACTTATTTAATTTAGTAATTTCTCCACTTGTATCTACTCCAACCCAGTGGTTCTTAACCGGTGTTCCCCAGAACACTTGTGTTCTGTGAACTGGTTACAAGTGTTCCACCGGTGAAAGATGATACAGTTCTGAGTGTAATTGGCTACTCTGAATAAAAATGTTGAGGGAATTATTTCTGTTATAACAGAACAATTAACAATATTGGAAGAAAAGATTTCAAGTTACTTTCCTTCCTTAAATACACACAATTATGACAAAATTTTGTTACAGTTTTCAACATCATATTTGTGTGAGCTCTGTTTCTCAATATTAACCCATATAAAAATTAAGAAGCGTGAAAGACTTACTAATATAGACAAAGAGATGAGGGTAGCTATATAACATATTAGACCTCATATTGCTGAAATCTGCAAAAGCCGACATGCTCAAGTATCACATTAAGATAAGTTTCATTTTTATAAAAGGCAAGACCATGCATATTTTTATTGTTAGTTTTATGACCCTAATGCTTTTGGTGTTCCCTAAATTTTTCTGATAATCAAAAGTGTTCCGTGACTTTGAAAAGGTTAAGAACCACTGCTCTAACCCATTCCAACGTAATACATTCTAGTTACTTTTAGCCTGCAGCATGTGGATAAACTGACACTGACACCAGCAAGTTACAAAGACATATTTGTTTAGATTAATTTGATGTATAGGAAAGTAAAACATGAGAATTAATAAATAATATAAAGCAGATTTAACTTGTGTGTGTGTATATGTGTATATATATATATATATATATATGTATTTTTTTTTTTTTTTTTTTTTTATTAGTATAAAATTTTCGCCCTAGTATCAAGGGCATCTTCAGTATGACTTTCAAATTAAACAGCAAGAACAGAAACTGGTATCATGTATGTGCAATTCGCTTATGTCATTATTGAATATACTGGTTTTTGTACTAGTTGTTTAATTTGAAAGTTCATGCTGAAGATGCTCTTGATACAATGGAGAAAATTTTATACTAATAAAAATATATATGTAAGTTAAATCTGTTTTATGTTATTTATTAATATTTATTTACAGTGTCTGCTGTCTAGACTGTATAGTCACTTGAACTCATTCCAACAGTAATGGATTTTTGTAGCTATGCAGATTTAAGCAGATGAATTTAGTGCTCACAATTTTACAAATCATAGTTAAGATGAAAAAAGAGCGACATTAATATATTACACTAGTGGAGTCTGAGACTGGAAACCTGTGCACAAAATATTTCTCATGTGCACATGGTCTAGCAAAAATTACAGGGAACATTAGCTATCTGGTATTATGGTAAGCATGTAAATGATTTGTGTGAGATTATTGGTGTTGGAAGATGCCTCAGCATTTTTACCTGCTTGTTTAGTTTAGTTGAAAAGTCAGAATTGTGAACATTAAAATCTCCAAGATTTTAATGTTCTTTATAGTTCTATATGTTTCTTTAAAGAATGAAAATCAAAAAATTCAGAATACTTGGGTGATATTAAGATAGCAATAGCGACAGCAGATGAATTTGATAAGAGGCAAAGAGGTGTTAAGCCAAAGAAGAGACAAGTGCAAAAGAGAATAAGTTTTAATACCAGAGTATGTATAGTCAGCTTGAATATTAGAGAATATTAGAACAAACATATACAAATGCCATCTTTAAGAGGAAAAGAATCAGTGTGTAATTAGCAATACACTAACACTTCTCTCAAACAACTAAGATAAGTAGTGACTAAAGAAGCTGAGTTTCTGTTAGAACAGTTTGCAGATTGGGACAAAGGTTGAGGTTGGAACTAAGACTACATATATTTGTGAAGGAAAATGAAAAGCTTTTCAAGAGTTGTTTTTTATGTATCCACATGGGATCTATTTCTTTTTGTTTGACTTTTCATTATTCCTGCTTAAGTTGAATTGAAATTGGAAGAGAGGCATAGAATATACAATAATGCAACTTTTACTAATACTAATTTCCAAAGAATGGTGAGTGGGAATATCACTCACCATTCTTTGGCAGTCTCTTTCATACCACTATCATATTCCCTCCAGGCATACCTGGCAGAATAATAGCGTAGCAAGATTATCTGCTATCTGACCTGAAAGCCTCCTAAAGCATTAACATTTCGTTAGTTGTCTAGTCTAGCAGCTAGTTTTCAGAATAAATATTTTAAATCTCTATCCTCAAAATGAAATGGTCGGTGGATCTTCCCGTAAATGTCTGACGATACACTGAAAAAACCGCTGTTATTGCATGCAAAGAAATGGAATAATAGGTAAATTGGAATTTTGTTGTAGAAATGCAGTTTACTTATTTAACCATCTCGGGCTTCAGATATTACACCAGGTGACAGAACTCATATACTACCTAGTGCTAAGAAAGGTTAATCACCAAACTATTGTCTCCTTGCTGTCCTTAAACCCCCCCCCCCCCCATAAATCATGGAAAAGTTCATAAACAGCCAACTTCTTCATCACCTTAGAGGCTTGCCAGCTAATCAGTCACTAGCAGTATTGGTCCATAGCAGATATCCTAGCCATCACTATTTGCTTTTAGGCACAAGACAGAAATGTTTAGAGAACCTGCAGTTGCTCTTGACATTTCCAGGGCATTTGATCCAGTCTGGCATAGATGCTTTCCCACCATACTAAAATATTATTGTTTGCCTTCTATAGTGTGCAAATGGTTTTCCAGCTTCCTCTCTTTTCCATGGTGTTGTCTATATATAGGTATCTTCATGGGCATTGTTATACTGAAATTGGCCATTATCATTCCACTACTTTCTACTAAGTCTATAAAAATGTGTAGTTATTGGTGAGTATCCATTTACTGTCCAGCTTCAAATCTATTGAATCATCTTCCCTTTTCCCTCTTTCATTCCATCTACCTCTGTTCTTTTGAATAGCCTGCATCACATTCTCTTCTAGAGAATGTGATGCAGGCTATTCCATTGTTAGAAAAAAAAAATGCCTTGTTCTCTTTAACCTCCTATCATTCATATGGGTAATGATATCGATGTGCTTTATGATTTTCTACTCTTTGTGTGTAGGATTGATTTAAAAAAAAACAACTTAGTCTTTTCTCTAAAGGATATGGAACCACACTTCTTTGCCTGTCCACATCATTTCTAGATAATTTCTGTCATTTTCATATTTGTGGATCTGTTAGTAGCTGGAGATATTCCCTAGTCAGCATGCATTAGACCCATCAGATGAGAAGAAATTATCTAGGAGTGAATTAATCTGGGCAGTTATGTAGATAAGTTTAGGTGTTGTTCGTCTGTAATTTTATGGTGTAATTCACAACACCAAGGAACAGAATAAATAGTGTTTATTTAACTGCTGATATTTCACTTGTTTTATACCAGTGAAATATCAGCAGAGTGAAATATCAAATTTCACTTGTTTTATACTAGTGAAATATCAGCAGTTTCTCACATACATATAGTGAGAAAATCATTTCTCACTGTATGTATGCTAACAACAGTGGTCCATTAGAATATTAAACCTGCTCCCACTAATGACTGTTAGTGTTTGCTTAGTGTTGCAAACTATTTGTACTCTGATGCCGAGTATAAAATCAGCAAAATAAACAACATAGTTTACTTTTGTTCTTTGGTGCTTTGAATTAAACTGCAAAGTATAGATGAATAATGTGGACAGTGGTCAAGGTTAGGCCTACCACCATATGGGGTAGATAAGTTTCATTGGTTATACAGCCATTTTATGTATTGAAGTTTGAGTGACCAAAACCCATGTTTGGATTTAAGAGTAAGTTTACTTTTTATCTATTTCTTCCAGCTTGCAAAATGGGTGACTTAAGAGTTATGTCTGACAACATGGAGAGACTTGGTATTTCTTCTTTTTTGTGGTATAGCTGTAAAACAGTTATTCCACAGATTAGCTACTAGACAGTATACCAGACAGAAATAATTTTAATTGTTTAAGAGTATTCTAGGTCACCTCTAGGGAATAATCTTGTTGCAGCTATTTCACCTGATCTGCCTGGAGAGAGTCCAACTAATGGTATGTGAAGGACACTGCTAGTGCTGCAATTTGCAGAGGAATTGGGCGCAATTCTCGCTGTATATGGCTTAGTAAAGAATCTGCTATTGTTATATTCCACTTTCAGCTTAATTAAACAACAGCCATGAAAATCAAGCAAACATCCCAAAACCTTCCAGATTCATTTCACGAATACACAGTTTTGTCATAAATATTGTTACACCTTCTGCACACCTCCACATTGCCTGCAGAATTGCACAAGCCTGGTTCTGTTAGTGGCACTGTGTCCAGCCACTATTCGCACGTTTATCAGTAGAGTTGTCTAGCTGTACAGGTTAACATGTAGTGGGAAGATTATGAGAACCACTTCACAAGGCTAGAATGCAGCCACCTGTGTATTTTCAACACACTAAAAACACTTGGGATCAGTAGGACGTTTGCGTATTGGACTGTTAACCATTATAACGATACCGAAGATGTATCTGACAGTCAAACATGTTACGTTAGGATGCAACAGCTTGTGAGGGCTGTGAAGACACTCTGTTGACGTAAAACTGTGAAAACACAGAAAGTGATGTCGTGAGAAATGAACATTTTGCAGAGAATGTGGCACTTGTACTAACTAATGACCTGGGGATGAGTGCCTATTGTTCTTTTACTGGACACTTCCTAACACCACAGCTTGTGTGGCAGAGGATGATAAAACCACTTCTCTTGCAGTACATGAACAGCAGACAGAGATATCCTCTTCACAGATGATAAGATTTTCACCATTGAAGAATCATTTAACTGCCAAAATGATCAGGTATATGCCCTAGATGGTCACACAGCACATGCCATAGCACCCAGGATTCAGAGAGGTCATCACCTTGCATCAGTGATAGTTTGGTGGGAGTGATGTATTGGAGGAGAGGTATCCAAGTTGCATTTCTCTGAGAAAGGAATCTTGCCAAAGTGCATCAATCAAGACACCATGCTAGAACCTGTGGTACAGCCCTTGAACAACACCTTGTTTCACGATAAGCAGTGGACCTTCCAATGGGACTCGAGACTAATTCTCTCCACACAAGATGAGGACCACACAACAGTGGTTGGAAGCAAATGTACCAGACCACATATCACTATCTTATTAGCTGCTTGGAAGTCCTGATCTGAATCCGTTGGACTTAAAATTGTGGTCAGAGCTTGAGAGAGTAGCCTGCAAGAAACAATAACCCCCAAGCATTGCCAGCCAGAAGGTGGATTTGGAGCAAGCAGTGGCACTGTTTCCATTGGATGTTGTGCATGCCACCATCAATATGTGGCCTCACGGACTTCGGGTGTGCATGAAGGCAAAAGGAGGGAGGGCATTTCAAACATTGAGTGAGTGCTGCTATGTGCATGTTATACATGTGGTTTGTATGTGCTGAAAGCTATAAATGATTTACTGATAGATTAAAGGTTTACACACTGTTCAAGTTGTAACAGTATTTGTGGCTAAACTAGGTATATGTGGTTTTAGTTCTGACCTTACCAATATTATAATAGATTTAGTTTAATCCTTTATCCCAGTGAGAGCAAACAAAGTTTGCGCCTGAAAATATCTTCAGGACTAAATATAGTGTTGTACTATCTTATCCAGTAAGTAGTGCAACACCAAGGCAACTCGTGGCAAAGGTGGAGCAAGCTACCAGGCACTTCTAACCCAGTATCTCCCATAATGCAAAACACATTTCCTATGTGGATATGTATACTGTTATGCATTAAAGGGATTATACATATCAATGCATTATACATATCCACATAGGAAATGTGTTTTGCATTATGGGAGATACTGGGTTAGAAGTGCCTGGTAGCTTGCTCCACCTTTGCCACGAGTTGCCTTGGTGTTGCACTACTTACTGGATAAGATAGTACAACACTATATTTAGTCCTGAAGATATTTTCAGGCGCAAACTTTGTTTGCTCTCACTGGGATAAAGGATTAAACTAAATCTATTATAGTCTAACCTAGTGATAAATAAATTTTCAACATCTTACCAATATTAATTTCCATTTTCTGTCTGCAAAATTGCATCTACTTTTTTTAACATCAACTCAGGTTCAGCTTCTTCAAGCACTGATCCTCTAATTTTTCCCAATTACGTAATCTTTGACTCTTTTTGTCTCAAAGATGTCATTTGTGCATATGATCACATTGATATACTATATATTCCAACTTAGAATCAGCTCTTTTTTGATGTTCCTTAGTTGTGAGAAACATAAAAAAGATCTATCATCTCTTTTTGATGAGATACATCCTCTCCCTCTCAAGACAATCCCCCCCTTATTTGTGTTCTATTTCCGCAAAAGAGGGCTCTGGCAAACCTAGTGAATATTCCTGTTATACCTTTCTAGTTGAAGGAAATGCCAGCTAGATCCACTTGGTACTTGGTAATAGATGACTTTCATCACCCAATGAAATACTACCACCTGGCATATTGAATGCCTGAAGTGGCAAATGCCATGTTTAATCTTCAGAATAATGATTCTGCTTTCTGTTTTCCCTCCCCTCTTCTCTTTGCAGTGTGAGTGATATCCTTCAAGTGCATACCAAACATGCTTAAGGACCCAAAACATTCCCTAATTTGAAGGAGCATTAGTTAATATAGTGGTGCTGAAGGCTAACTGCCAGATAATCCTAATGCTACATAGTGGTAGGTGGCACTATGTAGCTGGCACTATGTTGCCTGGAGAGGAAGTTTGAGTAGTAGTAGGGAGGCAATGTCAAGGACATATTATGGCAAGGAGACTAGTCACTCTGTATGGATGCCATCTCTAAAAGTCTATCTCCTTTCACCTGCATGTCTCTATTCTCTCCTTCTTTAACCACAGATGAACTTATGACAAATCATACAAATGATGACAGTGACAATGTAACAAAAATGAATCCCCCCTCAAATGCCAATCCCAACAAAAAAGTCACAACACACAGGTCATTTCAACATAAAAACTCACATTCCTAACTTCACTAACATCTGTGGCATTAACACCAACATCAGTGATGCAGACCAGACATCTTACTCTTGACAGAAACCTAAATTGTTTGTTTAGTTTGCAGTTGCATCGAATATTGTCCATCTTATACATTTCATGATTACTTTCACCACATGGATGGACCTTTGTGAGAGCTAACATTGCTTACTAGAGAATGGCTCATTTCGAATCTGTGCTTTTGACTTCCTCTGGCTCAGTTTCCTTGCCTATTTAGTAACATGAATTTGTTGTATTTACTGGGCTCTAAATTCTGTTAACCACTCAGACTTATGTGGTGCGACTATCTGCAATTCATCTTTCCAAATAGTGAGGTCATCTTGATAGGTGACCTTAATATCCACAGTTCTAACTGGCTACCCTTCTCTAACACCACTGACCAAGCTGGAATGAGAGGACAAAGTCTTTGCTGTAAGCATTCACCTAACACAAATCGTACGTCCACCTATACAAATCCTGATAACTTTCTTTGCTCTCCCAGTTTTTAATCAGCCTATGCCAAAGCATGTAACAAATGCAAAACAGTCATCAGCAAATCTAAATTCAATTTATACAGGCCAACAACAGAAAACTTGTTTCCTGTCCAAATGGAAGCCATTTCTTATGGTCCTTTGCCAAAGCCATTGGACACAACTTCTGCTCACCTGAACTTCCACCTCTCTCTCTCATCCTGATGACACCACTGGTATTTCACCAAAAGATAAAGCTCTCCTTCCAGCATCACTGTTTTCCTTCAACTCCTGCATAGATCAAGGCAAATCATCTCTTATCATATCAGAATCTGAGCACCATATGCCTCCTGTAATTTTTGATAAAAAGACATGAGAAAATTACTAAATAACTTGGACACTAAAAAGTCTTCTGATTCTGATGGCATCTCTCCAATTGTTCTCAAACATTGTGCTCCAAAGTAAACACCCATCCTGTATCATTTCTACAATCTTTTATACTTAGCTGGTACTTATCTCAATATGTGGAAGCAATCATATATCCACCTTATTCCAAAAAAAGAGAGATAAAAGTTCACCATCAAACTGCCAACCAATCATCATCACTTCATTACTTAACCCTGCGGAGGTCGCAGCTGATCTGACAAATACATGCAAATTGTTTAATATAAATATTCTTACACATATTCAGTGTATAGCTTGAAGGTCATGACTAGGACTAGCTGCACATGCGTATGTTATGAGTGATATCCTGCACTGCTTTTTGCTGTCAGTTTGGTTTAACACGTGTTTTGTAAAGGTTTGTGATATTTGACAGTAAATTGTATCTGAGAGATACTGCGAACTCCGATGTCAGTGTGGTCTCATACCAGATGATGAAATTCATCTCTCACCAAAAAAGACAACCGTATCCATACCTACAGTGGGATTTAAACCCACTGTAGTTATGGATGTAATATATTCGTTAACCACTCAGCCAACCAAGTTGGTATGAAAACATTCTTCATTTATTTATTTTATTTTTTTTCATATTTATTAAGCATATTGTATATTTATTTTTATTTATTTATTTTTCATATATATCAAACACACACATGCAGGATTTAAAAAATTCACATACCCATTTGCCATTGACGAGTTATTAGAAACAACTAGTGAGTGAATTTTCAGCCTTGGTCTGAATGCATTTAAAATGTATTGCTTAATTTTCTTCACAAAATTTAAACATTTTTTTCATAAAACATCTCATTCATTAAGTTTTTCGATCAGGGTGGCCTTTAATGAATGTAATAGTTTTATTTTCAAACATGAGATATTTAGATAGTATCTTATATAATTAATTTAATAAGTTAATTCCTTAGTAGACTATTTGTTCCTGCCAAAAGTTTGCACCAAGGCACTCTCAAAGATACCTTGCTGCTGTTTCTGAAATGTGAATTCCTCTCCATGATAACAGGTGGCAATATTTATCTCTCACCCGCTGTTATAAACTAAAACCTACCTGGCATCGCAGTTAATTTTGAAATCAACACAAGCATTCTCAAACAACATTTGATTCTGCATAACTTGCAAGTAATCATTATTCTTATAAGCGTCAGAGATACCATTTAACAACAACAAAAAAAAATTAATTTAACAAGATCAATTTTCATTTGTTTCACTGCCAACTATAATTCTTTCAATACCCTCTTTAACCTTATGTTTAGTGGATATGCAGTTGTAATGTAATATTGGTGTAAGCTTATTTTCACAATTCAGAATGTGAATTTCAGCTTAATATAATTATGTACTTGATGAAAATGCTTTTTAATGGTATTATTTAAAAAATACAGTTATCGTGCAATGACAAGTTGGAGACCGAATCACTTTTATGACATGACATCGTGAAAACCATCCCATTTAAAGTTTTGAACATTTGCTGTTGTTTTAATAAAGTAATTTGTCTATCCTACTGAAATTATTTTCATGGATAATTTATATGAATTCACCCTTCATTATGAACAGTAAATGAAAGGAAATGTAAAGAAAAAGGTAAGGGACCATAAAATAATAAAATTAGAGAAGAGTTATGTTTTGTCATCAACTAAAAACAACCAAGACATGTTTTAAAAACAAATGGCTCAAGAAATTCTAGATGATTGTGCTATGAAGACAAATTTAAATTCTGTAATGTGTAAAAAATATCCTAGAACTTTTGGCAGAAACTCCACATTATGACAAGGTTTTTTTCAAAGCCTTTTTAAAGTAGAGACAATCAGTTTTTCAACAAAAACAAAAAACAAGCTTGACATAGACTTGATCAGAAATCAGCTAGGAAACACTAGTTGCATTCGAAGTGTCTTTTTAATACAGCCTATTTTAAAGCAAAGTTGCTTTAAAGAGGCTGAACAACCTCTCATGCATAAAATAAACACTAAAAAAAATTCTGGTCTGCTAACACACACACACACACACACACCAATATAAAGATGTAGGCAGAGGACTTGGTTGTTGCAGACTGACTGCACTTACCTTATGTTCACCATTCACCACATGTTGTGCCCTGAACAGTAGTTCCCCTTAGTGTTTTAATGTTCAAAGGTTTATTAGCTGTAGAAACGATGCATCCGTTGATGCCAGTGATGATGACGATACTGAAGATGCACATTTCACATTAGCAGTATGGCATTTAATAATCAGCTATAGAAACAGATAAAGTCGTGTTAAAACTTAATTATATGTAGACTTTTTGTCTAAGTTTCATAGACATGTCAGTACAGAATGAAAAAACAGCTGTCACAATAACAGACAATTCTAAAATGGTCAATAATTTCCTAACCGAAAAAAAAAAAATTAATTAAAAAAAATAAACTATTTTTTATAATATATAAACTAATAATGTACAAGAGTGGTCTTGAAAGGTTCTCGGCCTAACAATGAAAAAACAAATTTATAATTTCAAAATTATTTTTATTTTTCAACATAATTTCTCTTAAGACTAATACATTTATTCCAGCACCATTAACCTGTTCCTGTGGTGGTTCTCAGCAAGATCTGCAAAATATCCCTCTACAGCTGCAATCACCTCTTGATTCAAAGAAAAACGCTGACCAGTGAGGAACAGTTTTAGTTTTGGGAAGAGATAGAAGTCAGAAGGAGCCAAATCTGGGGAGTAGGGTGGATGTTCCAATAATTCATAATGCAGATCCCTTAATTTTTCCATTGCCAAAACACCTTTGTGGGTAGTTGCATTGTCCTGATGATTTTTTTTCTTCTGCAAACCGGGTCTTTTCTCACGAATTTTTTCATCTGGTTCGGAATAATATTCCCCAGTTATTGTTTTACCCTTTTCAAGATAATTAATAAACAAAATGCCTTTAGCATCCCAAAACACTAATTCCATGACCTTTCCTGCTGGTGGAAACGACTTGGTCTTCTTTGGCGCTGAAAACCGGCTTCTGTCCACTGTTTTGACTGCTGTTTGGATTCTGGTGTGTAATGGTGAATCCAAGTCTCATCCATAGTAATAAATCAGCGCACAAAATCAGTTTTATTCTTGTTAATATGTTACCGTAAAAGCCCGAAAAGTGATAAATCGTAGGTTTTACCTGTAAATCCTAGCATTTACTATAGTGAGGTGGTAAAATTCCGAAAAATGCTTGTAAACGCTTCCATTTTGGGCTTTTACCAAACCATTTCAGTAAATGGTTTGGTAAAATTTACCAACACAATTTGGTAAAAGCCCATTTTGTTTAAATAATAATAATTTACCTTTGAGAATTTAAATTTGAAACATAATGTCCAGAATAACATTAAACATAACTGCTTTATTATTTTACTACATTTAATTAATGTATTATAAGAAAATGTTCATGAAATAAAAGTAACTTATTTACTTAACCTAACCAAAACCTATTCTTCCGAACCCTTTGTTGTGTTGTTTGTTTCCATCCATATTGCCAACATTGTTTTACTTTAACACTTTTAGCTTCTTTCACTTCATTCAACAGAGAATTTTATCTCTCACTTGGTAAATGAAAGTTGTTATCCTTCTTATTATTCACTGATTCACTCAAAAGATTAAAACGTTTTTCTGCACAATATCATTCATTTTCATGAAGGAAATTTTAAAAAATGTAAAATATATTAGCACAAAAACAAACTGATTCTAGATCGCAGCCGCTCACACCCATCTATACTCGCACTGTATCCAGGCTTTTACTAATTACTGTTGGAAAATGCTGGCGGCATTTACCAAAATGATTTGGTAAAAGCCTGAAATGAAAGCGTTTACAAGCATTTTTTTTACCCCCCCTCACTGTGGTAAATGCTGGGATTTTCTAGGATTTACCAATTTTTGGGCTTTTACAGTAATAAATACGTTGCAAAATATATTCTACACACACAGGCCCGTTTCTACATTTTGTGGGGCCATGTGCGAAATGGAAAAGCGGGACCCCTGAAAATTAGTAACATTTATGGAAATTTTAAATGGAAGAATATCTTGTTAATTAACTAATTAAATCAAATATGAAAATTATTTATGCACATAAATAAACAAGTATGCTCTTTAGCATCAATTTAAATAAAGGGAAAAAATTAGTTAAAAAATAAATGTGTTTGTATGTACATGATATATTATTTTATTATGTAAGTACACATTATCATATAAATACGCCAGAACAATGATTTATTTAATAATATAAATAATAATATAAAAATACAAAAACAATATCCTTTTTACTATAAAGAATGAAATATATATATAACAACTTATAAGATTTAAAAGAAATCTTAATATGTTAAATTTTATTTAACCTAATGCGCTTATCAATAAAATCATTTATAACGTTATCAAAATTCAAATTTTTTGCAATTTCATGCTCTATAGATATTATTGCTAGGGACGACAAACGTTCTTGAGACATAGAAGATTGCAAATAGGTTTTTATTAATTTTAATTTGGAAAATGACCTTTCTGCTGATGTAACTGGACTGGTCAATAATATTTTAAATGTCGTAGTCATATTTGGATAAATATCCGACAAATTATTTGCAATTATGAATTTTAAAATATTAATGGGTGCATCTTCTGGAACAATATTTCTAAAAATAATTAATTCATTGTAAAATTCAGATTCATCAATATTTGTATTTAATTTTTGATACAGCTGTTTGCAGCAAAATTTTAATTCATTTTCTGTCATTTTTCTTATTAATTTCATATAAAGAAATCCAAATGATTTTTCGTGAATTTCATACAATTCAAATCTTTTTTTGACAGATTGTAGCGCAGTATCTAAAATTATAAAAAAGAAATTTATCCTAAAATTATCTTTGTTATCACCTATGTGTGATTCATCAGGCATTTCATAATAGTCAAAAATACTTTTCTTTGACATACTCGGCTTTCTTTAAATTTTCCATTTCTAATAGATTTGACAGTTTAGCAATCTCAAAACAGCTATCAAATCCTGATATTCTCTCTCTTCAAAGTACTGCACTAGCTCTTTAATATGCTTAGTTGCTACGTCTATGGGAATTTTTGCATTTTGTAATACTTTACTTACTAAATTAACTTTTGGCAAAAGCTCATACCAAATTACAAGGCTTAATATAAACTCAAATGAATCTATTTGTTCATATATTGAAACCACTTCTACTTTCATAGTATTATCTGATGCAGTTTTAAATAATTCTTTTAGTGCATTTAAAAATTCTGGAATTTGAAAACGTACAGCTCTAACTGATTCTATTCTACATTCCCATCTTGTATCACATAACAGTTTTGGAGTTAATTGTTTAACAAATTTCTTTAATATGTCCCAACATGAAGTTGAGGTAGCAAATAATGTATATATTTTTTGTATAATTTTGCGACATCCCCTAAAATCAAATTTAAATTATGACTGGCGCAAGGAGTATAAAATGCTTTTTCGTTTTCATTTAAAATGTAAGCACGGACTCCCTTATATACTCCTTTCATATTCGCTGCTTTATCATACCCTTGCCCTCTTCAATCTGACAATTTAAGATTTAATTTATTCAGAAGTAATTTTATATTTTCAGATATACCAGTAGTGTCATTAATTGTTAAAAACGTCAAGAAGTGGTCACGAATTTCAATATCTGCTTCAAATATATGTAAAAATCTAAAAATTACTGAAATTTGCTCCTGATGACTAACATCAGGAGTACAATCGAGAATTATTAAATAGTACTTTGCCTGTCGTATCATATTTACAATATTTTGTTGAATTTTGGTTCCCATACCAACAATTAATTCATTTTGCTTCATATTAATGCTTCATATTAATTCATATTGCTTCATAATTCAAAATTACAAATTTTGTTTCATACCTATAATTTTTTTTCTCCGAACATTGCATTAAATGATCTTTTAAAAGTGGATCGAATTCTTCAATTAATTCCTTCAAAAAAAATTACCATTATGGGCTGTGTACGAAGTATCAAAATTACCTCTAAAAGCTAAATTATGTTCGGATAAATAAAGAATTGCTGCTACTATTCATCTTAAAACATTTCTTAACTGTTCTGCATCAAATTTTATGACATTTTGATTTGTCTGATCAATTGTATTGTGATTTTTTTTAAATTACATTCCATTTGTGTCCATGAATACATGCATTTCATGTGCACTGGATTTAGTTCGTGTGACTTTAATCTTTTACTTACATGTCGCCAGTCAGAAAAGCCGTTATTAGATAAAAAAATTATCACCAGAAGAAAATAATTTGCAACAAAAACAAAAAATGGAGTTGGAAGAGTTTGAATATACAAGCCATCTTCTGATTTGCTTCTCTCCGTTTGCAATTATCCTAACAGTGAGCTGTGGAAAACACCTCGTTGTCATCTTTTGGAAAATCATTTTCAGTCGGAGGAGATGGTGGACCACATTGTTCAATTTGTGTTAGTGTTGCGTTGTTCAAAATTTTGGGCCATGTTGCTGGATCATCAATAGTAAATAGTTCACCTTCCTCTGGTGTCTCAGTTTTAGGATCTTCAGTACTCGTTGTTTGACCAAACGCGTCATGTTCTCTGCTTCCTTTGAGTATTTCAGAACTCTCGTTATTAATTAATGTTGAAGCCGAAGAACTGTTTGTAGTTATTTCAGAACTCCCGCCATTAACTGATATATCTGAACAAATATATGAGTTCAACTTCATAAATTTAAACAGTGAATTTCTTTGACGTTCCTCAGCCGCTTCTTTTTCTTGTTTTCGCTTTCATTTTTCATGCCCACTTGGGTATTTTCTTCCATAATAATCTCTCTCTCATGAGTAGTCATACTCTAGAATTAAGTACGATAGATTTAATTATAAAATAAGTTGATAAATTAAAACAAAATTACTTACCTAATAAATAAAATATATCTAAAATAGATAATATTAGAAAATAAATCAATCTAATATATATTGAAAACTACTATTGAAGAAAAATTCTGATGTCGGATAACTTAAAAGCAGTTTACAAAATATATTTTTTAAGATGTTTTGCAAGTAATGTCACATAAAAAAAATTGCCATGACAGTATGTGTATACACGTACTGTCATGGCATGTACCTACTTGTTCATAAAATCATAAACTAAAATCAAAAAACTCCTTAAAATTATTAAAAATACCTGTTTTGAAATGCACTTTTTCCTATTTAACACTATGCTGTACGATATTGTTATATATCTTAGAGTAGTTTCAGATACTACTGCTCTAGCGCTACGATCTTATTTCGCTTACTATAACAACAATAGTTGGTTGTAAAATTATATAAATATATTTTTCTATATAATAATATTTTTTATATAATTATTACAATATTAATTTAATAATTAAAAAAATTAATTGCTTTTCTTTTTTCAATTTTTTGCACTTTGCGGGGACCCTGTGCCACCGCACAGTTTGCACACCGATGAATACAGCCTTGCCTACGCATTCTTTTGAAATGCCTATAAATCTCAGCAATTTCACGCACTTTGACTCGCTGGTCATCCAATACCATATCATGCACTTGATCAATGATTTCTGGTGGTGTTACACTTTTTATGGACATCCTTCACATGGATCATCTTCAAGGCTGGTACAGCCACGTTTAAACTCGGCAGCCCATTTCTTAATTGTCAAAAACGAAGGAGAAGAGTGCCCATAAACTTTTATGAACTTCAAATGAATTTCTTTTGGTGTTAAACCTTCTTTTACAAAGAATTTTATAACTGCATGATACTCAATTTTATCCATTTCAAGGGATACAGACAACATTTTTGCTTCTGATAGCTGTATAATACAAACTACTTAATACAATGACTTGTAGTTTCACATGGATGCTTATGACAGATGTACCAACTTAGAAAAAAAAATATTACTGATAGTGTTGTTGCCATCTATGATAGAGGCCAAGAACTTTTCAGAACCATCCTCGTAAAAAAAAATGTACACATTTTTATGTTGCTCTGTACACTCTAGTTCTGCACCAGCAGGACTAGTGTACAGAGGACCACCTTTCAGACCAGGTGGTCTGAAAGGTGAAAATCTCTGAACA
Source organism: Typopeltis vanoorti (assembly GCF_054136105.1). NCBI lineage: Eukaryota > Metazoa > Arthropoda > Arachnida > Uropygi > Thelyphonidae > Typopeltis > Typopeltis vanoorti. The sequence continues at coordinate 69,415,388 of NC_143555.1, read as the reverse complement.
TTGCTTGGAGCATTTTAACAGGAATAAAACTGATTTTCTGCATCAATTTATTACTGTGGATGAGACTTGGTTCACCATTACACCAGAATCCAGACAGCAGTCAAAACAATGGACAGAAATATTATTTCAATCTTTTAACCAGACTGGATGAAAAAATTCAAGAAAAGACCAGGTTTACAAAAGAAAAATATCATCTTTCATCAGAACAATGCACCTGTCCACAAAGGTGTTTTGGCAATTGGATAATTAAGGGATCTGCACTATGAATTGTTGAAACATCGACCCTATTCTCGAGATTTGGCTCCCTCTGACTTCTATCTCTTCCCAAAAACTAAAACTCTTCCTTGCTGGTCAGTGTTTTTCTTCAAATCAATTGGTGATTGCAGCTGTAGAGGGGTATTTTGCAGATCTTACTGAGAACCACTGCAGGGACGGGATAATGGTGCTGGAGCATTGCTGGAATAAATTTATTAGTCTTAAGGGAGATTATGTTGAAAAATAAAAATAATTTTGAAATTGTAAATTCGTTTTTTCATTGTTTGGCCGAGAACTTTTAGAGACCCTTGTGTGTGCGTGTGTGTGTGTGTGTGTGTGTGTGTGTGTGTGTGTGTGTGTGTGTGTGTGTGTGTGTGTGTGTGTGTGTGTGTGTGTGTGCGCACGCATATATTTATATATATATATAGAAAGTTTTTTACTTTGGATATACCTTGAATGCTATGTATTAAAGGCAAGAGCCACTACCCAGACCGGTTTAGAGCTTTATGGAGGTCTCGACAGTGGAAGCCAGACCTTAAAAATGCCAAGGTTGAAGTAATGCAGAGCTTATAAATTTTACCTAAACAAGTTGCCACAAGGTGCTTTGACCTTATTAAATAAAAATCTCAGGATGAGAGTAAGATGTAGAAAGTTTTTTACCTTGGGTATATACTATGTTAAAGATGCCAAGCAATTTTATAAGCTAGGTTTTTATCCTTTTTTCCCAAGTAAGCCAACAGACAAATAAGTCAAGTTTGCGCTTGCACGTACTCAACTTCAACCTTGGCATTTTTAGGTCTGGCTCCCACTGACGAGACCTCAATAAAGTTCGAAACCGGTCTGGGTAATGGCCCTTGCCTTTAATGCATAGAATCATACATCTCTGTAAGGGAATGTGCTTTGCATTACAGGAAAATACTAAGGAAAGTGATCAGAGCTTACTTCATCTTTACCACGAGTTACCTCAGACTTTCGCTACGTGCAGGTGCAAACTTGACTTATTTGTCTGTTTGCTTACTTGGGAAAAAAGGATTAAAACCTAGCTTATAAAATTGCTTGGTATCTTTAACATATATATATATATATATATATATATATATATATATATATTGACTGTCTAACTGATAAGCTTAGGCATTGATGGTTATTCATTACTTATTTTTCACGGTATTAACAACACCACAAACACTTTTATCCACAAGGATGTTTTATTAACGCTAATATTTCACTGATTTTCAACTCAGCATCATCAGAGCACAACACCCATGTAAACGCGACAGTGAGTGAGTGAAACAATATAATTGCAAAAGACAAAAGATCTAAAGTCCTATTTTTGGCACCCTCTAACGAAAAAAAAAAAAAAAAAAAGGGCAGCAGTTATCCAGGAGTTTTTCTTAGGATAACCGTCTCCCAAATTTTTGGCAAATTAATGCAACCATATTTGTTAAGGTTGGGAGAATTCTTCAAAGCCATTGCTGACTCAAAAAATAATCTTTCAGATCTATAACGACTCCTAAATAGCACATTCGTTTTCCTCCATCTAATCCTGTGTGAAGGAGTGTCCAAAGCGTGGTCTGCCAGTCCGGACTTGCCATAGTAATAGTAGCGAATGTATCTTTCATGTTCTTCCAGGCGGATGTTCACTGATCTTCCTGTTTGCCCATAATAGGCCAAGTCACAGTCACATGGAACTTCATACACTCCTGGGTGTGCTAAAGGGTGAAGTTTATCCTTTGGCGAGCGGATCAGAGTTGCCAGCTTGACATGAGGCTTGAAGGTGGTGCGAAGGCCATGCTTCAGCAATACTTTGGCTATCTTTTCCGATGTACCTCTGATATAGGGAATGGAAATGGTCATGTTGTATTCTTGTGTATTGGGGGGGGGGGGCAGAGTAATGGGCCTATGTAGTATTTTTTTCTATTTTGTAGGGATTGTAGCCGTTGGCTAAGAACGTATGGTGCAGGTACTGGAGTTCAGTGGTCAGAGCTGTATCGTTAGAACAAATGGCTCTGGCTCTGTGTGTAAGTGTTTTTAAAATGCTGTACTGTTGGACTGGATGATGATGTGATTGTTTATGTAGGTATCTTCCTGTGTGTGTAGGCTTCCTGTAAATAGAAAAAGATAGTGATCCATCTGAAAGGCGGGTGACTAATGTGTCAAGAAATGGTAGACAGTTATTTGATTCTTTTTCTACTGTGAAGTGAATTTTGGGGTGTTGGCTGTTTAGGTAGGTGACAAAAGCATCCAAAGTGTCTTGTCATGGGGCCAGATGGCAAACACATCATCTACATAGCGCAACCAAACTTGTGGCTTGTATGTAGCTGTGGTAAGTACTTTGTTTTCAAAGTGTTCCATGTAAAAATTTGCTAATTGGGGGGGGAGAGGGGGGAACCCATAGCAGTACCATTAATCTGTTTATAGAATTCCCCCCCCCATGTAAAGTAACCTGCATTCATGGTAAATTGAAATAATTCAAAAATATCTTGGGGAAATTTAGACTTGATTAAATCAAGAGTGTCTATAAGTGGTACATTGGTAAATAGGGAGGTGACATCGAAACTAACCATTAAGTCTGAATTTTTTAGGATTAGATTTTTAACCGGTGTTTTGAAATGGATTGAATTTTTTACAAAAGTAGAGGAGTTGCCAGTAAGAGGGGCAAGCGACTTAGCTAAATGCCGGGCCGGTTTATATGTGGGACTATCTATGCTATCAACTATGGGGCATAGGGGAACATTAGTTTTGTGGATTTTTGGTAATCCATAAATACGGGGTGTTTTAACATGAATTGGTTTTATTTTCCTGATGATTTCTTTGGGCCATGATGTCTTTTCAGAAAGAAATATTTTTAGAGTCAGCAATGGCTTTGAAGAATTCTCCCAACCTTAACAAATATGGTTGCATTAATTTGCCAAAAATTTGGGAGACGGTTATCCTAAGAAAAACTCCTGGATAACTGCTGCCCCCTTTTTTTTTTTTTTTCTTTCTGTTAGAGGGCGCCAAAAATAGGACTTTAGATCTTTTGTCTTTTGCAATTATATTGTTTCACTCACTCACTGTCGCGTTTACATGGGTGTTGTGCTCTGATGATGCTGAGTTGAAAATCAGCGAAATATTAGCGTTAATAAAACATCCTTGTGGATAAAAGTGTTTGTGGTGTTGTTAATACCGTGAAAAATAAGTCATGAATATATTGACTATGTAATGACTTTTATGAGGTACGCTTGTCTTGTTCCAATGAACTCTGTGTTTAGTACAGATAACATGCTCAAGCAAGCCCACACTGTTCACGCTCATGATGTTTAATATAAGACTGATATTCTACTATATGAATAAAAGCAGATATTCCAGTTTGTCTAAAATAAGATATCCAACAAAAACATGGAATCTGGTAGTTGCCTGGAAAACCGAGAGGCAGAAGGAAAAGCATCCTTAAGAAAAGCAAGAAAGATGAAGATTTTTCTGATGGTGCAAAAGGCAACAGAAATGTTCAGTGGTTTTAAACTTTTTTCTATGCATTCAGAAATGTTTGTTCTGCATTCTTTATTTTCTGACGAAGTTTTACAAAAATAATTAATATTAAGTTTACCTTCTTAGTTTTAATGATTCCTGCATCAAAAAAGCATTTAACAGTTATCGAACCTTTGCCACTTCTAATATAGAGAAATAAATCACATTCCTGTGTGCAAAGCATTTCTGAATGCATAATGAAAATTTTGAAACCACTGAACATTTTTGTTACCTTTCATCCCCATCAGAAAAATCTTCACATATCTTGCTTTTCTTAAAGATAAGCTTTTGCCTCTAGGCTTTTCAGGAATCCTCTTGATTCCTTGCTCTTGCAGCTTATCTTTTTTTGGACAAATTGGAAAATATGCTTATATTCATATAGAAGATTATAAGTCTTACGTTAAATATCATAAGCCTTGAACAGTCTGGACTTGCTGAGCATGCTGTCTGCACTAAACATACAGTTCCCCGGAACAAGATAAGAAGAGTTCTTGATAATAGTTATTTTCTCATAGGACATTGTTATAAAGAAACATGTGAAACATTACTTCATTGCCCTAACTAAAACAGATCTAATGGTCTATGTCTATCCTCTTTATGGGATAGATGTAGAAACTGCTATAAATTTGGGGACTGCCATTCTGTCAGAAGCAACAAAAATGTCTATTTTTTAATTCAACCATAGTTTGAATATTCTGTGGCCTTACTCATTTCTTTGTGATTATCATTGCTTGACTTTGAGAATTCTGATGGTGAAATATTATCGTTATTGTTTTTTTATGTTACTCCACAAAAAGGTTTTTGTAAACCTTTTAATACATTCATGTTGTGGGTTAGTTGATTTTTTTTCTAATTTTATTAAATTTCTTTATTTATTTTTCTTTCTTTCTTTATTTTGCATAATTCAGAAACACTGCTCTAGAGACCAAACATGGAACATTTTCAAGCCACTTCAGGCCTTTAATAAGTGGGGCAGTGGTCTCATAACTGAGTAGTGAAACTCGCCTTCCACATAAACCATGCATTGGCCTGTTGGTTGGAGAGCATATATACTATCTGCTCTACCAACAAAGATAGCAAGTACTTGTTTGATTTTGTCTGCCCATTTTGTTGGGATAATCCATTAACAGATTTTGTAGTAATACATAAAGTGTTGGATAAACCGTCTATTATATGCATTTCTGTTCTCCATCATAATTTGTTACAGAGAAAAATCTGAAACAAATCCCTCAACAATAAGGAAAAAAAGGTCACGTAATAGGCTCTTCAGGTGAACATAGTACATCTCAGGATCCACTTGCATTAACAAGTTGACCTGATAAAAATTGCTTTGGGAAGTATAGTGTATATATCCCAGTGATCTCTTCCCACATTGTTTTTAAAGGGTGGTTATCCTTGAGGAGGATGCGCACTGCATGCTGCTCTAGATAAAATATTAATTTTTAAACAGTATTTAGTATGGTGTGGTTTTGAATTTTATTATATATACAGGGTGTTCGGGATAAATTTGACATATTTATAATTAATTATATTTTTCCGTAAGTTACATGTATTAACACACACTTCTCTTCATATTAAAGTTTGGACCCTTCTTCATTCATATACAAGATGTCAGAAAGGATGGATAGCTGGAACCCACCTGAATCATGGAAGAGAATAACTTGTATCATGATGATTCGTGCCCGCCATCAAAATAAGGATATTACGACTGCTGCCCAATGCTCCCTGAATACAGTAAAAACAATCAGGCATGAACTAGAGACTTGCAATGGTGACTACGAGGATGTAGCAAGAAGAAAGATCCCTAGCAGACGATCTGATTGCGTTCGTACAGCAGAATTCCTCGCAAATCTGCAGGAACAGGTGTTGAAGAACCCTGGCATTGGAATTCGGGCTTTGTTCGTGGAGTTGCTAACTGTAGTCAAGCCCTGGATAACAAGGGTAGCCAATGGTAGGCCGTATGTATGGCAGCAGGATTCGGCCCCTTGCCACACCTCTGGGAAAAGTCAAAAATGGTTGTCTGAAAATTTCTACGACTTCACCAGTCCAAATGTTTGGCCTCCAAACTCCCCAGACCTTAACCCCATGGATTATTTTGTATGGGGCGCAGTTGAAAAAGACACCAATCGCACTTCCAGTAATACAAAAGCCCAGTTAATGGATAAAATTAAAACAGTTTTTGCGGCCCTTCCCAGGGAGACTGTAGCATCAGCTTGTTCGAGGTTCCGAAGCAGAATTGAAGCTGTGATCGATGCTAATGGTGGTTATTTTGAGTAAATCTTGTTGATAGTATTGTAATTAACTCTGCCTGTAATGTTTTTTGTCAATTCATTAAATTTAATAGATACAAAGAAGATTTTCTTTTTCCTTACGAAACTGTCAAATTTATCCCGAACACCCTGTATATATATATATATATTTTTTTTTTTTTAATGCCAATACCTATAGAATAAGAATGGAATATTATTTATTGATTTTTTTTTTCCTCCCTAAACTTATGTCTAATTTCAGGATTTTCTTTCTTTCTTTCTTGAAATTGTAGTATTCAGACTTTTCTGACAGATAATTACTAGAGTTGCAGTTCTCACAGATAATGTGAATTGATATGTGTTGCCCAAGTCAATGCTAGTCTTTTCTTGAAGAATATGAAGAATTCAAAAAGCAAGTCAAGTTTAAATTTTGATGAGACACTAATTGATTTTAAAGAATGTAAGGTAAATATGTTAAATTTATTATTATTGCTATTATCATCAAATGTTTTTTCAAACGATCGTAATTTTTTTTTTCCTATTAGGAGTTCAATGTGATCTCCTAATGAAACTGTAAAATAAATGTTAATTATTTAAATTTTATTAACTATGTCTGAACTTAACTTTGACTTTACTTTATTCTGCTTCACTAAGTTAGGAATCTAAGCTACTTTAACACAAACTTCTCAAGGTTAGGCTTAAGTTTGCTTAACCTATACCTCGCAATGCTAATCTTCACCCTGACCAGTTTCTGTCCCCCCTTGCTATTAAACAAACTTTGTGTTATAAATAAGTCTAATGTATGCAGTTCCCCACTCTCGCACAAAATCAAATTAAGAAATTTTTTTTTTCCGACTGCACCACCTAATTTGATTAAATATTGTTTGAAAGATAGGGTGAGGACAACAGGAATTAATCACAAAGTATATACATTAATTCTCTATATGCAAGTCATGACTCATATCTTGTTATGCCCGCAGGTTCGCAAATTTTTTTCGAGATAGTGCATTGGCTAAGGAATAAAACCAGGTAATTACAAAACAAAACATTTATTTTTGATCTAGTGCAATAGGTACAGAGCACATAATATTTACTGAGAGATTATTTCACTCAAAAGTTTTAACTCACTACAAATGGAATTCTAGCAACAGAACGTTCACTACCAAAAGAAACTCATTATACCTTAACATAATGATGTCTCCTATGACACCACTATGCACATATATGCTTACAAGCTAACATAATTCTTCCTATCACATATAAGTTTAGAATTTCACATTATTCCTCCTATAAGAATCTGTAACGTAATATTCTTCCAGCCACATACGATGCTTATTTAACACTATTCCCGATTTTATCATATACACTCTCTTAAATTAAACATACTTAACAACAAATAATTTTCCCTCAACTTATAATCAAGTTACTGCCTGTTTACAAATAATATCTCGCAATCACACATGATTCTGAGGTACATTCTCTTAGCAAAAAATACAATTTAAATTATTGCTTACTTGCAACTACAACGAGTGCAAAGTCCAATTAGCTCAAAGCAGACTACATTGAGACTGGAGCTGGTCATTCTTCGTGCTGCTTGGACTATGTTGGTGGTTTCCCATAGAATTTTCCTCTGTCGAACTTGCTGGGGTTCTGCTGTAGCTACCTGGAGCTAGAGAGAGGGCTGGTGGTGGAAAGACATGAGATGTCAGCGGCAGAAGAGCAAGCCTCCTGGATGAAGGGAAGGAGCCCCAAGGAAGTCAAAAGTAAAAAGCCTAGAACATTCCGAGCCAAGCATCGCATTCCCTTTTATGCAGATTTTCAGCCCTTTCTTCTTAATGATGAACTTACCAGGATTAGCCAGTAGCAAAATGATGGCATTGCTGGCCGTTCAACCATACGATCTTTGGATGGTACTTATCACCACTAATCTGGCTTAATCCCTACTAAGCTTTACTAACAGGTCAAAATGTATGTGCATCCTTATAGTAAATTTTATAACATCTTATTTAGTACATTTTTCTTTCATAATTTCGAACAAAAAACTGGAAAATCTATAGTGCAAATTTATGAAGTTTAATTTCTCGCGAGAGATTTTACAGAACACATGAAACCTAATCGATCCCTTGACTTTGGTAATTATGTCTAGTTATCAGAATTTAACTCTCAATAACAGGAACAATAACAGAATGGAGGAAATAGCGTGACTTCCTCCATTCTTGATTATCTTATTACATAAAAAGGGCAGCAGAGATGATATCAGTAACTATAGGCCAATCAGTTTGCCATCACAATTGAACAAAATGTTTTTATCCATTATATTAAATAGGATTACAAGGTTACAAGAATTACAAGCCATATGAACAAGCAGAATTCAGAACAAGATTTTCTACAATAGATCATATCCACACTATTAACCAAGTAATAGAAAAAACAAATGAATATCATCTTCCTGCATATTTAATGTTTGTAGATTTTGAAAAAGCTTTGATTTCTTTATATCAGTCAGAAATAATGAACAGCTTAAAACAACAAGCTATCCCAACAAAGTATATTCGATTATTAAAAACTGTATATCAAAACTCAACAGTTTAAAGCTAAAAGATCAGGGAAAGGTATTGGGAGAGGAGTAATGCATGGAGATCCTATATCACCCAAATTGCTTTCTGCTACATTAGAAGAAGTCCTTAAGAATGTCTCATGGGAAAGCTGTGGAATTAGCATCATTGGAATAAAATCACTTACATTTTGCAGATGACAGTGTTCTTTTAGCAAAAAAAAAAAAATAAAGATGCTTAAGAAATGCTAAATGATCTTAATAGAGAAAACAGAAAAAAGGGTTTAAAGATTAATCTAACTTAAACCAAACTGAACTAAAATTAACAGGTAATCATATTGAAATTGTGGAGAACTATATTTCCTTGGTTACTTACTTACTTTTAAGGAAAAACAAGATAAATAAGTAGAAGAATCACATAAAGGACAAAGTATTTTGGCTGTATATAAAGATTATCTGTATTTACTTATGCCTTAAAAGAAAGCTCTTTAATATATGGATTATTCCAGTGTTTATCTTTGGAAGTGAGACCTGGGCAACAACTAAAAAACATGAAGACAGGTCGCATGTGGCCCAGAGAGTCTTGGAGAAAGAATGCTTTGCATAATAAAAAGGGATAGAATAAGAAATACTAAAATTAGAGAGATGACTTATGATGTAGAAGATGTTGTGAAGCATGTAAATGGAGATGGGCTGGCCATATTAGTAGACTTCTAGATGAAACGTAGACAAAATTAAGTGCTAAGTGGATACCAAGAGAAGGAAAGGTCATCAAAGAACAAGATGGAGGGATGATCTACAAAGGTTTGACATGAGATGGTCGACATTGGCTAAGGACAGACAGAACCTGAAAGTTAAGGGGGTAGGCCAGTTTTTTTTTTTTTAGCCTCTTTTCATCCAGCAATGGATGAAAAGAGGCTAAAAAAAAAAAAAAAATGAAACACTTAATAACTGTGGTTTTGGGGCAGTGCATGAAGAACAAAAACTGCAGAAAAATATCAGTTAAAAATCTCTTAGAGAAATTTTTTCAGGAATAATGCGCAAATATTCTCCCCATCTTTTCATATTCCTCTTCCCCTCTAAAAAAAGCATTATTTATGTAATTTGAAAGTGCAGACAAAAATATCAGGAATTTGATGATCGTTATTATTATTATTATTCAGCCCTCCATGGAGTCAAAAGACTCATTGTGGGAGGTCCATCCTAAGAACATAAAGTCTGTCAAGACTCATCGGGGGGGGGGGGGGTCCCCTAAGAAATACAAAGTCTATCATACCACTCCTTAAACTCATTGACCGTTCTCACTCTCACCACTCCATCAGGCAATGCATTCCACGGTTCAACCACCCTCCATGAAAAGATACCACTCCTCACCCTCTTGCTCACAGTTTCCTTTCGTAACTTCCAGGTATGGCCTCTTGTCATCACTCCTTCCTGCTGTTCAACCAAGCGAAAGAACTCCCCAGTGTCAACCCTGTAACCACCTCTCAACAGTTTAAAAGTCTCAATCATATCACCTCTCCTTCTTCTATCCACCAAACTCTGCAGTCCACATTCCCTCAGCCGATCCACATAACCAAAATTGTACAGTCCTGAAACCCTCCTTGTTATCCGCCTTTGTACCCTTTCCACAGTTAATTTATCCCCTTCAAATCCTGGGGACCAAATCTGAGAACAGTAATCTAAGTGTGGTCTGATCAGAGACTTATACAACGGAATGATAACCCTTTTATCTCTGCAGGTCATTGTCCTTCTCATAATTGCAGCAATCATCTGTGTTACCTTCACCACCTTTGCAATATGTCCCCTAAATTTCAGGTTTCTATCAATCATCAACCCCAGATCTCTTTTCTCCCTTACTTCCTCCAGTATAACTCCTCCCATAGAGTATGCAGCATCCCATCAATGTTTCCCAAACCTCAAGACCTTACATTTTGCTGCATTAAACTGACATCCCCATTCATTTGCCCATCTATCTAGCTTATTCAAATCTTCTTGCAGGGCTACCACATCTGCACTATTACTAATAATCCTTCCCAGCTTCGCATCATCCGCAAACAACTGAATATCCCCTTGCAATCCACTGGCAATGTCATTGCTATAAAGGTTAAACAATATAGGTCCTAATACTGAGCCCTGTGGGACCCCACTTGTAACCCTTATCATTAATCAAATCCTGACATCCTGTCAGTAGACATTTGTTTTGACCAGAGTGGCTGTATTGGTGAAACCGGATGTAGTCCTTGTGTTCTGAAATTCTGATATTTGCTGTCCTGCCTGTTTGGGCAAAGTAGGACAGCTTACAGCTGCAAGGGACCTGGTATATACCAGGTAGGTCTAGGGGGGTGGGTGGAGGTTGGTCTTTAGTAGAGCGGATAAAGGATGCCAATATTTTTTATATGGTCTGTAACAAGAAGTTAAGTCATGTTTTTTTAGGATTTTTGTAATTTTTTCCCAGGTGCCTCGCTAATCTTTTTGTTAATCTTTCCTCTCCATTCTGTTTTAAGTGACTATAACACTTTAGATTAGCTCTGCTCACACATTCCTTCCCAAATGCTAACAATACCTGGTTCCTTCATAATATCATTATTTTTAGTATGATTCTACTATTACTGCCATTTATTCATTCCCGTATGGATCTATGAAACTTAAATACAGATCCTTGTACTCCCATGATTATTTCTCATCCATTTGTTTTAACACATTCATGCTGGGCTGTGTCTTGCACATATTGTATTCCAGGCAAGAACTTACTTTACTCATTTCACATGATCCTTCTGCATCATTTTGGTGCATTTTACAAAGTTATCAATATATGTGCCTTCTCGTGGAAAGGCTTAGATGTTGGTTATGCATTTTTTACTAAATAATTTAAGGAAATTACAACGTCAACTAGGATATACATTAAAATAAATTTTAATATACTTCAATATTTTGGCAACGTCATGCTGCCATTTTCAAGAAACTTAAGAACAAGACACGTGCACGTAGGCACAAGTGAGGAAGAAGCAGGAAGCTATTATTTCTCTTAAAGTCCTGATGGTGCCCCTAGCAGGCAATGTTGGTATTCTTGGGCGATTGGGCTGAAGGTCTTCTGATGTAGGTTTCCCAAATTTGAGGCAGTCTCATGCAGCCAAATTTGTTGAGGTTTGGATTGTTTCATAGGGCTGAAGCTGATTCCATGAAAAGCCTTTCATATTTGTATTTACTACCGGTGTATTATCGTGGCTTTCTTTCACCGTATCCAGCGCATGGTCAGCAAGACCAGAGTGGCTGTATTGGTGAAACCGGATGTAGTCCTTGTGTTCTGAAATTCTGATATTTGCTGTCCTGCCTGTTTGGCCAAAGTAGGACAGCTTACAGCTGCAAGGGACCTGGTATACACCAGGTAGGTCTGGGGGGGGGGGGGAGTCTTTAGTAGAGCAGATAAGGGATGCCAATTTTTTATATGGTCTGTAACAAGAAGTTAAGTCATGTTTTTTTAGGATTTTTTTTAATTTTTTCTGAGGTGCCTCGGATATAGGGTATGGTGATGGATTTAGAGTAATTCTTGTTGTGAGAGGAGGGGGGGGACTTGTGGTTTACTGGTTTCAATATTTTTTGGATTTTTTTTGGGTGGGGGTACGGGGGTAGCCATTGGCTGAGAAAGCGTTGAGAATGTGGTTTAGTTCTGTGGTCAGGGCATTGTCATTTGAACAGATAAGTTTAGCGCTGTTGTGTAGTGTCTTAATGACTCCATATTGTTGTGAGGAGGGGTGGTGGGATTGTTGGTGAATGTATCTGCCTGTATGGGTGGGTTTTCTATAGACTGAGAAAACTAAGGTTCCATCAGGCTGGCGATTTACTAGTGTGTGTGTGTCTAAGAAAGGAAGGCAGTTGTTTTTTTCTTCTTCCAGAGTGAATTTGATTCTGGGGTGTTGGTTATTTAAGTGTGTTAGGAAGGAGTGGAGTGCATCGGAGCCATGTGGCCAATAGCGAACACATCATGAACATAGCGAAGCCAAATGGTTGGTTTTTATATTGCAGAGTTTAAGGTTTTCTCTTCAAAAGTCTCCATATAAAAGTTGGCCAAGGATGGGGAGAGTGGGGGAACCCATGGCTGTCCCCTCTATTTGTTTGTAGAATTTTCCTTGCCAAACAAAATAGCCTGAGTTCATTGTGAACTGAAATAGGGCTGTGATATTGAGCGGAAATTTAGCTTGGATTAGCTGTAAGAATTCTTTGAGTGGGACATTTATGAATAAGGAGATACGAATTGAACGCGGGATATGACACCTTCCAAACCACGTCGCCAACGATATTAGACTGGATGTGGCTTGTGTTCTGACCAAAGCTAAACCACCAAAAGCCAACATGCCCAGTTAGGAAATTAAATCTCTACTAGAATTAAAGAAAAACAAGAAAATAATAATCACCAAAGCTGATAAAGGGAACGCCACAGTATTGCTTAACCAAAAGGATTACACAGGTAAGCTGAAAGCTCTATTGTTAGATCGGGCTACTTACCTCCCTATCGAGTACAATCCCACCAACTCACAAATTAGAAAACTCCCATAGTATTACGTCCCATAGTAGATGGCATTGATTCCCCCACATACAAACTAGCTAAACATTTGGCCAAAGCTCTCTCACACTATACTGGCAACACACCTTCACACATAAAAAACTCAGCCCACTTCAAAGCCAGCATAAAAAACCTTACACTCAAACACACTGACATAATGTTCAGTTTTGATGTCTCCTCCTTATTCACAAATGTCCCACTCGAAGAATCCTTAGAGCTAATTCAAGCTGAATTTCCTCCTGATATCACAGCCCTATTTCAGTTCACAATGAATTCAGGCTATTTTGTTTGGTAAGGAAAATTCTACAAACAAATAGAGGGAACAGCCATGGGTTCTCCATTCTCCCCACCCTTGGCCAACTTTTATATGGAGAGAAAGCCTTAAACTTGGCCCCACAAAAACCAACCATTTGGCTTTGCTATGTTCATGATGTGTTCGCTATTTGGCCACATGGCTCCGATGCACTCCTCTCCTTCCTAACACACTTTAACAACCAACACCCCAGAATCAAATTCACCCTGGAAGAAGAAAAAAACAACTGCCTTCCTTTCTTAGACACACACACACTAGTCACCCACCAGCCTGATGGAACCTTGGTTTTCTCAGTCTATAGAACACCCAACCATACAGGCAGACACATTCACCAACAATCCCACCACCCCTCCTCGCAACAATATGGAGTCAATAAGACACTATACATCAGGGCTAAACTTATCTGTTCAAATGACAATGCCCTGACCACAGAACTAAACCACATTCTCAACACTTTCTCAGCCAATGGCTACCCCCTCCAAAAAAAAAAAAAAAAAATCCAAAAAATATTGAAACCAGTAAACCACAACTCCCCCCCCACACACACACAACAAGTATTACTCTAAATCCATCACCATACCCTATATCTGAGGCACCTCGGAAAAAATTACAAAAAATCCTAAAAAATATGACTTAACTTCTTGTTACAGACAATATAAAAAATTGACATCTCTTATCTGCTCTACTAAAGACCCCCCTTCCCCCGACCTACCTGGTGTATAATAGGTCCCTTGCAGCTGTAAGCTGTCCTACTTTGGCCAAACAGGCAGGACAGCAAATATCAGAATTTCAAAACACAAGGACTACATCCAGTTTCACCAATACAGCCACTCTGGTCTTGCCGACCATGCGCTGGATACCTGCCATAGAATACGGTGGCAGAAAGCCACGATAATACTCCGTAGTAAATACAAATATGAAAGGCTTTTCTTGGAATCAGCTTCAGCCCTAAGAAACAATCCAAACCTCAACAAATTTGGCTGCGTGAGACTGCTTCAAATTTGGGAAACCTACATCAGAAGACCTTCATCCCATTCGCCCCAAGATTACCAACATTGCCCTCTAGGGGCACCATCAGGACTTTAGGAGAAATAATAGCTTCCTGCTTCTTCCTCACTTACTGTTTGTTTTGCCTGCATGCACGTGTCTTGTTCTTAAGTTTCTTGAAAATGGCAACGCGACATTGCCAAAATATTGAAGTATATTAAAATTTATTTTAATATATATCCTAGTTGACGTTGTAATTTCCTTAAATTATTTAGTTAAAAAAAACAAAAAAACTATATGTGCCATGACAGTTCAGTTTTTTTCTGTAGAATTTTATTTGGAAAGTTAGTATTTTTGAAATCTAAATGATGTAGAAAACATCATTCTATCTGATTTCAAGTGAGGAGATTGGAATGTAAGAGACTGAAGTGCTCGACAATGGAAATAGTAGTAGTGTGAGAAATAATGAGAGAGAGAACATGAATGAAAGAGGAACAGAAAAAAAAAAAGGGGGGGGGCAGAGCCCTAGTGGATAGGGAGCATAGGAAGAGTGAATGTTGAAAGTTGTAGTGAATGTGTGTGAGGACAAGACATAGAAATGGAATGGATCGAGATGTAAGTGAGGTTGTGAAGTTTTCTTTATTATGTTATGTTAAGAATATTTAAGATGTTATATTTAAGAGGTCGTCTATTGCACCATTTGTAATATTCTAATATTCAATTATCAACTTTATATTGCTATCAACCGCACCTTTTATTCCTTTTACATGTGCACTTTAGTCCTAACTTATTTCTTCTACTTTACTCAAATAAAACTATAATCTGCTTAATATAGACCTCACTATTAATCCTTTATAATCTTCTTTATGTCTACACTGTTAGTGAATGACCTTTGTTATTAGTCTATCCATGATAAACAGGTTACCAACTCTCAAACTATGCAATTTAGAAAAATTTATTTGTTTAACGACTGCACCATTCTAAATTGTATATATAGCCTGAGAATTTAAGTAGAGAACATATGCAAGATCAAATTTAACATACACAATTCTTTATAGCTAGTCGTGGCAATTCTTAATTAAACAGGCTTGCAGGGTCGCTAATTTTTTGGAGACAGTGCATTGGCAAATAGATCAGGCAAGATAGTTACATGAAAACATTTTATTTTAACCTAGTAAAATAGTACAATGCACAAACAAATAGGAGACATTAACTCTCTAAGGCTTATTACATACACAGTAAGCAAAATATGCGACTGAAGATTATATACACAACACTTAGTTAATCCTGTCACAATGCTTAGATATCTAAATTAGACATGTAGGTGCTTCTTATGTTACACTTAGCTAAATTTCGTTCACTGCATATACACTCGGGTCTCTTTTTATGCGGATTTGAAGTTATGTAGTGCATAACTTCAAAACTTATGTACTGTTGTACATAATGAACAGCATGTTGCAGCACATTCTGGCTTGAAGTGAGTAATGTGTAAGCAGTGAGTGTCCGTGAAGTTTAATTTTGAATGTGAGTAAGTGTTTTTGTCTTTTCATTATCAAAAGCCTAAATTTTGAACTAATTTTTATTTTAAAGATTTAATTTGGCCCAATGGAGAGGAAAAAAAAGCACCAGAGAAAAGCAATTTCTTTAGAAATGAAAATTGCAATTTTAGATCGCTTTGCAAAAGGAGAGAGAGATCTACGGCGATTGGTAAACATTTTAATTTAGGTGAATCTACTATAACAGCAATCAAAAAGAATGAAGTCACAATAAGAAAATCTCGTTTCTGGCACAAAACTAGGAGCCAAATTATCATCGTACTCAAGAGATGCTTTATTAGAAAAAATGGAACGAGCACTCATAATTTGGATTGAAGAATTAACTCAAAGAAGAATTCCTATAAGTGGTTATTTAATTAAACAAAAAGCTCTTCGGTTTTATGAAGAGATGAAGCAATTGGAGCCATCTAGTAGGTCTACTTCCTCTTCCCAGGCTGATAAAGACTTTTCGGCTAGCAAAGGGCAGTTAACTGGGTTTTTAAAAAAGAATGCACTTCATAAAGTGAAGATTACAGGCGAGGTTGCAGCAGCAGATGAAGAAGCAGCCAAAAATTTTCAAGAGAAGGTAGCCAAAATTATTGAAGATGATGAATATTATCCTGATCAAGTGTTGAACGCCGATGAAACAGGATTGTTTTGGAGGAAAATGCCTAGTCGAACTTGCATCGCAAAGTCTGAAAAAAAAGCAAGTGGGTTTAAAGCAAGCAAAGATCAAGTAACGTTGTTACTTTGTAGCAATGCATCAGGGGATCGAATGCATTGGATTTACTAGGAGGGGTTTCGAATGTTGAAACCCCTCCTAGTAAATCGATCTCTAAGACCACATGCTCTTAAAGGCAAAGATCTAAAACAGCTATAGGTACATTGGATGGCTAATACAAAGGCATAGGTAATAACTGCTGTATTTACTGAATGGTTCAATAATTGTTTTGTACCAGAAGTGAAAACATGAAGCAAAACGCTCTTAATTTTAAAGTTTTATTAATTGTTGACAGCGCACCAAGTCATCTGCATTTAGAACATCCAAATATGCAGGTAGTGTTTTTTCCACCCAATACAACAAGCATTATTCAGCCATTAGATCAAGGCATAATTGCTACTTTTCAAAAATATTACGTTAAGCACACTTTTCGATTTATATTGGATAAACTAGAAAATGAATCATTAACAGTAACTGATGTTTGGAAATAATTTTCTATTTTATAGACTGTGTAAATCATGTTGCATCTGCTAATGCTGAAATAAGACCACAAACTTTAAATGCCTGCTGGAAAGCAGCTTGACCTGGATGCATTGCATACAGTGCAACCATACAAACATCTACATTATCAGCTGAAATCATTACTTTGGCACAGGAAATTGGTGGAGAAGGCTTTGATACATTTAGCCAGAATGATGTAGACGAATTATTTGTGGATAATGCCTTAAGTGAAACTGAAAATATAATTCGAGAAGGTCTTGAACTGTGTAATAAATTGGAAAATCATTTTCTTGTTAATGACACAAATTCTGAATAAGCCTTTAAATTCTAATGTGAGGCTGAAGAACTGTATGTCTGGATATTGCAAGCTGTATAAAAAAATTAGTAAAATAATCATCGCAAAGTTTAATAACTGATTACATTGTCAGAAGAAAAAATCAGCACAGAACGAGGGTGAAGCTAATTCTGTTTGTGAAGAACCATTGCCTTTACCATACAGATCTGATGCGCTGACTATCTCTTCTGGTGATGAAAGTGATTTCGCACCAGTTTGCAAACGTTGCCGAATATTGTCTAATAGTGATGATAATTCTGATGACAAGATGTAAAAAGAATAACAATTTTTAAAAATTTTTTTTATTGGTTAACATTACTTTTCAATAAAATTAAATGAATAAAGCTTTAAAACAAACTTAGGCATTCTTATTTTCCTGAATTTTTATAAACGTTTTATGCGATTTTAGGTTTATTTTAATTCATTGGTTCGGTTTTATGCAGTTTTAGAAAAGTATGAAATGTATCCCTAATTTTTCAACGTAAGTTAGGTCTTTTTGTGTGATTTTTTATATGGTTTTCTGTGGAACGTATCTACCACATAAAAAGAAACCTGACTGTTATATAGGTTAACATTTGTTTTCCCTTTCATTTCTGCAACTTATTAACTAACTAAATACTAACAATTTCCTGTAAGCACACATAGAATTCTCATTTATAAATTTTTAAGACATTAACAAAATTGTGCTTACTTACATTGACTTTTACAAACACATTTCAATCAACGTGAACAAACCTCAGTTAGCTTAGCTTGACGTTGCGTTTCTTCTTGGGTATACTGGCTGTTGTCTGGATGATCCTAGCAGTTCTGCTGGAAGTTTTCTGGGAAAGCTTAGGTTGATTTTCCGTTGCCTTAGGTTGATTTTCCACAAACTGGAATGGAACTATGAAAGTCACCGCGATTTCTAATGGCTAACCACACTCTTGTAGCATGTCCACAGGAAATTCATTGAAAATTATGGCCTCCCCCCCCCCACACACACCTGGAGGTACCTGGAACCAAAATCTGGAGACAAAAAAAAAAAAAAACCCTGAGCTTCAAGCCAAGAGCCTTTTTATATCGTTGCTAATCCTTTGTTCTTTTGATGTAGTTTCCAGGATTACCCACGAGCATGATGCCGTAACTTCGGCTCCCTCCGTTCTTGGGCACATATTTCTGTATTTGCATAACCTTGCAAACTTTTGTTTTTACTTTGTCATCACTATAATCTGGGTTAATCCCATACTTTTCATTTTACATCAGGCAGCTCTCGGTTTATGCCTCAGTTCCATTCCTGAAAAAACGGCCATAAAATGAACCCAATTTTAATGGGAGGTATGAAGTTATGTTCCATGCAGTCAAAAAATATGCACATAAAGTATGTGTAACATTATTATATTTAAAGCTTTGATAATACATACATATATATTTATTAAAATAAAATGATTAATAACGAAAACAAAACAAAATTATATACAAAAAATATGAAACTTCAAAAAGATATTACATATTTCTATGTTGAAGTTCCTGGTTTCGGATAACCTGCATTTTTTTAAAAAAAAGTATCCACTGTTAACTGCCTAGATTTTCTTTTTCTTTCTTTCTTTAAGGAGTTCAGTGTAAGGTCGAATAGATGCAATTACACTCTTTTTTTACATTTGCACTCCGTTCCCAATCGTGGTCCATTTCGCAGAGTTCATCAGTCAATGTCTCTATGCTTGCAAGGATACGTTGTAAATCAGCCGTTTTCATATCTCTTAGAGGATCTTCTTCGTTTTCTTTCTCCTCCTTTGGATTTTGACTTAATTGTTTGGCTAATTCTTTGAAGTCTTCATTGGAAAGCGGTTTATCGTGGCTCTTCTGTCACATCTTCAGCTGTAATATCATACAATCCCACCTCTCGCGCAAGCTTGGTAACATCTTCAATAACATTCTCCTCTTGTTCTAATTCCTCGACGTCATGCATAAATGCTGGAAGAAGTTTTTGCCATGCTCCTTTTAAACACTTTGCTGACACGTCGTTCCAAGCTGCCTTGATGTTATTAATGCCCTTCAAAATATCGAATGATCGCCAATAGTCTTTAATAGTTTTTCCTAAAGTGTCCAAGACTCTTACCATTTCCATAAATGTTATAAGACTATAATAAGCTTTGAAGATTGATATAATCCCCTGATCCATCAGTTCATAATTGTAGTAACAGTCGATGGAGGTAAGTTCATACTTCTACAGACATTAGCACGTGTCTGCCCTTCTTCCATTCTTTGAATCACCTCCATCTTCTTTACAAGTGTAATTGATTTCCGCGCCTTCTTAATACCAAGTTCTGCTAATTTTTCTGTGCTTCTATTATCAGACATGGTATGTAATTACGTACTTTACCAATTTAAATATGTATGTACATAAAAAAAATTAAATAGAACAATTAGGTAGATTAAACATTAAAACTAGGTTTGATACATATATGTCGTAGTAACTCGTTAAACACTTAAACATTAGAGTGCCTACTAGCGTTGTTTCTCAGTCAACCACACTACAGTAAGAAAGCACGCGCAGGCATCTGGCGTTATTGTGAATCGGCGTAAACCGAGGGCTGCCTATACTTCAATATACATTAATTTATGCATTTTAACAGTAGACGTATAACATTCATTTTAATACATTATAATTTCTATATGTTTGAAAACCTCTGTAAAATCGATCTCGGAAATTTAATTAAAAAATTTATTGCGAGAGATTTTACAGGGTAGTTAAGACTGAAGAGATATATAGAGTAAGCGATGATAAAGGCAATTGGACAAGGGGCAGGTGTGGTGGTGAAATTACAACCAACAAGTGGTCGTTCTGGTTATACACCTAAAAGTGAACTCTGTTTATTTACAAATGTCAGAAGTATCAGAAATAAGGGAAACAAAATGGTTTCATTGATTGAGTTTATTTGCTTCAAAATCATTGTAATAAGTGAAAGATGAAGACGATATCCTAACAGGAATAGAAATGGAAGGGTACAGTGTTTTTCACAAGGATAGAAAGGACAAGAAGGGTGGGAGAGTCCTGCTGATGATAGCAGGGGAATCATGTCCACATAAGGTAGACATGAAAGAGGGAAATAGTCACTATGGTTTTGAGGCAGTGTGGTGTGGAGTGGGGGTTGACGACAGGAATAGTTGGATGTTGCTTTAGGCCAGAGAATGTAGAGGGAGATGATGAAGAAATGTATAAGCAACTTGGGTTAGTGAACAAGGGAAGGGTAATTGTTATGGATGCTTTTAATTATGGCAGTGTCGATTGGAATGAATAGATAGTATTTGGGAATAAGGAAAATGAATTTCTCGAGCTCTTGAAAGACAAGTATATTAGTAGTATGTAAAGGAGGACATGTGAGGATTGAGAATTTTAGATCTGGTCATTTCATCAGAGGATGTAATTGTGAGTTAGGTTTCGCACTTCCCTTGAGTTGGTGAAAGTGATCACCTGGGTTGTGGCTAGCCATATGAACACTTTTGTGAGGAAAGGATATATGTGGAATTATAAGGCTGGCGATTATGACAAGCTTAGAAGATAGCTTGGAGCTATAGCATGGAATGAGGTTTTGAGCGTAAAGGAAATCAGTGCTACTTGGGAACTGACAAAGAAATACTTAACAGCATCAGTAGGCGAATATATTCTGAAGGTCAAAAGGCTGAATAAAGTAAGTGTCAAATGGATGAATGTGGTAATTAAGCATAAAATCTGGAAAATGACACTTTGGAGGCAGTACAAGATGAATGGTGTTGTACGAGAAGCAGCTAAAGAATTGTCAGTACCCTTGACCATTTTGTTTAATTTGAGTCTCGGGTCTGGGTTAGTCCCGAGCGGGTGGAAAGAGGGGAAAATAGTTCCACTGCATAAAGGTGGTTCCAAGACTGCTGTAGTAAATTACCGACCGATTAGCATATCAGGAATCATTGTCAAGGTCTTAGAGAAAATAGTCAAGAGGAAAATACAAGATTGGATAGAAGAAAATGGGATACTGTATCAGGGACAGCATGGTTTTGTGAAGGGTAGGTCATGCCTCAGTAACTTGCTCACGTATTATAACACAGTGACGGCTGAACTGGATAAGGGTAATGGGTTTACTGTGATTCTACTGGACCTTGCCAAGGCCTTTGACAGGATTCCACATGGAATTCTAATCAGTAAATTGCAGCATATGGGAATGGACATAGGGTTGGTGAGATGGATAGGAGGGTGGTTGACGGAGAGATATCAGAGAGTGGTTTACTCGGGAGTAGAGTCCACAAGACGGCCTGTGACTAGTGGTGTGCCACAAGGGTCTGTTCTTGGACCACTGCTGTTTAATTTGTTCATAAATGATATAGGAAATGATCTGAGAGGAACAGTTCATTTGTTTGCGGATGATGCGAAGTTGGGTAGGGCAATAGTGAATGCAGATGACGTCAAAATTTTGCAGGATGATTTGGATAGATTGGAGGTCTGGGCTAAGGAGAATGGATGTCAGTTTAATGTGGCAAAATGTAAGGTTATGCATTTTGGGGTGAAAAGATTGGCGGCAGTTTACTGCATTGGTGGAACCGTGCTCCAGGAAATTGATGAGGCACGAGATTTAGGAGTGTTGGTAGATAAGGAATTGAAATTTAGGGGACACATTGCAAAAGTGACCAAAACAGCTCATCAAATCACTTGGTTGCTGAAGAATACGATGACAAGCAGAGACAAGCAGGTTATTGTTCCTCTGTATCGAGCCTTGATAAGACCCCATCTAGACTACTGTGCTCAGATTTGGTCACCTAGGTTTCTTCTTGATGGGGAGGAGGTGGAGAGGATCCAGAGGCGAGTGACCAAGATGATAGCAGGTCTGTGGAATGAACCGTATGAGAACAGGTTGAGGATTTGTGGGTTGCAAAAATTGGTTGATAGGCGGAGGAGGGGAGATATGATTGAGACATTCAAATTACTGAAGGGTTTCTATAAAATTAATTCAGAAGATATTTTTGAGAACAGGGCTGGTTTTGGGAGGACTAGGGGACATCCATGGAAACTGGGCAAAAGTGTAGTTAGTAAAGGTGTTAGAGCTGGGTTCTTTACTTTTAGAGTAGTGAATGAGTGGAATGCGCTCCCTGAGTCTGTGGTGGATGCTGTGACAGTGAATGAGTTTAAGGCGAGGTATGATAGATACTGTATGAATGTCAAATAGTTGTGATGAATATGATTTGGGGCCTCCCTCGATGAGTCCAATGACTCCCTGGAGTTGCCCGTAATAATAGTAATAATAATAGTAATAATCAGTTGAGAGCCTCTGTAGCTCAGTCAGTATAGACAAAGCCCTTTGGTCAGAAAGACCTAGGTTCGATTCATGTCAAACATGACGTGAGGACACTTTAACTGCTCCCTTTCAACTGAAGGTGAGTTAGCCGGTTTCATACGTAGATTAGAGTTTTTTTCCACAAAACTCAGTGTTTTTGTCCCTCAGAACAGGCAAACCGGCCCTGAACACACATGGATTACAGTCATGAATGCATCCCAGCCATATGCCGGTCCCAAACCCGGATAAAATTGGGGAAGCATTGGTCAACTATCCTGTTAAAATCTCACCAGGAGTACTTTGTGGGTAATGCCTACAGTCACCTACAGTCGGAAATGACTGGGAAAAACTATCCAGCCAATAATCAGTTGCATAAAGAGCACCAAGTGAGTGACTCAGTTGGTGAGGACAGCAAAAGTGCAATGTGAGCAGAAATTAGCAAATCAAGCCAAGAAAAACCTTTCAGGTTTTTTTTTTCCCCCCAACATGTGGCAAGTAGAAAGAATGATTATGGCAGGATGATGTTAACTTCCCAACCAGCCAGGACATATATACATGTCCAGCAAAACCTGGATATGATTAATACTGAAAGAACAAGGATAAGAAGTGCAATTTGGCTGGCATGTCCATTAGAAGGTGTGATAATCCTTCATGCTGGGAAGAACACTTAACCAGATTACCTTGCGTACATAGCTATGTTCAGTTACTTATAGCAGGAAACACAGTTGCTTGTCATTTGCTCATTAATTGGACTTCTAGTTATATTAGACTAAATACCCACAAGTTATATTTATTTTGTCTACATCTTTTATTGTATAATTATGGTTTTTAATGCCAATGCAAAATATGACATCCTTTCATACTTTCTTCACTTAAATATTGTATCACCTTATAAGACCAATATCATTATCAATTTTTTTTTTTTTTTGCTAATTATCTTAGTTGGCAATATATTTTATTCTTTCAGAACTTGATTCAAGATAATTATCTGTTCCAATTAAGTTTTCTTTATTTTTTATTCATAATCTCAGTTCGAAGATTAGTTCACAGATTGCATGAAGGTTCGCACTTTTACGTTTTTGCTTTATAGAGAACAATAGAAAAATCTTTAATCATATCATGTAATGTAGAATCTTTATAAAGTGTAGTTCTTTGCACTTCAAATTTCTTGGTTTCCCTGAATCACTCATTACAAATTGAAATAAACGGATGTTATGAAGTAAACTCTCCCGTGTTGGGGTAGGTAGTAGAATACCCCAACCGCACTCCTGTGTATTGTAAGAGGCGATAAATGGAGACCCAGTCCCTAGAGGCATAGCTGGGTCTTCTTCGGGGGGTTGGGCAAAGGGCTAATCACCCCTCCTTGCAAAAATTGTCTGATTACGGAAACTGCAGATCTGGATGAACAAATGCTCCTGGCTATAGATGTGACTTGCGAGCCCCCCAGAGACGGTTATCTAGCCTGGTCTGATGTGGATACTGTATGTATGATACATCAAGGGGAAAACCTTTCGGAACCCTTGTTGTTGAAAGAGCCACTTATGAAGCCACGAAAAATTTTAAAGATTGGATCATGGAATGTCAGAACACTGTACCAGGTAGGAAAAACTAGGCAGGTAACAAATGAAATGGACAATTACAAGTTAGACATTTTAGGCATCAACGAACTCAGATGGACTGGTTTTGGTAGACTTATAACTGAAGATAACAAGACAATACTGTACTCCAGATCAGAGGAGAAGCATGAAAAAGGAGTTGCGCTAATATTGAACCAAAAAGTAACCAAAAGCTTGATGGAATTGGAACCAGTAAACGAGACAATTATAAAGCCAGGTTCTATTCCAAATTTAGCAAACTTTCTGTTGTGCAGGTTTATGCACCTACTAATGAAGCAGATGAAGATATAAAAGAATGCTTTTATGAACAACTCCAAAAGGTAATAAATTCTATTCCAAAACATGATATGGTAATACTCATTGGCAAATCTTAATGTAAAAGGTCATGTGTAGAAGAAAAATCCTTAGGTTTCGAGGCTTGTGGAGACCGAAATGAAAATGGCATGATGCTTGTATCCTTTTATGAAATGAACAACTTTGTCATTGGATGAAGTAAATTCAAGCATAAAGAACATAAATTGATTGGATTGCACCGGATGGCAATACAAGAAACCAAATTGATCATGTTGCTATCAATAGTAAATTTGTAAGATCCATGCTTGATGTGAGAGTCAAGCATGGTGCAGATGTTAGTTCTGACCATTCTTGTTAGTGAAGAAGTTGAAATTAAAACTTCAGTGTATTAAAAAAGAAAAGAAGTTCAAGAACTGCATTTGATATTGAAAAATTAAAAATTAAAGAAACAAGGGAAAAGTTTGCTTTGGAGATAAAGAGCAGATTCAGTATATTAGAAATAGAGAAAAATCAAGATGTAACAGTACAGTAGAAAACAACAAAGTAGAAGATTATTGGAAAAACTTTAGGAATACACACAGTGAAGTTGCTGAAGATGTAATTGGTAAACGAAGAAAAAAGAAAAAGAATGGTTAACTGCAGAAACTTGGAAGATCGTTGAAGATAGAAAAAATATTAAACCATTAATGAACAATACAAATTCAGAACATTATATAAGGTACATAGCAATTGCTATAATGAACTAAATAGAAGCATAAAGACAGCTGCAAGAGCTGACAAGAAAAAATATATTGATGAATTAGCTAAAGAAGCACAACATGCTGCAGAAAATGGACAAATTAGACAACTTTATCAGATTATCAGATAAAACAAATCAGTGATAACAAAAAAGCAAATCCCTTCCTCCATTAGAGATAGAAGGAAAGTTATTAACTCCAAAACCGAAGCAAGATGGAGAGACTATTTTGAAGAAACTTTGAATGTACTAGTGTAATACCCACTTTTAACATTTCTGAAGATGAGATTTCGTTGAGCAAAGTCAAACATGCTTTGAAGGCACTAAAATCTAACAAAGCATGCAGAAGTGATAATATCAATGCTGAAATGTTAAAAGCTGATCTTAACACAACTACTGCCAAATTACAAAGGTTATACAACAAAATATGGAAGACAGAAAAAATTCCTGAACAAAGGAAAGAAGCAGTAATTATAAAAATCTCCAAAAAAGAAAAGGAGATTTGACCAAGTGTGAAAATTGGAGAGAAATAAGTTTGCTTTCAATATCCGCAAAAGTTTTTACCAAAATTTTAATTAATAGACTAAAAAAGAAATCTAAAATTTACTAAGAGAAGAACAGACGGGTTTCGAACTGGTTGCGGAACCATCCAACACATATTCACTCTTAGAAATATAATCGAACAATGTATAGAATTTCAAGCCCCACTTTACCTAAACTTCATCGATTTCAGTAAAGCATTTGACTCAGTAAATAGAGAAAAACTTTTGAAAATATTAGAAGAATACAGAATACCTTATAAATTTCTCAACATTATTAAGAATATGTATAATGACAGCAAGTCTTGCGTGGAAATAGATGGAAAACTTAGACTTCTTTATCATTGAAACTGGAGTTAGGCAGGGTTGTGTGTGCTATCTGGTCTATTATTCATAATTTTAACTGATTGGATTATGAAAAACTCAATTAATCATTAAAAGAGAGGAATACGTTGGGACTTTACATCCGCACTGGAAGACCTTGATTTTGCTGATTACATAGTGCTCCTGTCCTTCAAGTTAAATGACTTATTACAGCTCAAAACTGATGACTTTGCTCTGTAGACCCACAGTTTCTGCGTATAAACAAGAAGAAAACCAAGTGCATGCGAATAAATGAAAAATCAAATAAAGAAATTAAGTTAGAAAATGAAACAATTGAAGATGTTGATAATTTTATATACCTTGGATCAATAATAAATAAACAAGGCGGCACTGATGAAGACATTTTACAAAGAATTACTAAAGCACAAAATTGTTTCAGATCATTAAACAAATTATGGAAAGCATCAAATATTACAGTTAAAGTGAAAATTAATGTATATAAATCTATTGTGCGGGCAGTACTGCTATATGGCTCTGAAACTTGGAAACTTACCAAGGCACAAAGTAATAAATTGGACATTTTCCAAAACAAGTGTTTAAGAAGAATTTTAAAAATCTTCTGGCCAAATACAATTACTAACGAGGAACTTTTAAAGAAAACCTTCTCCAAATCAATAGATGAAGAGATTCGTAAGAAGATGGAAATGAACCTGACATGTTCTTCGCATGAGATAAACAGAATTCCCCAAGTAGCACTGAGTTGGGCTCCAGAAGAAAGACGCTCTAGAGGTCGTCCAAAATTAACTTGGAGAAGAATGATGGAATCCAAAATGAAGAAGGCAAGATGGGCAGAAGCAAGAGCAGCTGCAAGGCCAGGGGCAGATGGAAAAATCAGCATTGCAGCCTTATGTGCCAGTAGGCACAGAAAGACTTGATGATGATGAAGAAGTAAACTGTTATATACATATTTTCTGCTAGTTTAGATATTATGTGATAGTTTTGAAGTAATGATACTTTACCTATAGCTTATCATTTGAAACATGTATAGGTGCATCTGTCAAAAGTGAAATTTCCAGTCCAAATTTTTCATAATAGAGTTAAAATTGTATTCCCCCTTTAATGCCCCCCACACAAAAAAACTATCACACACAGACACAAATGCTAGGTAACACACCTGCATTTTGTTTTTGTTTGAATTTGTTATTTTTCCAAGTTATTGTACCAGATTAATTTTAATTTTCTAATACTGAAATTAAATTGTGATTATTATAGATTAGCAAATTTTGTATATTTTCTCATTTATGTTATTTCCTGGTTATTATAAATCAGAAACATTGGGTAATTGGGGAAATAAATGTTTAAAAAACAGTTTGATCTTACAAAAGCAATATCAGAATAAAATATTTTGAATATCTGCTAATCAATCAGAAGGTTGAAAAACAAAACAGCAAATTTCTGCATGTGTTTGACTATTCTTTGGGACTTTTTAGTGTGTGTACTGGGATGTGTTCTTTCCTTCCTTTTTCAGTAATATCCTTGTTGGCTTACACCTGCTACTCGAGCAGAAAGGAATATTAGCAAGTATCTAAGACACAGTTCATTTCTGAGATGGCAAGTAGTAGTAATATTTAGGCTAAAAAAAAAAGTTCAAGAGATGCAGTTAAATGTTTGAGCCTTTGCCTTTTCAAGTGGCTCTTACTCTACTGATGATGATTCGGGAAAGTTTTCTAGCTCTGAAGATAGCGATTTTGCCTGTAGTTTAGACATGTCTTCGTATAGAAGATGGGTGATCATCACTAAAGGAGGAATATGATCAGGCAACACATCCTTGCCTAGTTCTTAACAAAATTTAAGATTTTCTGATGAAAATTCATCAGAAATTTAGATCATTATACATTCCTGAGAGAGAGATGTGAGTATCGATGAAAGCCTTATGCCATTCAAAGGCAGATTGAAATGTAAGCAGTATATTCTCCCAAAGAAAGCAAAGTAAGTATAGGGTAAATTTATGCTTTGTGAAGCACAACAAAGTGGATGTATTTGGTACTTGAATCCTTATATGGGAAAGCAGACTGTACTACAGCATGATAAATATTTGGATCTTCCATGGTTGATTCTTGTAGTAATGGAGTTATTAGATCCCTTACTGGGAAAAGTTTACTGAGTTAAAATGGATAATTACTATATGTGTCTTGAACTTTCTGATTTGCTTTTACAGCATCGTACAGATAGTTATTGTACTCTAAATGTAAAAAAGTGAGACATGCCTGCCAATCTGGCATCAGACAAACTGTAAAAGGGGTAAATCTGAGTTTATCAGTGAGAGAGAGTCTTTGCGTTATGTTGAAAGGATAAAAAGATGTTTTTCTGCTGTCTTCTGTGCACAATCTATCAATGGAATCCATGGAGAAGCATGGTTTTTCAAGAAAGACAAACCTATTGCTATACACATACAACAACACTATGGGGGGGAGTCTACATGTGTGATTAGTAGCTATCATTTTACTCTGTAATGAGCAAACAACATAAAAAATATTACAAAAAAATGTTTGGGCATATATTGGAGTTTATTATTTGAAACAGTTTCCTCCTGTACAAGCAAAAGTGTATGTCTACCATAACATATCTAGATTACATAGTAGAAACCTCAAAAGCATTTCTACAAGTTTATGCGCCTTCTTCAGGAAAACATACAATCCTTCCAGATTTCTGTGGTTGGGTGCTGCTAAATCTGTTTCCTAGAAATTTTACCACCCACAGCTTAAAAAAAAACTGGCACACAAATGTTATCTTTTCTTTAAAAAAATCAGAAAGGAGACAGTTATCTGGTGTCCTGGATCTAAAACTGCTTTGTGCATTCATTTTGTTTTAGGGCAGGGGGTCTTCATAAAATTCATTTTATCTTCATAGATAAAATTTCCCAACAATTATACAAGCAAAATAGTTACCACTTTAAAAACTGCAATGATCATAAAAGAAAAGTTAATTTTCCGACGTGTAATGATAAACAACTCATCCCAGAAGACGGATTGATTACCCTATTATCGGAATGGATTCTCCTTTTTGTGACATGCGCAGAAGTGTCGAAGAGTCTCAAATCTGTGGGCTACTATAGCAGACGACAAATTTGGCAGTAAAAATTTGGAACGTAGTATACATAGTGTACATAGAAGTAGTGTAGTATGCCATTAAAAATAATTTTGTAAAATGTTTTAAATCATCATCATCATCATCAAATTCTTGCCATGTACCCTCAAGGGGTGTTCAGGATATGACAGTACTACATGAAAAAATTACATCATTACTAACTTCCTATCTACAATTTTCCTCCAAATCAGTCTGTTACTTGTCAAGACTCCAACATTATCAGATCTTATATTTCTATCGTCTAAGGCACTTTGTACCGTATCAATCCACCTATATCTTGGTCTTCCTCTGGGTCGTTTTCCTGCCAACCTGGCAGAGAACACTTGTTTTGCTAATCTTTCCTCTTCCATTCTATTTAAGTGACCATACCACCTGAGATTAGCTCTGCTAACGCATTCCTGGATGCTGACAATGTCAAGTTCTTTCCTAATATCCTCATTTTTAATATGATATTGCCATTGATACCATCTGTTCACGCCTCTAATCTTTCTCAGGACTCTCATATCTGCGGTCTCTAGTCTTTAGTCAAGTGTTTTACTTCTGACCCAGCTCTCAGATCCATAAGTTAAAACTGGTTTGAACACTGTCTTATATACAGCTAATTTATTGTTCCGACTAATTTCTTTCTTATTCCATATGAATTTATTCAATTGACTTCCCACCATACCAGCTTTGCTGATTCTGTTGTCCATTTCTATATTTAATTTACCATCTTCAGTAAAAATCGTGCCTAAGTAGCTGAAATGTTTTACTTGTTCCACAGGTTCTCCATTAACAACACAGTTGACATTTTCAATGATTCTCCCTATTTTCATTGTCTTTGTCTTTTTATTGCTGACCTTCATACCATATTTCTAAATAACTTAGGGAATTGAAACAACGTAGATCCGAATATAAATTAAATTATATTTTAATAGATATTTCCGATATTTCGGCAATGTCACATTGCTATTTTCTAAAGGAACTTACAAAAAGGCAGGTGCACACAAGGCAATAACAATACAGTAACTGAGAATGAAGATTTGAAGCTATCGTTCTCCTAGAAGTCCTGATGGTGCCCTCTGGCGGGCTAAGTAGGCATTCTTGGCCGTTGGGCTGAAGGTCTGCTGATGTATGCCTCCCAAATTTGGGGCAGTCGCATACAACCAAATTTGTTGAGGTTTGGAGAGTTTCTTAGGGCAGAGGCTGATTCCATAAATAATCTTTCGAATTTATATTTGCTCCGGTGTATAATTGTTGCTTTCTTCCACCGTATTCTGTGGCGAGTATCCAGAGCATGGTCTGCAAGACCAGAATGGCTATTCTTGTAAAACCGGATGTAGTCCTTGTGTTCAGAAATTCTGATATTCGCTGTCCTGCCTGTTTGGCCAAAGTACGACACTTTACAACTGCAAGGGACCTGGTATACACCAGGTAGGTCTAGGGGAAGTGGTTGGTCTATGGTAGAGCGGATAAGGGATGCCAATTTTCTGTAAGGCCTGTAACAGGAGGTGAGATCATGTTTTTTTAGAATTTTGGTAATTTTTTCTGAGGTGCCTCGGATGTAGGGAATGGTGATGGATTTAGAGTAACCTTTTTGTGGAGGGGGGGGGGAGGAGGGGGGGGGGCTGTGGTTTGTAGGTTTTAATATTTTTTTTTGGATTTTTTTGGGGGGGTAGCCATTGGCTGAGAAAGTGTTGAGGATGTGATTTAGTTCAGTGTTAAGACCCCCAAAAATACATAAAGAAAATGTGCCATTACGTCCCATAGTGGATGGCATTGATTCCCCCACATACAAATTAGCTAAACATTTGGGCAAAGAGCTCACACACTATACTGGCAACACACCATCACACATAAAAAACTCAGCCCACTTCAAAGCCAGCATAGAAAACCTTACACTCCAACATACTGACCTAATGGTCAGCTTCGACGTCTCCTCCTTATTCACAAATGTCCCACTCAAGGAAACTTTAGAGCTAATCCAAGCTAAATTTTCCCCCGATATCTCAGCTCTATTTCAGTTCACAATGAACTCAGGCTATTTCGGTTGGCAGGGAAAATTCTACAAACAAATAGAGGGGACAGCCATGGGCTCACCACCCTTGGCCAATTTCTTTATGGAGACCTTTGAGGAAAAAGCCTTAGCCTCAGCCCCACAAAAACCAACCATATGGCTTCGCTACGTTGATGATGTGTTCGCTATTTGGCCACATTGCTCTGAAACACTCCTCTCCTTCCTTACACACTTAAACAACCAACACGCCAGAATCAAGTTCACCCTGGAAAAAGAGGAAAACAACTGCCTCCCTTTCCTAGACACACTAGTCACCCGCCAGCCTGATGGAACTTTGGTTTTCTCAGTTTACAGAAAACCCACCCATACAGGCAGATACATCCGCCAACAATCCCCCCCCCCCCTCACAACAATATGGAGTGGTAAAAACACTAAACAACAGGGCTAAACTAATCTGTTCTAACGACATAGCCCTTAACACTGAACTAAATCACGTCCTCAACACTTTCTCAGCCAATGGCTACCCCCCCCAAAAAATCCAAAAAATATTAAAACCTACAAACCACACACCCCCTCCTCCCCCCCTCCACAAAAAGATTACTCTAAATCCATCACCATTCCCTACATCCGCGGCACCTCAGAAAAAATTACCAAAATTCTAAAAAAACATGACCTCACCTCCTGTTACAGGCCTTACAGAAAATTGGCATCCCTTATCTGCTCTACCAAAGAACAACCACTTCCCCTAGACCTACCTGGTGTATACCAGGTCCCTTGCAGTTGTAAACTGTCGTACTTTGGCCAAACAGGCAGGACAGCGAATATCAGAATTTCTGAACACAAGGACTACATCGGTGGAAGAAAGCAACAATTATACAACGGAGCAAATATAAATTTGAAAGATTATTTATGGAATCAGCCTCTGCCCTAAGAAACTCTCCAAACCTCCACAAATTTGGTTGTATGCGACTGCCCCAAATTTGGGAGGCATACATCAGCAGACCTTCAGCCCAGCGGCCAAGAACGCCTACTTAGCCGGCAGAGGCACCATCAGGACTTCTAGGAGAACGATAGCTTCAAATCTTCATTCTCAGTTACTGTATTGTTATTGCCTTGTGTGCACCTGCCTTTTTGTAAGTTCCTTTAGAAAATGGCAATGTGACATTGCCGAAATATCGGAAATATCTATTAAAATATAATTTAATTTTTATTCGGATCTATGTTGTTTCAATTCCCTAAGTTATTTAGAAATGCATAACCAACGTATAAGCCTGTCTACGAGAATTCATACCATATCTATTACAACAGCTATTCAATTTAGTCAGAGAATCTTGCAGACTTGTAGCGGATTTATTTAGAAGTATAACATCATCCGCATAAAGCAAAGAGCTGACATTTACATCTCCAATTTTGATATCAGGTTTAATACCACATTCCTTCATAATGTGATCCATATAGATAATGAATAACAGAGGGGATGATGTACATCCTTGTCTCACACCAGATTTAACATTAAACCATCTTCCTGTACTTCCTTCAATTCTAACTGCTGACTTACAACTCAAATAAAGACTAAGTATTGCTTGATATAATGCCCAATTGACACCATATAACTGCAGCGTATTGAATAGCTTCTCTCTTGGCACCTTGTCATATGCCTTTTCCAAATTGACAAAACTTAAATACAGATCTTTGTTGTATTCCCATGCTTTCTCGACTATTTGTCGTAAAGTGAAGATCTGATCCTGAATCCAGCTTGTTCTTCACCAAGCTTTTCTTCCAAAATTCTTCTCAACCGTTTCTCAAGTATACTTGCATATATCTTGCCAGGAACACTCAGTAGGGAAATACCTCTGTAATTCTCACATTCAGTTTTATTTCCTTTTTTATATATGGGTACTATGTGAGCTCTACTCCAATCATCGGGAATTCGTCCCTCTGTCCAGGCTTTCTGAACTACGCAGTGCAGCCACTGTAAGACTTTTATACCACCGTACTTCAGCATTTCTGGTCGAATATCATCTACTCCTGCTACCTTTCCACATTTCAAGCCTTTGATGGCTTTTTCTACTTCAAGTATGGATATGTATTCCTGACTGCATGCCTGGTCAGTGTTTTTTATCACTGTGTTCTCATCACTGCTTGTTTCATTTAGCAGTTTTTCAAAGTAATTACTCCATACTTCAAGGATATCTTTTTCTCCTGTTTTCATGTCAGCTTTATCATCTCTAACTCCTTTTACACTACTCTTTCCTCCATTCCTAAGCTTCTTCAACAACCTCCAGAATATTTTCCACCTTCTTGATATTTATTTTCTATATTCTTGCCAAAGTCCTCCCATGACTTTTGTTTAGCTAGTTTTACACACTGTGTAGCTTTCTTATATTTGTTTCTGTATTCTTTAAGAGTAAAAGCTGACTTATTTGCCAGGAACTTTTGATATGCTTTCTTCTTTTCCTTCACTGCCTCTTTAACTTCCTGTGTCCACCAGGGAGTTCTGATTTTTTTATCCTTGCACACAACCTCACCACATGCCTCTCTGGTAGAATCAATCAATGTTTTCTTCAGAGTTTGCCACTGAATCTCCAAGGTTTGATTCCTGTTCTCAAACTCTTTCATTTTCTTTTCAATAATCTTTCTGTATTTTAGTCTACAGTTCACATCTGAGAGCTGCTCAACTTTTATTCGCTTTAAAACTTTCTTACATGTTATTCTTTTCAATATGAAATTCAATTTTATCCTGCTCAAGACTAAATAGTGATCACTTCCAATTTCAAATCCTCTGTACACTCTGGTGTCCTGCACCAGGGAGAAAACATCACTATCAACAATAACATAGTCAATGAGATTTTTCTTATTCCTAGCCTCTTCTCTCCATGTGAATTTGTGCACATTTTTATGTTGGAACATGGTGTTAGTAATAACCAGTCCATGTCCTGAGCAGAAATCCAACAGATATTTGCCATTATTATTAGCTTTGCTCTTTTCTCCAAATTTTCCCAAAATATTTTTGTATGTCTCACAATCATTTCCTACTCTACTATTTAGATCCCCAACAAGGACCAACTTTTCCTTTTTCATTGTGTCAGTTGCTTTTTCTAAAGCCTCAAAAAATTCCTCCACTTCTACCTTAGTAGAACCTTCTGTGGGACCATAGGCACAAATAAGTCTCATTGTCCAGTTCCCCATTCTCATTTGCCCACATTACTCTACTTGAGACTGACTGCCATTCAAGAAGATTAGCTTCGTATTTTGTGTTGAATACTATGGCTATTCCTTCTTTTCCTCGATTGTCATTGCCTGAATATAACATTTTGTATTTATTGCTCAGAAAGATCTCACCAGTTTTGGTCTTTTTTGTTTCAGTCACCCCAATTATGTCGATCTGGTACTTATCTAATTCCTCAGCTAGCTCCATTTCTTTGCCATTCAGGCTTCTTACTTTGATAGTACCGATCTTTAACTCTGGTGAAGGTGAGTTGGGGTTTGTTTTCAGATTTGTTCCAGTAGCTGACTTTTCTCTGTTCGCCCTGGTTCCCTGGCGAAAACAACGGGGGCCTTGTTTTACCGGGCGATGCCCCAGCCGGCATGAAATTTTGTCATGTTGTACCATCATTTTTTATTTTTTATTTTATTTTGTTTTAAATGGGTAATTAAATTATTTCATTCTGGTGAATGATTTTTTAAAATAGTTTGCCATAAAAATATATAGATAGAAAAATTTTTAAATCTGTAACATTTATAAATACGAGGCTAAATCAGGCAGTCTCAAGTACAGTGATGTGGGCAAATATCAGAATGGGGAACTGGACAATGAAACTTATTTGTATCTATGGTCCCACAGAAGATTCTACCAAGGTAGAAGTGGAGGAAATTTTTGAGGCTTAAGAGAAAGTAACTAACACAATGAAAAAGGAAAAGTTGGTCCTTGTTGGGAATCTAAATAGCAGAGTAGGAAATGATTGTCAGACATACAAAAATATTTTGGGAAAGTTTGGAGAGAAGAACAAAGCTAATAATAATGGTGGCAAATACCTGTTGGATTTCATTGTGTTAGTAATAACCAGGATATGGACTGGTTATTACTAACACAATGTTCCAGCATAAAAAACATAGAAGAGGCAAGGAAAGTCTCATTGAGTATGTTATTGTTGATAGTAATGCTTTCTCCCTGGTACAGGACACCAGGGTGTACAGAGGATTTGAAATCGGAAGTGATCACTATTCAATCTTGACCATGATAAAATTGAATTTCATATTGAAAAGAAGAAGATGTGAAGAAAGTTTTAAAGCAAATAAAAGTTGAGCAGCTCTCATATGTGAACTGCAGACTAAAATACACAAACATGATGAAAGAAAAAAATGAAAGAGTTTGAGAATAGGAACCAAACCTTGGATATTCACTGGCAAGCCCTGAAGAAAACACTGATTGATTCAGACAGAGAGGCATGTGGTAAGATTGTCTGTAAGGATAGAAAAATCAGAACTCCATGGTGCACACAGGAAGTTAAAAAGACAGTGAAGGAAAAGAAAAAATCATATCAAAAGTTCCTGGCAATTGGGTCGACAGAATTTGTCTAAAACAGAATTTGAACAGACAAAAAGCAGGAAGCTTGCAGCCTGTCCAAATGGCAGCCATACCTTTTGGTCTCTCGCCAAGGCAATTGGTCATAACTTTTGCCCTAAACTATTCCCACTCCTATCATACCCAAATGGCTCAATTGCAACATCACCTACAGAAAAAGCTAAACTCCTGGCTTCACACTTTGTCTCTAATGCACACATAACTAACAATGGCAAATGTCCTCCAGTCATTCCAACTGCCCAACATACAATGCCCCTCTATATCTTTTGGCCAAAAAGAGATCATAAACCTGTTGTCTAAATAAGACAGAAAAAAGTTTCCTGGCTCTGATGACATTTCTCCAATTATCCTGAAGGTCTGTGCACCAGAACTGATTTCTGTCCTATGCCGTCTGTACATATTCTCTTACTCCACTGGTATATATATATCCCAAAGCCTGGAAACTGGCCTATATTCAAAGCATTCCTAAAAAGGGTGACAAATCACTGCCATCTGACTACTGCCCTATCTCACTCACTTCAGTCCTATCCAAAGTGATGGAGAAAACCATCAACTCTCAGCTCCTATTCTACCTTGAAAGTACCCAGCTATTAAGTGACCACCAATACTGATTCCGTCGATACTGATCAACAGGAGATCTACTCTCAGACATCACCCATTGCTGGAGAAATTTGGCAAATCCCAAGTGGTTGCACTTGATATCTTTAAAGCCTTTGACCAGGTCTGGCACAAAGGCTTACTAAGCAAACTCCCATCATTTGGACTGTCTCAGGACTTCTGCAGATGGATTGCCAGCTTCCTGTCTGGATGCACACCATGTATGATGGTAGATGGCTCCCTAGCCTCTCACCATGCAACTAATGCTGGGGTCCCACAAGGTTCAGTTCTCCCACCGACCCTCTTTCTTCTGTATATCAATAACCTACTTCAGTTGACCTCCAACCAATACACGGTTTTGCAGACAACAGCACATTGCACTCCTTCCTTTCATTTGACAAACCCTACTCTACACAACTCACTTCAACCCACAGAGCATCACCTGCCACTGCCCTTAATTCTGACCTCCAAGCCATCCTCCAATGCGGCTCAGATAACCTCGTCAACTTCAACGCTAGTAAAATCCAGTTCTCTTATTTCTCACAGAAAAGAACCATTTTCCTCCAGCATTATTTTTGATAACACTCAAATTACCAGACGAGATGAGATTTCTCTTCTTGGAATTACACTGACATCAAGTCTCTCCTGTCATAAACACATCACAACCATTGCATCCTCAGCTTCCACAAAACTAGGGTTTCTCTTTCGCTCAAGACGTTACTTCACCTCTAAACAGCTGTTAACCTTATACAAATCACAAATCTGCTCAGTTATCGAATACTGCTCTCAGATTTGGAGTGTGGCTCCTAAAAGTTCTGCCAAAATGCTTGACTCAATATAGAGGAGAGCAATTAGACTGATAAATGACCCATCTCTTACCAACTCGCTCCTCTCACATAGATGTTTGGTCTCTGCAATTTTTGTGTATTCTATAAATATTTCCCTGGGAAATGTTCATCTGAAACAGCATCAATAATTCCTCCACTCTGTACTAAGCCCATTGGAACACGTGCAGCTGCCGCTCAACATCCTTTCACAGTACACCATGAAACCCACAGAACAAGTTTCTTTCTTCCTCCTCCTTCATCCCTGCTACTGCGGTACTGTGGAACATACAGGTTTTTAAATCAAATGTAAACAAGATTTTCCTTTCCCAACCCATTACCCATATACGGTACTAACGTACTATAGGTTGACCAGCCAACCTCTCGTATATGCCCAACATAAAAAAAAAAAAAAATTAGGAATACATATCCATATTTGAAGTAGAAAAGCCATCAAAAACCTGAAATGTGGAAAGGCAGCAGAAGTAGATGATATTCCACCAGAAATGCTCAAATATGGAGGCATAAGGTTTTGCAGTAGCTGCACTGCATACTTCATAAGGCCTGAACATAGGGATGAATTCCATATGAGTACAGCTTTTATCATATTACCCATATATAAAAAGGGAAATCAAACATAATGCAAGAATTACAGAGGTATTTCCCTACTGAGTGCTCCTGGTAATATTTATGCAAGTATACTTGAGAAACAGTTGAGAAGGATTGTGGGATGGAAGCATGGTGAAGAACAAGCTATATTCAGCTAAATAAAGGCTGTCCGGATCAGATTTTCACTTTACGACAGATAGTTGATAAATCATGAGAACAAAGATCTATATTTGAGTTTTATAGACCTGCAAAAGGCATACGACAAAGTGCCAAGAGAAAAGCTATTCAAAACAAATAGTTATATGATGTCAATGGGACATTATATCAAGCAATACTTGGTCTTTATTTGAGTTGTAAGTCGGCAGTTAGAATTGAAGAAAGTATAGGAAGATTATTCATTATCTATATGGATCACATTATGAAGAAAAGTTCTATTAAACTTGATATCAAAATTGGAGATGTTGATCTTTACTTTATGAGATGATGCTATACTTTTAAATAAATGCAGTACACGTCTGCAAGATTTTCTGACTAAATTGAATAAGTATCGTAATAAATTTGGTATGAAAATCAACAATAAACAAGACAAAGGTAATGAAAATAAACAAAAAACATTGAAATTATCAACTACATCATGAATGGAGAATCTATAGAACAAGTAAAACATTTCAGCTACTTAGGCACAATTTTTTGTGAAGATTGTAAATTAAATTCTATCATGTTGTCCCATCATTTACATCTGTGAGATTCCCTGACTAAATTGAATGACTGTTGTAATAGATATGAAGTTCTGCAATAACAAGACAAAGACATTGATAATATCAACTGCATTGTGAATGGAGAACCTATAGAACAAGTAAGGCATTTCAGCTACTTAGGCACGATTTTTAGTGAAGATGGTAAATTAAATATGGAAATAGACAACAGAATCAACAAATCTGATATGGTATGAAGTCAATCGAATAAATTTATATGGAATAAGAGAGAAATAAGTCAAAACACTAAATTAGCCATATACAAAACTGTGTTCAAACCAATTTTAACTTATGGATCCAAGAGCTGGGTTAGAAGTAAAACACTTGACTAGACTGCAGATATGAGAGTCCTGAGAAGGATTATTGACGTGAATAGATGGCATCAATGGCAATATCATATTTAAAATGAGGATATTAGGAAAGAACTTGACATCGTTAGCAGAGCTAATTTCAGGTGGTATGGTCACTTAAACAGAATGGGAGTGGAAAGATTAGGAATAAGTGTTCCCTTCCAAGTTGTTAGGAAGAAAAATCCAGAGGAAGACCAAAATATAGGTGGATTGATATGGTAAAAAGTGCCTTAGAAGATAGAAATCTATGATCTGATAATGTTGGCGTCTTGACAGGTAACAGATTGATTTCAAGGAAAATTGTAGAATAGGAAGTTAGTAATGATGTAAATTTTTCATGTAGTACTATCATATGCTGTACTCTATGTTTCTAAATGAAATATAGAGTACAGCATATGATAAAATTCTTTCGACTGAATAAATTTATATGGAATAAGAAATAAATTAGTCAAGAACACTAAATTAGCTGTATACAACACAGTGTTCATGCCAGCTTTAAGTTATGGATCTGAGAGCTGGGTTAGAAATAAAACACTTGACCATAGATGAGAGACTACAGATATGAGAGTCCTGAGAAAGATAAGGAACATGAACAGATGGCATCAGTGGCAGTATATTAAAAATGAGGATATTAGGATAGAACTTGACATTGTTAGCATCCAGGAATATGTTAGCAGAGCTAATCTAAAGTGGTATGGTCACTTAAACAGAATGGAGATCAAAGATTAGCAGAACAAGTGTTCTCTGCCAGATTGACAGGAGAAAGACCCAAAGGAATATTTGTAAAATCTCTTATGATAAAGTGACTATGTAACTTATCATGTTCAGTTTTACATGTTTTTGTATATATAAACCCTCTGTCCAAAAACAAACTGAACTTTTGATAGAAAATAAAACACAGACCAATTATAATTATTCAGATCATTTATTTCAATCAATATACTTTCCCTCAGCTTCGATACAGTGTTTGGCACGGTCAATTAATACGTTAAATGAGTTTTTTATATCGGTTTTTAGGATACTGTTGAGGGTCGTAGTTACTGCCGCTTGAACGTTTTCAGTGGTGTCATATCACTTTCCTTTCATCGGCAAATGAAGTCGGTGGAAGAGAAAGACGTCACAGGGTGCTAAATCAGGTGAATATGGCAAGTGATCCAAACACAAACTTTTTTGCTCAAAAACTTTCTCACAATGTTCGAACGATAAGATGGCGCATTATCGTGCAAAAGTGACCAGCTACCTGCATCACGATATTCATGCCGTACGCGATGAATTCTCTCTATCAATCGCTTCAAAACTTCGAGATAAAACTCACATTGACCGCTTGACCAGGCAGAACAAATTCTTTGTGGATAATGCCCTTGGAATCGTAGAAACAAATCAGCATTGTCTTTACTTGTGACGTCTCCAAGCTACTTTTTTTCGCTTGGAGTTTCGCCTTTTTTCAAAACGACACATTTCGTCATCAGTAATGATCGTTTCAAGAAAGTTTGAGTCCTTACGAGCAGTTTTAATGAAATCCTTGCAGTATTCAATTCGATACATTTTTGGTCGTCGGTCAACTTGTTTGGAACAAATCGCGAATTCAATTTACGAAGGCCCAAACTCTCAGTCAAAATGTTGTGCACAGTTGATTTTGGAATCCCCAATTCATCTTCAATCAATATCACGGACAGTTTCAGGTTTTCTTTGACGAAATCACACACTTTTTGGATGTTAACTTGCTCAGTCCAGTTTTTGGACGGCCCGGCTTTTCATCATCCTCACAATCATCTCACGACCACTTTGAAATTGCTTAAACCACTCGTAAACTTGAGTATGGGATAAGCATTCATCACCATATGCTTTTTGAAGTATTTGATGCGTTTCAGTGAAACTTTTACCAAGTTTAACACAAAAGTCAGGCACAGCTCTCTGTTTGAAACTCATTTTCCGACCGTTCGTCAAAACACACTGTCACTCTTGGTACTATAACTCTGCTTCTAATGAAACAAATGTCATAAACAGTTGACACAACACTAATGAAGGTTTCCGCTTTAACACGTTCGCTGCCACGCTACTTTGGCATGGTCTGTTCCCCTACGCCGAGCAGTTTTTCTTCTTCAAGGTCAGTACGATAATCTCGTTACCGGAGGTAAACGTCCTACGAGTATACTCGTAGTTGGCTTGTACAGAGCATATACGGTCTATGAGAATACATAGTTTTGATGCTAGCCCCACAAGCCAAGGATTTTCACTTCTTCAAGGTCACTACAATAATCTCGTTCCCGGAGGTAAGCGTCATACGAGTATACTCGTAGCTGGCTTGTGAAGCAGGTTTACCCACTACGAGTATACTCGTAGTTGGCAGCGAACGTGTTAAACAACAAAAAGATACAACATGTGCAGTCACTAGTTTCTTCTATTTTCAAAAAGTTCAGTTTCTTTTTGGACAGAGAGTGTATATATATATATAAAGTACTCAGAAAATTGTTAAATAATCCTTCATGTAAAAAATATTGTATTGAATTTGTTAAACTAATGTAGTGCATGACGTCATTAAGTAAAGCCACTAAATAATGTTAAGTCAGTAAGATAATGCTAAGAATTGCCATGGATGGAAATTTCCAGAGACCTGTGAAGAATGACATCATGATATCCAGAGGTCAATACATGACCATAGTTGCCATGGACAAAGAATTCCAAAGACGTGTGAAGAATGATGTCAGCATGTCCAAAAGTAAATATATGACCAGTTTCATGAAATGTGCGCATGCACACAATGGAGATTCAAGCCTATATATATAAGGCCGATCGTCCAAAAACAAATTTGTCTTAGGATTTTTTTTTTGGGCCTACTGTTACCTAAGTCCCCATAATGCCAAGGTCGCAGTCAGAAGTTGAAAGAGAAGCGTCGTAAGCTCCGAGTTGTCTACCTGGATCATCACCACCACATGAGAAGTGTTTGAGTCACTGTGGAAGGAAGGAACTGTACATCGCTGCTAATTTAAGGATCCAGTGAGGAAAGGCCCAGTCAACTACTCGAACAAGATGAAATTTGGTGGGAAAAACAGGATCATGTCAGTAAGCAGAAAAGATAAAAAGGACACTTACGTCAAGAGTTTAATGTGAGAGACCGTCTGCTGAACAAATATTGAAAGTAGTTGAAATACTGAACAATAGTATATGTCCATGTTTGTGAAATATTATATGTTCAAGGTGAATTAGGCTTAACCTAGGTATGTCCTATATTCAAGTAATATTATGCTAAATTGTGAATCAACTTAGAACTGAGTTTAGAGTAGAAAGAATTGAGAGTAGCTAGAATACTGTAATGACTTCGTGTATATACTGTATCGCTCTATAAATAATTCCTTTTGGCTTAATTAAAATGTTTGTAAACAACATACTGAACTAATTTTGTCAATGCACTATTCAAATTCAAACCTGCATATAATAGAAGTTATAATGATTTACCTTTAAGCCACGACTAGTTTTAAAGTGAGAATAAAATAAGCAGGATATATATACGATATTTGCTTTGTATTTGGTTTAAGATCTTATACTCTCGCACTCAATATATAGTCTAACTGGCACAGTCATTAACCAAATACATTTGTTAAACTACGGAGAATGAGAAATAAGATAGTAGAAATAAATATATGGCAGCAGTTTATATCTTTAGGTCAGTCGACCATTAATGATAGTTAAGTAAAAGAACATACAATGGCAAGTAGTGAAAGTACGAAGTATAAAAAAAGGCACAGCCAAACAAGAATACTGAATGTATAACTACAGTTTTTACCGACTAATATATAGGATTGATGCAGTTAAAGGTGCCTTAGAAGACAGAAATATAAAATCTGATCATGTTGAAGTCTTGACAGGTACAGATTAATTTGGAGGAAAATTGTAGTTAGGAAGTTAGTAATGATGTAAGTTTTTCATGTAGTACTATCATAATATTATAATGTCAACTTATGATATCAACATATCATAAGTTGACATTAGAATATCTCAATAAAAAGATTAGAACATCTCGATTGAAATTATTATAAAATTGACCAGAGAATTGGAAAAGAACGTTTGGCCAAACAGAATAAGAAAAATGATCAGCAAAAGAACAGGCAGGAAAGTACTGAACTTGGTAATCATAATATTAAAAACAACAAAGTAAGTCAGTTAAAATCTAAGGGGAAAAAAAGAAGTGATATGGTTATGGGGACACGATCTTAAAATTTGCTCTTGCTGAGGGAGTCACCACTTCTAGTTTTGCGGGCGCAAAAATGAAAAATATGACAAACATTATTGAAAACTAAAAAAGAAAATTAAAAGAGATGGTAGTTCTGGTTGGTGTTAATAATGTACGTACTGACAAATATAGTACAAGAGAAGATATGAAAGGTCTGTTGGAAGAAGCGAGAAAGAAATGTGAGAGAGTAAAAATTGTAGGATTGCTACCCAGATATGACAGTTCTGAGTTAAGAAGGAGGGCAATGATAGCAAATGATTTCATGTGCTGGCTGTGTAGAGGAAATGGATGAGCGTTTTTAGATGTGTGGAGTGTGTTTGATGGCAGAAAAGACTTGTATAAGAGAAATGGCCTGCACTTGAATTCATTTGGCATCAGGCACCTGGAGAAATTCTTCTTGGTATGAGACCTAATGCAGAGTCAGGGAAACTAGATCATCAAGGGAGGAATGGGAAAAATGTGTGAGAAAGTTCAGCTATGGTATGCAAATGTAATAAAGATATGAATGTCTTCGAACATAGTTATGTATGTGGCGAAGGGATGGAAAAATATGCTTTGGGTTTGGATGTTTTAAGTATGTCTGGGGAGGGAATGGAGAAAATTCTAGAACAAGACAAAATAGATTGCATATCTAATTATAAGAATAGGCTAGGTGATGATTTATTATGTCTACACAAATGTCAGGTGCATCAGAAACAAAGGGGTTGAGTTCGTTGCTTTATTGAATAAGATGTGGCCTAAGATTGTTACATTAGTGAAACCTGGCTATCAAAATCAGACATGGTAAGTGGGATCAAGTGTAATTGGTATACTATTTTTAGGAATGACAGAAGAGATAGGAGAGGAGACAGAGTGCTACTAATGATATCATATGACTTAAGTCCAGTTAGAGTAGAAGCACAAGAAAACAATGGCCCATGTAGTGGTGAGGTTGAGTCTGTCTGGTGTGAAGTGGAAGTTAACAGAATGAAATATATGGTGGGGTGTTGTTACAGACCTGAAGGCTCAGTTGCAGGGGATGAAGAAATTTAGCCTTATGGGTGACTTGAATTTTCCAAATATTGATTGGGTAGAAGAGAAATCTCATGATAAGAAAGAATTGAAATTTAGTTAATTGTTGCAAGACAACTTTCTCAAGGATCATGTGAAAGAAGGAACTCAAGGTCAAAGAGTGTTGGACTTGCTCATAGCGTCAGAAGGGGACAGGGTCTCTGTTAAGAAT
Source organism: Typopeltis vanoorti (assembly GCF_054136105.1). Lineage (NCBI taxonomy): Eukaryota > Metazoa > Arthropoda > Arachnida > Uropygi > Thelyphonidae > Typopeltis > Typopeltis vanoorti. Next base: position 69,370,758 of record NC_143555.1, on the reverse strand, counting down.
ATGGCTATTTTACTACCAATTGCTGACAGGGATCATGCTGTGCTTTCTTGGGACTTATCTAATTGTATTGATTCTCCAATTAAAACAGGTTACATGCTGAATCTAGTCCGCCTGAGAGGAAAAACCACTGAATATCACCATCATACAGGTCTATGCCCCAACCACAGATCACGAGGACTCCGAAGTAGAGGAGTTTTATGGTCAACTTAATGCAATAATCACCAGAGTGAATAGAAAAGACCTTTTGATTGTACAGGGCGATTGGAATGCAAATTGGAACAGACATCGGCAAGGATTATCTCCCATTTGTCGGACCATATGGCTATGGGGAGACAAACGAAAGAGGTTTTGAATTGATCAATTTTGCCTCACAAAATGAACTTACCATTACTAACACTGTATTTCCCCATAAACCTTCCAGAAGATGGACATGGACTTCCCCTGATGGTAAAACACACAACCAAATTGACTTTATCCTTATAAGCACAAGATTTAAAAACTCCATCAACCTCACCAGAACCAGATCATTTCCTGGAGCCAACATTGGCAGTGACCACAATATGGTCATCGCAACTGTGAATATGAAAATGAGGGAAAGATTACCTACAAAATCAACTCGTAAAAGATATAATATAGAAAAATTAAAAGATCCCCAAATAAATACACTATATAAATACAAATTAAAACAAATTTTTGACACAAGCTTCAAGAAACATAATAGTATCGAATATAAAACCAAATGCTTCTCACAAAAGATAACTGAAACAGCTGAAGAAATCCTTGGATACAAAAGGAAAATAAATAAACCATGGATAACCAACAATATTTTGGACCTATGCGACGAAAGAAGATATTTGAAATCTCATATTAATAGTGGTGATAATAGAGAACAGTATAAAAATATTACTAAGATTATTAAAAAAGAAATCAAACATGCTAGAAACTTATGGATATTGAATGAATGCAAAAATATAGAAGAGGGCTTAAATAAAAATAATTCTAAAAGTGCTTTTCAAATTATCAATAAGCTAACCAAACCTTTTACCGCAATTAATTGGAGCATAGAAGATGAAGATGGAACTCCTATCATGGATAACCAGAAAATAATTGATAGCTGGAAATGTTACGCAACCAAGCTTTTTCAAAAGGACCCTCAACTGACCGATGATATTTTGGACGGAATTTTGCCAGGAGGTTCAGAGGAAGGAGATTACCCGATATTAAAAGAAGTTATTGCAGCAGTTAGCTTCTCAAAAATTGGAAAATAACCAGGAAGTGATGGTGTCACAGTGGAACTGATACGCGAAGGAGGTGACATCATCATAGACACCTTGCTAAATTTATTCCAGGATGTATGGAACACAGAGACGTGGCCTTCTTATTGGCGGACTTCTGTCCTTGTACCTATCCCTAAAAATGGAAACAACAATAAATGTAGCAACTATAGAACATTAAGCCTTATTAGTCATCCAAGCAAAATCCTGTTAAAAATACTATTGTCAAGAATCGAAAAGAAAATAGAAAGCAGACTATCAGATGAACAAGCAGGTTTCCGGAAGTCCCGAAGAAAAATCGACCATATTTTTACAATACACATACTAGGCAAAAAATACATAGAACATAACAAAATAATCTGTCACAACTTCTTAGACCTTCAAAAAGCTTTTGACTCAATATGGCACGAGGCATTATGGAAAATTTTAGAACATTATGGTATTGACAACAAAATCATTAGGATTATTAAATCTCTTTATTCCTCATCTGATATGAGAATTGAAATTAAAAATTACAGCAGTGAACCATTCTGGGCAGAATGGGGGATAAGACGGGGATGCATCTTGTCCCCCTCTTCTTTTTAATTGTTTTCTGGAATATGTCATATATGAAGCTCTTTATGAATATGACACTGGAATAGTAGTTGGTGGACTAAGAATAAATAACTTACGTTTCGCTGATGATATTGATCTTCTGGCAGAAAGTGAAGAAGAATTACAAGAGATAACTAGCCATGTTTTCAGAACATTAAAAAAATATGGATTATACATAAACCTACAAAAAACAAAAATAATGATAACCTCAGAATCTGACATTGAATTCTTAAAGATACAAATTGGCAATAAGCAAATTGAGAATGTAAAGAAGTTCACTTATCTAGGAAGCATGTTGAGCAAGTTGGTCATTCAAAAACCGACATTAAATACCGAATTGCTAAGGCAACCGTGTCCCTACAGAAGTTAAAACCATTGTGGGGAGATAACAGAATAGCAATCACAACCAGACTAAGACTAATTGACACCTTGGTGAATTCTGTTCTTTTGTATGGTTGTGAGGCCTGGACTTTATTGAAGGAAGATGAGAGAAGACTCCTGTCTTTCGAAATGAAAACTTACAGAAGACTTTTGAGAATTCCCTATACCCCTCACGAAACCAATGAAAATGTCCGAAAACTGATTGACTCAATAGATGGAAGAAAAAGGGAAAATATTCTGACAGTCATCAGAAGAAGATAGATGAAATGGTTCGGACATGTGGAGAGGGCTAATGGCATTCCAAAGCAAACTCTAGAAGGAATCATTCTGGGATCAAGGGCTAGGGGCCGACCTTGATTAAAATGGACTGATAACATCAAAAAATGGACAAATTCCTCCCTTTCTCAACTGACATCAAGAACAAGAGACCGAGACGACTGGAGGAGGCTAGCAAAAAGTATCCCTACCAGCCATGAATCACCCAACGGTTCATTTAGGACTATGGGAGAAGAAGAACATGCTGAACTACAAAGCTGGAAAAAAGCTCAACTTAGGAGAATACTATCTTTGGTCACATGATGTCAGTTACTGAATGGAAAAAATGTTAACAATACGTGGGAATCTTAAATGAGGCAGTGTCTGAATGTATCCCTAGTTTTTGAAGAATAAATAGGTCGAGAGTGAAATGGATGTGCAACCTTATTAAGCAGGACATCCACAAGAAGAAGATGATGCAGAAAGAATATCATGAGAATAAGAGTGAGAGTAGTTATGAAATATGTAAAGCTTAGGTCAGAAAAATAACGAGTAAGTGGAAGCTGAATCGGAGTATGAAAAGATACTGGCCATAAAAAGAAAGAATGAATGTGAAAGAATAACTTTATTGAATGCAGATGGTGCTCGAATGTCAGTAGCTAATGAGATTGTTCAATTAATGAGTGTTCACTTTGCTAAGATATATTAACCAGTAGTATGTAACATGGTGCAAAGTGCTACTGCTATATTGGATGAAGAGTTAGAGGTTCATGAAAATGAGGTTGAAGAACTGTTACATAACCTGGATAGGAATTTGTCTGTAGGGACAGATGGAATATCAGCCCATTTGCTAAAGGAATGTTCAGCCGAATTGGCTAAGCCTTTCACATGTTTGTATAACTTGAGTCTCAGCTCAGTAATGATACCACAGGAATGTATGATAGTTCCATTGTACAAGGGTGGTGCAAAAATTGATGTGTCTAACTACTGACCTACCAGTATCTTTGGTGTGATAGTGAAGATTTTAGAGAAGTTGGTAAGAATTCGCATACAGAAATGGATAGACAAACATGCTACACGCTACAGGGAACAGCATGGGTTTACTAAAGGAAGATCATGTTTTTGCAATTTGCTCATATTTTATAACAATGTTACAGCCGAGTTGGATAAAGGAAATGGATACACTATGATAATGTTGGATTTTTCTAAGGCTTTTGATAGGATATACCACACTAAAGGCTGTTGCATAAACTGGAGAATATGGGCATGGAATATTAGCTCTTGACTTGTTCAGAGGATGGTTGACAGGCGGATATCAAAAAGTGGTATACAGTGGGTGTGAATCTGCCAGATTTAAGATGACCAGTGAGTGTACCTCAGAGTTCAGTCCTTTGGTCATTTTTGTTCAATTTATACGTTAATGACATCAGATGTGCAATTGTTTGCCGATGATGTGAAAATAGGAAGGGCAATCATGAATGCTACTGATATTCAGCACTTACAAAATGATTTGAATAGGGTGGAAATTTGAGCAAATGAATATGGCTATCCGTTTCATGTTAGTAAGTGTAAAGTTATGCATTTTGGTGTGATTAGAGTTCCAGCGGCATATTATATTAGTTGGGTTATGCTACAAGAAACTGAGGAGGCAAAGGATCTAGGTGTATTGGTGGATAAGCATTTGAAGTTCAAAGGTCACATAGCAAACCTTTACATGTAAGGATAAGGAAGTCATTTTGCCTCTTTATATGGCTTAGATAAGACCACACTTGGATTATTGTGCACTGATCTGGTCTCCCTGGTTCTAAGGGAATAAAACAGCTGTGGGAAGGATGCAAGGAACAGTTACAAAGAATATATCTGGATTATGGGATTTAGATTATAAGGACAGATTGCGAGTATGTCGTTTGCAGACTGGTTAACAGGAGAAAGAGTGGGTGATATGACAGAGATCTATAAACTTTTGAATGGGTGTTATAGGATATTGTGTGACGAAATATTTCGTTATATGGAAGGTGGAAGAGATCACGTGGGGGGGGGATCCATGGAAGTTAAGTTTGTTCAAAGTCAAGAAAGGGATAAGAGCTAGGTTTTTCTCCCAGAGAGCAGTGATTGAGTGGAATAGTTTTCCTTTAGGGGCAGTCAGTGCATTTAATGTGAATGAATTTAAGGAAAAGTGTGATAGCTGGTTTGGGTGATTTATAGCTTCCCTCGATGAGTCCTTGACTCACTGGAGGTCTCAGATAATAAGAATAAGAATAATATCCTGTGCACTCCTTGAGGGTACATTTCAGGAATTTGATGATGATGATGATGATGAAAAGTTTTGCACTCTCCTCACATTTGCTTGCATACACTATGGACCACATATATTTGGAATATAATTAAGTTGTCTTATATGTATCTTATTTATATATATATATATAAAAGTTAATTTTTTGAAACTGTGTACCACAATACTTATGCAACTGGATTTTGAAACTTGCCTATTATAAGATGCTTGAAACTTGCCAGTTTTTAGTAAATAAGAATACAGTTTGCCAATAGTGAAACTTTGTCTATTAAATTTTCATAACAGTTTGTGTGTGCTACAGGTGAGAAATTTTCAGAGTAGCACTAATAATATTTTTAATTACAAAAGAGCAAAGTGAAAAAAAAAAAATGATGGTATGACATATTTAAAGTGGAAAAAATTACATTCTGTATAAACAGAAGTGCAGAAAAATTATTTCATGCAATTCAGCTTCATTCCTTCCTTTTTTTTTTTAAGGTCAGAAAATATATTAGTCTTCATAGCTAATTTTCATAACATAAAATCTATAACTTCATTTTACCCATCAAGAGATGAAATGAAAATCTTAGTCTCTTATATACCTCTCTTCCATACTATTTCTTTGCTATTTGATTATTCCAACCACTACTGGTTGATTATTCCAACCAGTCCCAGTATTTAATTGTTTAGGGAATAGTGATGATCTAAAATTGTTGTAATTTTTACTAATACAGTAAACATTTTTACTAATACAGAAAGAATAGAAAGTAATGGTTGGAATAATCAAATAGCAAAGAAATAGTATGTATATAGATAAATAAGAGAATAATTATTTCATTTCATCTTTCGATGAGTAAAACGAAGTTATAGATTTTATGTACTGAAATGTGAAGTGCACACAGCAGAAAATATGAAAGAATGAAGTACTATGGATAGTTGTGGCAGTATGGTGATTGGAATACTTCGAAACAAACTAAAATTGAAATCAATTCCATATAGGACATGTCTCAGATAATTTCATCATATATTTTACAACAGTTAAGAAATAGAATTATTATTATTATTGAAATGTGCACTCTACAAATAACAACAATAATAATGTTTTGTTTTTTGTTTTTGAAGCCTGGAGGTCATAAGGTTCCAACTCTGCTACAGTAAAGTTTGACAGATTCAACAATATTATTGCCTTATTTCTTTTTCTTGTGTGGTAGAAAAACAGTAAAATGTCACTGTTATAATTCTACCAGATGTTTTTTTTTTTTTTTTTGGCAAAAATAACAAGAAAATAATCATGCACACTGCACAATTTTGAATGGGTGTTATAGGATATTGTGTGACGATCATGCACACTGCACACTTTCTTTTCAAAACAAAAAGAAAGATCATTATAAATATTCAGCCAATGAAAAAGAAAATACTACATATTTTTTTTCTTGCTATTTTTACAAAGTACAAAGAAGTAATCACTGCACATTTTAAAAAGAATTTTCTTCTAGTTATCTAAACTATCTGACTGTTGAAGTAGCTATTCTTTTACTACTATTTTACACTGAAAGGTATGAGCATGTTCCCCAAGTGATTTACGTTTCTAACAATTGTCTTGCAAAACAACTTTGAAAATAAATTCTGCGAAATATCTGCAGGTTGAATAGGTCGATAACTCCCCACCCCTAAAAAATTTAAACAATTATGTAATGCATATGTACCTTTTTTTTTAAAGAATTGAAATCCTTTTTTTTTTCAAGATAACTGCATCAAATAATTTATAATTTTTTGATAATAAAAGTGAAACTGTGATTATTATACATTAAGAAATTATTTTGACATAAATACTGTATCGACCTGTAAAGGAAATAGTGTGTTGAAAGTTTTTTCACTTGGTTAGACTGTAAATTATATATTTAGTTTAATTCTTTATGAAGTGTAAGCAAACAAAGTTTGTGCCTGAAGTATCTTCAGTACTGGGGCAACTCATTGCAAAGGTGGACTAACTTCTCATCACTTGCCTTAGTTATCCAATAATGCAAAGCACATCTCCTTGCAGACATGTATAATGGTATAATGCTATGCATTATGGGAAAGGTCACCCAGACCGGTTTCAACTTTTTTCACTTGGTTAGACTATAAATTATATATTTAGTTTAATCCTTCATCCAAGTGTAAGCAAGCAAAGTTTGTGCCAGAAGTATCTTCACTAAGTGAAGATACTTTTTCACTTAATCAAGTGAAAAAACTTCCAACATCTTTCTCTAATCCAGAGTAATTTAATAATAAGGTGTGACACCTTTTGACAACTTGTATATGGAAATATGACTTCTGCATTGCTTCAACCTTGGTATCACCTGTGGATCTGGCTCCCACTGAAGAGACCTCAGTAAAGGTCGAAACTGGTCTGGTTAATGACCCTTCCCATAATGCATAGCATTATACATGTCTACAAGGAGATGTACTTTGGTTTATGGGATACTAAGGCAAGTGATGCGAACTCAGTCCACCTTTGCCACTTGGGAGTTGCCCCAAGTCCTGAAGATATTTCAGGCACAAACTTTGTTTGCATACACTTGGATAAAGGATTAAACTAAATATATAATAATGAAATATCAGTATTTTTGTTGAGGATGTCTGCTAATCAACAGTTGAAAATGAAACAAGATATTCTTGATGCATTCTGCACCACAACTTGAGGCACTTTAGTGTGACTTCTGGGGAAGTGTTCTCACTTTTCTTTCTCAATAGTAGTGAGAGTAATCTAAGCCTTCAGCCTTCTCCTCCAGCTGAGAGGATTATTATCGAGTACTTCTAAGACATAGATTATTTCAGAAATGCAACCGACAGCAGTAGAAGTAGTAATATTTAGAATTTTTTTAAGAAAAAAAAAATACCACTACTAAACTTTCTTTTTTTGTGTAATAAATATAAATTTTATATGGTGTTTTTAAAAACATTTTAAAAACCACCACTACTAAACTTTCTTTTTTGTGGCATGCATATAAACAATTTTACAAGGTGGAATTATGGTATGTCATTCTTAAAACTTAGAATAACTTCAGCAGACAGCTGATTTTAGATTGCAAAGAAATAGTACTGAATTAAAATTACCTGCTTCGATGGATACAAAAATATTATTTCTTTATTCTTTTTTCAAAACAGTAAAAAAGTAATAGATTTTGAATACTGTTTGTGAAACCTTTCGAGCCAATAGAAATTTAGACAGAGTAGTTCTGTAATGGTTGGCCAAGCGGTTAGCATATCCGCTCTCCACCCAAAAGGCTGTGGGTTCGAATCCCGCTGTGGGCATGGATGTTTGTGATTGTCTGTGAAAATGCTAGTGGTGGTGGTGGTGGTCGGCGGTAGATGGCATTGGTGTAGATGATAAAGGTAGTTGCGGGTGGTGGAATGGTGGAGATGGAAAGTTGTAGAGTAGGTGCCCTCCCTCGAGTCTTTGGACTCCCTGGAGGTGCTACATAATAATAATAATAACACTAATAATAATAATTCAGTTCCATGAGAGGAGGGGGAAAGATGAAATTGAAAATCTTCAAAATGAGCATAAATTTTGAATCAGTATGTATGGGATATCCTTCATATATTTTCAACATTTCTACAGTGGTTCATCACTGGATATTATAGTAATGTGCATCTCATACATACACACACACACACGCACGCACGCACACAAAAATCATCCTTTGCAGTTTGAAGCAAAAGACGAAGGTGAAGAGTCCCTGCTGAAATAAGAATGGATATAAATGTTTGGTATTAAAAAACTCTCGCAATCGGAAAAACCGAGTAATGCAATTTAACATCATTTGTTGTTCATAAAAACAAAAACAAAGTTTTTTAAATCTGAAGTATCACAATCCACTTAATGGTATTTTGCAGGAAAAGAAAGCATAAATTTATATTTATTTCAATAAATGTTATTTAAGAATATAAATATTTAACATAATAAATTTCAATGCAAACAAACATTTAAAAATTGTGCAAAAAAAAAAATTGCTTCTATATTGTCAGTCAAATGAAAGAACATAAATTGTCTTGTTTCATTGAACTGTTTTGAAGAATAAAAGACAGCAAATTTACTAATACTAAATATATTCATTGCAAAGCATGATCTCTCATCATTTCAGGATTGATTATTTATTTTCTCACATGTGAAATTTGTTTTATTTTTAGGAAGAGATAATAAATAATTTACAGCAAAAAAAGTCAAATATCGAATGACAGTAAAGAAAATTCCAAGCAACACAATACACGTAAAGTCAAGCGACAAGAAGGTTGCTCTATTCCAGCTAATCTGCTACTTGTTCTAAATTCGCCATTAAGTGATTAACAGTAGAGGAGGGTAATCAACTTATGCCTTTTTATTCCGTATAGGGAGTAGGTGAGGCTGTTTTTAGTCCTATCTAACTTTTGGAGACTGAGTGGGCAGTTCAATCTCCACTCAATCAGAGATAGCTGGCCCAAGGCTATCACTAGTTAAGTGGCATGCAGTGAAGAGAATGGCTCAACAAGTGCTGCCATCTCATGGTTCCTAACCCTAACACAATATATTTTTCAATGTCTGAAATAATGTGGGTTTGATGGTTGATTTTCTTGAGTTTATGGGACGAAAAACCTGAGTTTCCAGGAGAAAAAACCCACCTGCCCGTGGAACCGGTCAAAAAAAGGCTTAGAAAAATTTCCACTAGTCGCTGACTAGACTCGAAACCAAGTCTTCCTTCGTGTAGTCAAACTCTGTGGTGTGCAAACACCACATCCACTGAGCTACACAGGCTCTCAGAAGAGGGTAATTACACGATAAAAAGTAGAATGTCCATGACATTTTGATCCATGACAAATGCTATGGTGGTCTGGCTGTTTCATCTACCTTGGCTAGTTGGGAAGTTAATGGATGAAAGTGGAAGATTGAATAATAGTATGAGTGAATCATCAATAGGTTTGAGGTTGTGAGGTAAAGGTTTACTGAACAAAATATGAATACATACTTAGATGCTGCTAAAGGGAGTGAGTTTTAAAACAGTCTCTTACAGAAAAGTAACTTTTTTTTTTTTTTTTTTTTTCATTCTTTGGGAATTTGGTGAAACCTGGGAAGGGCCAGATTTTCACCTATAGAGGACATTGTTGAGCTTTTCAGTAAGCATTTCATTTCACTGTGAAATCAGTAGTTGAAGTGTAGAGAATGAAATGAGTGAAGTTTTTAATAATGATTGACCAAGTGGTGATGAACGTATATTGGACAAGGGAAATGAATATTCATTGGTATACTTAAATTTTGCAAAGGTTTTTGATAGATTGCCACATCACAATTTGGTAACTAAAACTGAAGCAGATGGGATTGGATGATTAATGATTTGGATAGGCTACTGGTTTTCAGGTAGATAGGTATCAGCAAGTTGTGTATGCAGGGTGGGGTACAGTATCCCAGAAGTCACTAGTGGTATACCACGTTAGGCTCTCTTGGGATCATTGTTATTTGTGTATATTAATGACATTAGGATGGATTTAACTAATGATGTACAATTTTTTGCAGATGATGCAAAACTGGGGAGAGTGATGAGGAATTGAGCAGATGTGGCATTACAGTAGAACTTGAATAGATTGTGTGAGTGGGCAACAGTATGGAACTGTCAGTTCAGTGTTGCAAAGTGCAAGTGCTGAAATTTGGTAGATGACAATGGGATGTAAAGTCAGAGGGGTAGTGAGGCTGTGGCCCAGGCCATAGGCACAAAAATTGAGATTTTTAAAGTTTTTTTTTTTTTTAGAACAGTGCAATTTTCTTTCCTGGCCATAGGCGCCAAAATTTCTCACAATGTCTCTGTGTAAAGTAGACACTTGGCGGAGAACTTTTGTAAGAAGTTGAGGAGACAAAGAGACCTTGGAGTGGTGGTGTCATTGAACAAGGATTTAAAGTTCAGAGGTCACATTGCACAAGTTATCACATCTGATTATGACAATGAGGCAGAGGACCTTAATGTACAAAAATAAAGGTTGTGGTTACATTATATAAGTCCTTGATTGGATCTCGTATGAATTATTGTTACAGATTTCCCTCCCCCCCCTCCCAGTTTTCATGGCGATGAGGATATATATTGGAAAGGATCCAGAGAAGACTGACTAAGGTGATAAGTGATCTTTGGGATATGAATACAGATTAAGGGAATGCAGTTTGCAAGGCCTTGTGAATAAGAGGAAGACTATGAGGATATGATTGGGACATTTAAGTTTGTAAGCCGTTGTTACCAGATTAATGCGGAAGAAATTAGAAGGGTGTGAGCAGTGGCATAAGGATCAGGTTCTCTGCATGGAGAGTGGTTGGTGACTGGAATGCATCATCTGACATTGTGATCAATGCAGATAAATTGAACAAGTTTAAAACACAGTTTGATGGACTTTCTGTGTCATAGTTTGTATACATCTCATGATGGGTCTTTTGACTCCATGGGGGGGTCTGGTGCTAATAGTAATATATATATACACACACACACATACTAGGGGGGGATATGCCCCTCTTGTTTCGTACTGGTGGGCAGGTTCCCCTTGAATTCTGATGACTCGAATTTTGAAGACTCGACACTCAGGGGCTACCCTGAGTGCCAAGTCTTCAAAAAAGGGGGGCCTCCGCACCCCCCCCCTGAGTTCTGGACTGGTAGGCCGGTTCTCCTTGAATTCTGATGACTCGAATTTTGAAGACTCGACACTCAAGGTAGCCCCCTAGTTTCAAAACGTTTCAAAAAATGTGACATACAAATGTGACATAAAAAGGCTTATCATTTTATATATATAGGGCAGATATTACTATTACCATTGTCAAAGAACACGTAAGTCCACAGTAATAACTTTTAATTAATAAATTAGATACAGATATTTCATACTAAAACTAATAGTACATCTTCAGTGTTACAAACAGATAGGAATGGAATACAAGTAACGAACATTCGATGGATCACCTATTAAAATACATTGTTGTCGTGAGCTAGGAAATGAAAGAAATTAATAAATAATTAATATTTAAGATAATTGGTTTTTTAATGATTACATAAAATAAAAATCTCCCAGATCTTTGAGAGAGAGTGACAATCATTTCGATTCGGTCGGTGTAAAATAGCTTCACAACTTTCTTTAAAGAGGCGTTCATATTTGAACCTGCGTCTATGAAGGAGAATAGCCTTATCCCATTGGATATTATGGGTAGTGTTAAAACTGTGTTGTGCTAGACCAGACTTCTGAGGTTTGTTGTAATCAATATAATATTGATGTTCTTTAATTCTTTTTTCCACAGAACGGCCAGTTTGTCCAAAATAAGAAACATCACATTCACATGGTATTTGGTAAACGCCAGCCAAAGATAGAGATGACAGTTTAACTTTTGTAGAAGGCAATAAGGAAGAAATTTTGTTGATAGGAATATATGTGGGAATCAATTGGTACTTTTTTAAAATTCTACCTGTAGGTTCTGAGATTCCTAGAATGTAGGGGATTGGAACTCTGCAGACTGTTGAAGAAACCTTAGGTATTGGAACATAAGATTCAATTATCTGTTGGATTTGATTAGGGCGGTAAGTAATTATTAGATTCCATTAACTTTTTAATGATGGAAAGTTCTTGTAAGATTTCTGGAGAAGAGCAAACTTTATGTACTCTATTAATTAGAGATTTAAGAATGCCAAATTTTTGAGATGTGTGGTGAGCAGACTTGTTATGACTATATCTGCCAGGAAATGTGGGTTTTCGAAAGACGCTTGTTGATAAGGTACCAGAAGACGTTCTAGTAAGAAGGATGTCCAAAAATGGTCAAGTACCAGAATTTTCCTTTTCCATGGTGAATTGGATACGAGGGTGAAGGCTATTTATCTGTTGTAGAAAGGTGGAAAGCTCATCTTCAGTATGTGACCAAATGGCCAAAACATCTCTTTGACATAACGATACTAAAGAGATGGTTGAGGGTGAAAGGATGAAAACATGTCTCTTCAAATTGTTTCAAAAAATAGTTAGCCAAAGGTGGAGACAAAAGGCTAGCTACTCATGGCAGTACCCTCAACTTCTTTGTAGAACTTGTTTTTCCAACTAAAATAACCTGAATGGATAACAAATTCGAAAATCTTTGCGATATCTGGAGGGTAATCTTCATATAATGATTTGACTTGTTGGCTAATGGAATATTGGTAAACAGAGATACAATGTCGAAACTGACTAGCAACTCAGACTCTTTGATTTTTAAATCCTTGATTTTTTCAAGGAAATCTGTTGAATTTTTTATGTAGAATCTGGAATGTCCAGTGAGAGCACTTAAAGAATGAGACAAGACTTGCAATTCGATAAGTAGGGGAATCAATGCAATTCATGATTGGTCGTACTGGATAGCCTTCTTTATGGATTTTTGGGAGACCATATAGACAGGGAGTTCTTCCAAAGTAAGTGCGTAATTTATCCACAAAATTTGGATCCCAACTGATGACATCATCAAGTAATTTATTTAATTGTTTAATTTGTGAATTTGTAGGATTATGCGTGATCTCTTTATAGGTGGGGGTGTCTTCTAAAAGACTGGATACGTTTGTGTCATAGTCAGTCTTATTCATGATTACAATAGCTTTTCTTTTATTGGCCTTAGAAATAGATATGTTATTTTAGCATTTGATAAATTACATGGCAGTAACTTGCTTTTATAAAGAGAAGCCACAACTTCAAATCGTAGTTTGTTAGCATCTTTGCTAGAAAGTCCAGACAGATTGCATTCTATATTATGTAAAAAAATCAAGAAACGGAATGCATGTAGGAATAACTGCAAAATCGAGGCCTTTTGCTAAAGCACTGGTTTCGGCGTCAGATAAATTCACATGGTATTTACCAAATACCATGTGAATGTGATGTTTCTTATTTTGGACAAACTGGCCATTCTGTGGAAAAAAGAATTAAAGAACATCAATATTATATTGATTACAACAAACCTCAGAAGTCTGGTCTAGCACAACACAGTATTAACACTACCCATAATATCCAATGGGATAAGGTTATTCTCCTTCATAGATGCGGGTTCAAATATGAACGCCTCTTTAAAGAAAGTTGTGAAGCTGTTTTACACCAACCGAATTGAAATGATTCTCTCTCTCTCTCAAAGATCTGGGAGACTTTTATTTTATGTAATCATTAAAAAACCAATTATCTTAAATATTAATTATTTATTAATTTCTTTCATTTCCTAGCTTGCGACAACAATGTATTTTAATAGGTGATCCACCAAATGTTCGTTACTTGTATTCCATTCCTATCTGTTTGTAACACTGAAGATGTACTATTAGTTTTAGTATGAAAATATCTGTATCTTTTAGATTATTCATATTTGGCCTTTGTATATTTAATAAACACAAAACTTATTCTTATATAAGACCATCTGTTTAATACAACTATGTACAAGAATGCCTACTAGTTTTGCTAGCCTACTGTCTAGCTTTGTCAAGACTAAAATTGTGAACAAAAAAATAATAAATGCAAAAAACGAACTAATACAGAACCGTTGTGCAGGTGTTTATAGAATAACGTGCACTTGTGGACTTTCCTACATTGGCCAAACATCAAGGAGCCTAGAAATTATACAGAAGGAACGCGTTGGGGATGTTAATCACAACAGAGCGGATACCTCAGGGTTGGCACATCACTTCTCAACTTCTAACCATGTGATAGATTGGGAAAACAGCTCAATGCCATATATAGAAGATGATTACAGATCCAGAATATTCAAAGAAGCAGCAGTAGTCCTATGAACAGGAAACAACCTCAACCGAAATCAAGGAGCTGTATTAAAAGATATATGGAAAAATCTGATTAATTCATTAAGTTTAGCGGAACTACATTACACTAAAAACTTTGTAATGCGTGTTCACAACAATAACTGAAGCATCTCGCTACATGCACACATTGTCACGCGAGCTGTTAAATTTGGTGTACTAACTGTTGTAAATGGTTCTGTATTAGTTCGTTTTTTGCATTTATTACTTTTTTGTTCACCTTTTTAGTCTTGACAAAGCTAGACAGTAGGCTAGCGAAACTAGTAGGCATTCTTGTACATAGTTGTATTAAACAGATGGTCTTATATAAGAGTAAGTTTTGTGTTTATATCTGTACCTTATTTATTAATTAAACATTATTACTGTGGGCTTGCGTGTTCTTTAATAATTATACTATGCCACAGGTACCTCTAAAAATGAAAATTACTATTATCACTTAAGCACTAGCTTAAGTAAGGAAACCTACTAGTTTCATCACTTAAGCTAGTGACTTCATCTGGGTTAGGATAAACACGCAAATAAATATGCAACAAGCATTAAATATGAATCATTATATAACTAAAAACACTGAATGTGTAGGAACCGTTACACAAAAATACAAGAAAAACAGAAACGTGGAGCATTGAAGCCGGTACATGGTCAGTCATTGTTCAGCAAGTGCACCTGATAGTTTGCAGATAAATTAAAGTCCGATGTGCTTAAAGATCTAATGAGTGACTTCCAAATGTCACACAAAATCATCCCTTGGTTTCTGTTGTGAGTACAATTTACAATATTCCATGTTCTTGTGACCTTAATTACATAGGGCAAACATCAAGAAGTTTAAAAATAAGACAAAAGGAGCATATTAGAGATGTCAATAACAACAGAGAAGACAGCTCAGGTCTGGCATTCCATTTCTTCCACACTTAGCACAGCATTGAATGGGACAAATGTAGTATTAAAGCGAAGAAAAAAAAATAGTAATTTCCTTTTCAGTATGATTTATATAAAAAGAAATAAAAATCATAGTTGAACAGCTTTCAGAAGAAATTGTAGATTTAAATAGACATATATTAATGGGAAAATAGGAATGAATGAGTTCGAAAAAAAAAAAAGCAAACCTTCAGAGACAACATTTGAAAGAAGAAGAAAAAAATTGTTTCAGTCAGGAAGAGGTGAATTTGTAAGAAATGAAAACTCAGAACTTCATTGTGGACTAAAAAATCTGAGTCCTGTAAAATCAAAAAAATCTAAACAGAGGTTATGGGAAGATTTTTTTTTTTTTTTAACAAAGATGGCTAAATGTTCTAGAGGTTATTGAAAAAAAGCTTAGAAGTGGAAAAAGAATATACTGGAAAGGAAGCAGGTGATAAGGATGACATAAGAACTGAAAAACTGAACATAAGGATATACCAGTGCTAGAAAACATTCAAGATAAATGTATTAACGAGCTCATTACTTGAGATAGAAAAAGTTTTCAGAAATCTGAAATGCAACTGAATTAGGTGATATTTGACCAGAAATGATCAAATATGAAGGTGTGAAAGTTTTACAGTAGCTATACCATATGATTCATAATGGCTGACTAGTAGAAGTTTTGTTGTTGTTTTTTATTCGTGTGGATTCCCCCCCCCCCCATTCCTCCATCATCCCTTAGGACTGGTTGAAGAATAATGAAGGATTAAGTATGTATTTAATGACTGTAGATCCATGTGTTCATGGGTCAGTTTGCCTGTTCTGAATGACGAAAAACCCTAGTTTCTGGGTGGGATTAAGTATGTATTTAATGACTGTAGATCCATGTGTTTATGGGTCAGTTTGCCTGTTCTGAATGACGAAAAACCCTAGTTTCTGGGTGGGGAAATCCTCTACATCTATATGAGACTGGCTAACTCACCTTTAGTTGACAGAGACCAGATAAAGGTTCTTCATGTCACGAACAGGAATCAAACCCAGGGTCTTTCCGACCAACGACTGAGGTACGGAGGCCTTAGTACCCGTTTATAAAAAAAAAAAAGCAAGGAAAACAATATGAAGATTATGAAGGAATTTCTCTACTGAATATCCGAGGTGAGATTTAAGCAAGCATGCTTGAGCAGAAGATAGAATTATGGAAGCTCAACTTGATGAGGAACAAATAGTTTTGGCCACACAGTTTGTCAGGGCCAGCAGTTTTTTTTATTTTATTTTATTTATTTATTTTTTTTTTAAGATAAATAGTCTGGAAATCATGGGAAGATAGCACAAATCTGTATTTAAGATCTGGAAAAGACATACATTGAAGTCCCAAGAAAAAAAGTACTCTGGAGAACACTGACAGTTACATGATGTAACTTTACTTAAATTGCTAGGCAGCAACTAGAATTGAAGAAGATATTGGAAGATAAAATCAGTTAAAAAAAAAAAAAAGTGATGCTTGATATCGCAAACATTATTCATCATTCATATGGATCATGTAACAAAGGAAAGTGGCATTAAACTTGATAGCAAAAATGGAGATGTTAAAATTTAATTGGTAAAATCCAGTGCAAGTCATCAAGATACTGAATAACTGCTGTAAGAAATTTAGTATGAAAATCAGCAGTCATACCCATGGAAACAGGCTGGAATGTGAAATGCATTTTCAATGGAGATTGAAACAAATAGATCAAATAAAACATTTCATCTTAGTACAATTTTTAACAAACATGGCAAATTAACTATGGAAATATATAATAAAATAAAGCTAGTATGGTGGAGATGTAGTTGAATAAATTTAGGTAGAATAAGTGAGAAATTATTCAAAACATAAATTAGCAGGTCTACAAGACACTGTTCCAATCGGTTTTAACTTCTGGATCTGAGAGTTGCATTAATGACTATATCACTTTAGTTTTACTTCTAAGAAGTAAAACAGTTGATGAAAAACTAGAGGCTATAGATATAAAAGTTCTATTTAAAATTAAGTAGTGAACAAATGACACCATTGTCAGAATCATATTCAAAATCAGGATGTTCAAAAGGAACTTGACATTATTAGCATTGTGAACAAAGCTAACCTAAAGTGGTATGATCATCACTTAAACAGAATTGGAGGGGAAAGGGTTAGCAAAGCAGATGTTTGATGCTAGAATGGCAGGCTAAAAGATCCCAAGTAAGACCAATATCTTGGGGACATTGATTTAATTATTAGTGCCTTGGAAGACAGATGTAAGATCTAATAACATCGGAGATCAGACAAATATCAGATTAATTTGAAAAATAACTTATTAAAAGAAAGCTAGTAATAATCTAAACTTAATAATGTAGTATTGTTGTAGTATCCTATACACCCTTTTTCGCACAGTTAGCCTAGTGGCTGTGCGTTTCACAACTATATGACTGGGGAAGGAGTGTCCCAGGTTCGATTCCCGTCGAAGATGTGAGGAATTAGAGGATCTTCCTCAGCCATAGCCAAGTTAGCTGGTCTTGGGCACGGGCAGTAGGGTTTTTTCAGCCAGTTTATTTTGTGTTTTTCATCCTGCAAACAGGCAAACCGGCCCCATGAACACATGGATCTACAGCCATAGATACTTAACCTCCAATAGGACGAGGGAGAAAAAAGGGAGGAAACCCATACGAATAAATAAATACACCCTTTAAATACATATTAAATTGATGATGATAACTACATAATAAATAAGTCTAATCTTTAGAGGGTACCTGTTGGTGGCATAATTAAAATTAATAACTTAACATGTATAAAACCAACAGTAATAACTTTAATGAATTAAAGATACAAATATTTCGCACTGAAAGTAACAGTACACCAATCACAGGCAATGTACTACCTTAGTTAATGGATAGATGTTCTAATTTTATGACCAGGTCCAATACTCTTGCACCTTGAGTCCCTTCCAATCACATGCTGTCTCAAGTAATTATGTTTCAGTAGGTGTATAAATTCCGTTTCTTTCCTGTCACATGACCTGCACTCGTATTAATTTTCTGATGCATATCTTTCAAAATCATCCCTGGAACTTTCTGGGCATTAGCAACAACCAGCCATGTATTTTGTCTTATTGGCCTTGATCTCACAGCTCTCCTGCTTATGTGCTATCCTTTTTGGATGCAATTCATCTGCTATCATTATTAGTACTCTTTCTCTTAGATTGTGGGGGGGGGGGATATTGCTACATAAGATAGTGGCTGCTGTATTTGGGTTTTCTGTCTCATGAACAAATGGATATATGATACATTTATATCAGGCTAGTTATATTTATAAATATAAATATATTTATATCAGTGCCTTTTTTTGTATACAGATGCTCGTTAAAATTTCTATTTTTAATTCTGATTATAAGTAGAATTTTTACAGTTTAGTCATTTTATATTAATTATTTTTTTCCATCTTTCTCTCCCCCATTTTCCACTGTAATAACCACAGGTAAATATCAGAAAGACGCAGTTATCATCACAGCCAAAGGTACTTGAAAAATCACATAATGCATCTGATTCGAAAAATGACAGTAATATTTCACCAGGTAATCGTTCTTAGTATATTGTACAAATTTGCTACATTACAGATCAGCAGGTTTTCTCTATATTTGTAATACTTGATAATATATTTGTGAAATAGTGAAGAAAATGTTTTCACAAAGAATTTTAAAAAAGTATTTCAGGTGGATGGTGGTAGGTCTGTGTTTCGAGAGCTTCAAAAGCTAAGTTGTTTAGTTTTTAAAAAAATAGTGATCTTCTTCTTCTGCATCTTTTCCCACTTAAGTAGTGTCGCTGTGTGTAGTGAGTCTCCTCCACAACCTTCAGTCTTGGGCTGTAGCCACATCCAAGTTCTTCATCCTCAAGTCCTCCTCCACTCTACCTACATCTCTTCTTTGGCCACCCACGTTTCCTCCTCCCCTGCACATCCATCTATATGACCTTTCTTCCCACATACTCTTCCTCCCTCCTCAGCACATGACCAAACCATCTCAACCTTGCCTCCTATATCTTTGCTCCTAAGTTCGTAACTTTCACCGTTTCCCCTTACATAGTCATTTCTCAGACAATCCTTTCTGGTCACACCACACATCCACCTAAGCATTCTCATCTCTGCTACCTCCATCCTGCTGATGTTATTTTTCCTCAGGGCCACAGTTTCCAAAGCATACATCATAGCTAGTCTCACTACTGTCCTGTAGATTTTGCCTTTTAGATTGATCGGCACCCTCTTATCGCATAGCACTCCAGCCATCTCTCTCCAGTTCCTCCATCCTGCTTGTATCCTGCATTACACTTCCTTCTCAGCCTCACCATCCTCTTTCATTGTTGAACTTAAATATCTAAAGTCACTGCCCTTCCTGATGACATTTGCTTCAAGCTCCAGATCTGTCTCCTGGTTGACATCCACTTTGCAACACATATACTCTGTCTTACTTCTGCTCAGTCTCATACCTCTCTCTTCCAGTACTTTCCTCCAACTTTCCAGTTTAGCTGCCACTTCTTCTCTTGATTCTGCACACAGCACGATGTCATCTGCATACAACATAGTCCAAGGCACATCTTCTCTCACCTCCTCATGACCCACCTCCATCACAATATTAAACAGGAACGGACTTATTGCTGACCCTTGATGCAAGCCAACTGTCGCTGGAAAACTATCTGTCTCTCCCAGGCAGGTCCAAACTCTTGTCTTCACATTTGTGTACATCTCCTGCACCAGCCTGACATATTTCTCCAGTACCTTCTTCTCCCTCAGACACCTCCAGACTTCTTGTCTTGGCACTCTATCATACGCTTTGTCCAGAACAATAAATACCAGATGTAGCTCCCGTTGCCTCTCTCGAAACTTTTCCATCATCTGTCATAACCCAAAGATAACATCTATCATCGATCGACCAGGCATGAAGCCAAATCACTCCTTTGCAATCTTCACCTCCTTCATCAGTCTTCCATCAAGAATCCTCTCTAGGATTTTCATTGTGTAGACGGGGACAAGCGTACTATCCTTCCATTCCTCAGGTATACTTTTCCTGTTGACAAACTTTTATTAACAGATCCCACAGCAGGTCGGTTCCTCTTCCCCCAGTGCCTTCCATGCCTCCACTGGGATCTTGTCAGGGGCCCACTGATTTTTCATTCTTCATCTTCTTTATGACCTTCTTCACTTCCACTCTACTAATGTTCTGCATCATCCCCTCATAAGGCTCCCCATCTTCTCTGGGAGTCCTTGCATTTTCTTCATTCAAAAGCCCTACAAAGTATATTCTCCATCTGTTTCTTGTATCCACATCTCTCCTTAATACCCTTCCTCCAGAGTCTTTGATCTGCCTCACATGTACTTACTGCCTTACATTTTGCCAATCGATAAATCTTTCTCTGTCCTTCCTTTGTTTCTAATTGATCATAAAGGTCTTGATATGCCATGGCTTTCGCCTGTGCAACAACTCTCTTGGCTTCTCGCTTTTTCTTTCTGTACTCCTCTCTGTCCTCTTCCACTCTTGACTCATCCCACTTCTGCTTTGCCTTCCTCTTAGCTGTTACTGCTTCTTGGACATTATTATTCCACCACCAACCCTCCTTGTGCTCTCTAATCTTTCTGAATGTTTCACCAAACACCTCAATTGCACAGCTTAGAATTGCTTTTGAATTATGTCTCCTCCAATCTTGTACACTTTCTAGTCCATCCGAAATCCTCTCTGACACCTTCTCCCTAAAACGGTTCCTCACACTCTCTTCTTTTAAGCGAAACCACTTAATTTTCTTCCTCCCATGGCTTCTAAAGGTTCTTATCTTCGACTTTATTTCAAAGTCTGCACACAGCAGCCGGTAATTTGCACCACGATATAGTGGGATTACCTTATAATTTGTTACAGCCTTAATATGTTTTCTTCTAGTCAAAATGTGAATCTGTGAACTGTTGTTGCTACTTCTAAATGTTATCAAATGCTTTTCCCTCTTACAGAAAAAGGAGTTCACAATTGCCAAATCAAACGTTACTGCAAAGTCCAAAATCCTCTCTCCTTCCTGGTTCATCATTCCCACTCCATGGCCACCATTCATAGTCCCTATTCTGTCTCCCTATATGTCCGTTCAAGTCTCCTCCAACAATCACCATCTCATTTTCTTCCAGTTCCCTTATTTCTTCATCTAGCACGTTCCAGAATTCAACTTTCTCTTCTGCTGTACAGCTAACTTGTAGGGCCTATACACATAAGACGACCAGTTTCTCTTCTCCAAGACCCAGTTTCATTTGTATGGTCCTGTCATTCCTCCTACCCACTTCTAGTACTTCGCCCTTCATTCTGCTACACACTACAATTCCGACAGCATTTGTTCCCTCTTTATTCACTCCAGAGTAGGACAATTTATCCCAATCTCCTAGTTCCTTTGCCTTTTCCCCCTTCCGCCTTGTCTCCAGCACACACAAAATGTCTAACTTACTCTTCCTCATCATGTCTGCTACCTCTCTTCCCCTTCCAACATTCAACATTCCCACTCGCAACATTCTCTCCACTTGCTGGGCTCGCTTCTTTAACTGCACCTATCCCTTGATGCGGTAGCCCTCATCTACTTCTCGCAGCTGTAGGGCAATGTGGCTGTGCATCACTTAAGGGGTACGCCCTAGCCCTTGTATCACTTTCTTTTTGACTCATTTGATCATACTAGAGCTGGCAGTGAAGTTTTACAACTGGATGTCCTTCCTGACGTCAACCCTTGCCATTTATACTTTTAAGAATACTTTTTAAAAAATAGTGATATTAGTTAAAAATTGTGTTAGAATTGTTTAACTTAATCATATTTAAGTTAAAGTTTTACTGTTAATATAGTTCTTTCTACCGGTAGGTTGCATTGCATAGTGTAGTGCATGGCACTGATGTGAAGCAAAACAATGGTGGCCAAGGCATCGTTGCTTAAAGAATTCAACCAAAGGGACTTTGAACAGTGCAATGTTTGCATTACCAAAGGCAAATGGAATATGGTTTGAAAGTGATAGTGGTGGGAAAGTGTGCCAAAAATGCTATGAAAGAAAGGTTCAAAAGTGCAGGTCAGGTTGTGAGATTGAACCGGAGGATGGAATAGAGAATACTTGTGAAAATGTCTGTGATGGTGTAATGGCAGATAGGATTGAAACAGGGGTTAAAAGTCAAATGATTGAGAGAGAGATTAAAAGTGTTGATCGAAAGAATGGTAGTATGAAGATGTAAAGAATGAAGAGTTGGCTGTAATGAGGTAGATAGCTCGGTTATGCAGAGTGATATATAGGATGAAGCGAGAGCTGCAGCCAAATGCAGAAATGTCTGGCAAGTGGGTCAGCTCCACAAACAGGTTTGCATCCAGCCTATCCCAAAGAACAGTGATAAAAATCAACCAACAAACTACCATCCAATTGCTCTCACTTCTGTTTTCTCTCAAAAATTATGCAGAAGGTCATCACAACCAGTTCTTGAACCATCTAGAGACATACCGAAGTTTATTTTTCATTTGGTAGACTATAATAAATTTAGTTGAATCCTTTATCCAAATAAAGACTAGCAAACAAAGTTTGCACCTGAAAATATCTTCAGGACTGGGGTAAGGTAGTGCAACTCCGAGCAAAGGTGGACCGAGCTCTCATCACTCCTTGTCTCAGTATCTCCCATAATGCAAAGTATATCTCCTTGCGTACATGTATACTGCTATGCATTAAGGGAAGGGCCGCTACCCAGACCAAGCTTACACTTGGATAAAGGATTAAACTAAATTTATTATAGTTTAACCAAGTGAAAAGTAAACTTCCATCATCTTTCTCTAAATCCAGAGTAATTCAGTAATAAGGTACACTTGTTGGCAACTCTTATAGGTAAATATGACCTCTCCTATTGCTTCTGCCTTAGTATCTCCACGGTTGGGTCTGCCTCCCACTGACGAGACCTCAATAAAGATTGAAACCGGTCTGGGTAGTGGCCCTTAATGCATAGCAGTATACATGTACGCAAGGAGATGTGCTTTGCATTATGGGAGATACTGAGACGAGGAGTGATGAGAGCTCGGTCCCCCTTTGCTCAGAGTTGCCTGGTGTTGCACTACCTCACCCCAGTCCTGAAGATATTTTCAGGCGCAAACTTTGTTTGCTTACACTTGGATAAAGGATTAAACTAAATTTATTGTAGTCTAACCAAGTGAAAAATAAACTTCCAACATCTTTCTCTAAATCCAGAGTAATTCAATAATAAGGTGGTACACCTGTTGGCAACTTCTATAGGTAAATATGACCTCTCCTATTGCTTCTGCCTTAGTATCTCCACGGTTGGATCTGCCTTCCACTGACGAGATCTCAATAAAGGTTGAAACCGGTCTGGGTAGTGGCCCTTCCCTTAATGCATAGCAGTATACATGTATGCAAGGAGATATGCTTTGCATTATGGAAGATACTGAGACGAGGAGTGATGAGAGCTCGATCCACCTTTGCTCGGAGTTTCCTGGTGTTGCACTACCTTACCCCAGTCCTGAAGATATTTTCAGGCACAAACTTTGTTTGCTTACACTTGGATAAAAGATTAAACTAAATTTATTATAGAGACATACCAACTAATTAGTAACCAGCAATATGGATTCTGCCACTTGCAATCCACAGCTGATCTTCTTGCTTTCTGCACCCACCTATGGGCTCCAGCCATGGAAAAATTTGGAGAAATTCATGTGGTTGTCCTTGACATTTAACCTTGTAAACTTCAATGCCAATTCTGTCAGAAAAGACGATCAGATTTCTCTTCTTGGACTGACTTGCACCTCTGATCATTCCTGGCACAACCATTTTCAACTAAAGCCTCTGCAGTCGCCAAAAACTCGGTGTACTTTTTTGCACAAGACACTACTTCACAGCTGCTAACTCTACCCAAATCTGCCCAGCCATGGAATATTGCCCCCATATTTGGGTTGCTACACCAAAATCCTGTCTAAGGTTGCTTGATTTTACCCAAAAGAGGGCAATCAAGTAATTAATGATCCCTCTCTCACAGACCCACTTCAATTCCTTTATCAAAATCAGTTCAGTTTCTTCCTTGTGTCTCTGCTGCAGATAGTTTCATGGACAGTGCTCTGGTGAATTGGCTACTATTATTCCTCCACTCTCTTCCAAAATCATTAAAACAAGAGCCACTGCCCAACACCCTTTTACAGTCTACCTTAAAACTCACCAAACCAACTTCACTTTTGTTGTTGTTGTTATTTTCCATTGAGTCATTTTTGACTCCTGGCAATTCTATGAACATATGCTCTCCATTCAGATCAGTCTCTGGTCATATCTTTCAGAATTTCCAGGTGCATTCCAGTTGCTTCTTCAATTCTATCCACCCATCTAATTCTTGGTCTTTCTCTTCTCCTGCTTCCATCAACTTTAGCAAGCATCATCATCTTCTCCAGACTGTCATTTGCTCACATAATATGTCCAAAGTATGACAATTTTTGCTTGTTGATCATAGCTTTGAGCTGCAATCTGGCTTTATTCTATCTATCACTGATTTATTGGTTTGCTTTGCAGTCCAAGGTAATCTTGGTAAGCAGCTCCAAACCCATAATTCAAATGCATCTATCTTCCTTCTTTCACTCTTTCTCAGGGTCCATCTTTCACATCCATACAGTACCACAGGGAATACCATTGATTTCACGAATCTGATTTTTGTTGCAAGGCTGATATCTTTAAAGATATTGCTTAAATTTGTCATTGCTTTCTTTCTGAGTAATAATCTTCTTCTAACTTCTTCAGCACAATAACCATCTTTATCAATTTGGGATCCTAGGAGCACAAAATTGTTAACTACTTCTATTTTCACCACATCTGCTTTAAAATCATTAAGTTCATGTTGCCATAACTTTTGACTTTTTGAGGTTAAGTTTAAGTTATATTTAGCACTTTCTTCTTTAACTTTCATAATAAGTTCCTCCGAATCTTCTTTGCATTCTGCTAGCAAGGTGGTATCATCGGCATACCTCAAATTATTGATATTTCTTCCACCAATTTTAATTCCAACTGAAGACTCCTCCAGGCCTGTCATTCTTAAAATATGTTCGCTGTACAAGTTAAAGAGGTACAGAGATAAAATACATCCCTGTTGGCATCCCCTTTACCTGTTGTGAAATATTCAGTTTCTCCAAGATCTGTTTGGTTTCTTGTTCATATAAAGATTCCTCAGAAGGATAATGAAATGCTCTGGTGCTCCCATTGTTCTTAACACATTCCACATTTTCAATGATCTACAGAGTCAAAAGTCTTACTATAGTCAAGGAAACAAAGGTAGACATTCTTGTGATATTTTGTGCACTTTCTATTATTCATCTCATATTAGTGATCTGATCTCTGGTTCCTCTGCCTGTTCGTCTGAACATTTCTCTCTTCATGAATGGTCTCAGTCTTTTTTGAATGATCTTAAGTAAGACTTTACTTGCATGAGAAATCAATGCTATACTTCTGTAATTTTTGCACTCTCTTGCTTCACCTTTCTTCAATAAAGGTATATGCACTGATTTTTTCCATTCCCTAGGCCATGTAGTTGTGATCCAAATTTCATTGACATAGAGCTGTTAAAATTTTAACTGCTTCTTCTCCCAGGGCTTTGAGCAGTTGAATAGGTATCCCCCCCCTCCCTTCTGGTGCAGTGTCCACCTCACTTCACTCTCCAGTGGTACTGGCTCATGTCCATAATCCTGCTCTTCAAATTTCTCAGTAATTTGGGAATCCTTTTTGTAAAGGGCTTCTGTATACTCTTGCCATCTTTCTTTGATGTTCACAGCTTCTGCAAGATGCTTTGTGATTACTTTTCAGTGGCTTGTCATTGAAATTCTGCATTCAAATGCCGTACTTCCTTCAAATTTCCTGTGGCCTTCATTTTCCTCCTTTCCTGAGCAGTTTTGATGGCATCTTCTTTCAGCCATTTAGACTTCTTCTTACAAACTGTTGGAATATTCTTCTTTGCTTCTGTTTTAATTATATCTTTAATCTCCTCCCATAGTTCATCTGATTCTCTTTCACACAAATCAAGCATATTGAATCCGTTCTGTATACTAATATTGTATTCAGCTGGTATGTTTCCAAGATCATATCTGATCGACATTTGTGTTTTCAATTTCTGTAATTTCACATGTATCATAGCCACTAATAATTCATGGTCTGTTCCACAGTCTTCACCTGGAAAAGTCTTACAGACTGAATTGCACTTCTCCATACTTCTTGGTCCAAGTATATAGTCAATTTGATTTCTGTATTGTCCATCAGGTGATTACATGTGTACAATCTTTGTTTGTGTTGTTTAAAGCAGGTGTTAGCAACAGACAAAGAATTCTCTGCACAAAACTCAACTAGTCTCTTCCCTGCATGTTACAAATACCTAAACTAAAACAACCTGTTATTCCTTGTTCCTTGGTTTTTCCCCACTTTTGCATTTCAATCTCCGATAAGTAGCCATAAGTTTCGCTTTGGTGTTGCACCTATCACTTCTTGTAACTTGTCATAAATGTCTTCTTCTGGTGCCTCTGTAGTGGGTGCATAAACCTGTATGATGGTCATATTCATTGGATGTCCACTGGCTGAGAGAAATGATTCTGTTACTCACTGGATTATAGCCTAATACATACCTGGCCATCTTTTTCCTGAGTAAGAAAGATACTCTATTTTTATGATTTGTCTCTTGTCCTGAGTAATACACGATATAATCCCCCAACTGCACTGCCTCTTCTTTATTCCATCTAATTCTGTCCTTTAGAACAGTCTCCCCCCCTCTGCTTTCCCCAAAGTTTACAACCCTTAGCTGTTCAAGCAAAATGTAGACTCCTCCTTTCTTCTATTCCTCTTGCTCACACATGGGACTAGTATGCTAAAGCGCTTTTAGGGAGGAAGCTGTTGAGTGAATATGCAGATATCAGTGTAGCAGTTGAGTGTAAAGAATGCATAAAATGCATAAGTTGGTACTACTATGTGAAGGGTATAGTGCGTTTAGGGAGGATAGAGGGGAAAAAAAAAGAATGGGGGCAGGAGTGTTATTGATGATATCTGATGAACTGCAACCAAAGAGAGTAGAAGTTCAACTGCAGGCCAGTAAAAATATCACATTTGAGGCCATTTGGTACAAGATAGTTGTGTAGAACAAAATATACAATTTGTTGCTTTTACAGACCAGGAAATATAAATGATAATGGAGATAGTATGCATCAGAAAATAAGCCCAATGAATGGGGGGGGGGCAGGTAATTATTATGGAGGATTTCAACTATGGGGACATAGATTGGAAGGAGGAGGAGAGGAAGGAAATGGAATTACTGGAAGTAGCAGAAGAAAACAGAGAGTGTTGCTGCAGTATGACAGATTAGAGCGCTTGGGGGAGAGGGGGGGCATAATAGTAAATGACTTGATGCACAGGTTATGTAGGAGGAATAATGTGGAGTTTGTGGATGTGTGGAGGAAGTTGATGGGCAAAAGGACTTATACAAGAAGGATAGTTTGCATCTGAATGATTTGGTGTTCAGAATGTGGGGCAAGTGTTGTCAAATCTAGTGAAAGTGGATGTGCAAAATCAGGAAAACTAGAGCTTTTAGAGAGGAATCTGTTGAGTGTAAGTATGCATAAAACCTAAGTTGGTACTACTATGTGAAGGGTATAGTGTGTTCAGGGAGGATAGAGAAAAAAAGAATGTGGACAGGAGAGTTATTGATGATAGCCAATGAATTGCAACCAAAGAGAGTAGGAGTTCAACTGCAGGCCATTGAAAATAGCACATTTCAGGCCATTTGATGTGAGATAGTGGTGTAGAACAAAATATACAATTGGTTGCTTTTATAGACCAGGAAATGTAAACGATGATGGAGATAGTATGCATCAGAAAATAAGTTCAATGAGTGGAGGGTGTTGTAATTATTATGGGGGATTTCAACTGTGGGAACATAGATTGGAAGCTGGAGAGGACACATAGGAGGACGGAAATGGAATTTATGCAGTTACTAAGGGATAATTACGTGAGACAGTATGTGATGAAATATACTAGGGGTTTGAGAGTGCTAGATCTAGTAATTGCACCTGAGAATTTGAATATAACCAATATGACCATATTGCCACCAATTGGTGAGAGTGATCATATGATAATATGACCTGAGAAAAACTGCAAGGGCTGGATGTTGATAATTCATGGGAAGTGGTAAAGGAGTGTTTGAGGGGAGTAATGGCAGACTGCATACCTAGAGTCAGGAGAGTAAATCAAGTGGAAGTTAAATGGATGAATATCATCAGTAAGCTGAAGCTACAAAAAAAAAAAAAAAATGGAATTCAAGAAGAAAGGTGACCAGCAGGCACATGAGCAGTGCAAAGCACAGGCCAGAATGGTAACCAATGTGATAAGAAAAGCAAAAACAGAGTATGAATAAACAAACACATGTAATAACCACAGTAATAAGTTTTAATGAGTAAATATTTCATCCAAGTATCTTAGGACATCGTCAGTACAGTTAATTCAAACCATACTAAGAATAACTTACAGTTAGGGCTCATGATTACAATGGTATATCCCAATATGTATGCAGTAGCATGTTATAGAATTAAATTAAAATAGATCTGGAGGGGGGGGGGAGATCTGGTAGGGGGAAAAATTATATATGCTATCTTAAAATAAGATAATATATATAAAATAATTATTTTACACAATTTTGTATGACAATTTTCCATACTTTAGGAATAGCAAGAACATCATTACAGTTTAGATTTGGTCTGTGAAGTAGGGCTTCAGCACTTTCTTTATATAAACGTTCATGTTTATATAAAGATATGTAGAAGTTTTGTTTTTTCCCAATGGATCCTATGGTTTGGGTTTTCAACTCCATGTTGTGCGAGGCCAGATTTCTGTGGTTTGATGAGACGGATATGGTCTTGATGTTCTAAAATGCGTTTATGAACAGATCTACCTGTCTGTACATAGTAAGACAATTTACAGGAGCATGGAATCTCGTATACGCCATATAGCATCAGAGGTGAGAGTTTGTCTTTAGGAGAAGGTAACAAGTTATAGATCTGATTGATTGGTTTGTAGGTAATAGCAAGTTTGCATTTCTTTATAATTTTTGAAAGACGTTTGGAGATGCCTTTGACATAAGGTATGGGAATCCTATGGGTTTCTTCTTGTCTAGGTTGATGTGTGGGGAAGTGACTGATGATTTTTTGAGTTGTTTTAATATTGTATCCATTTAGTATGGCTGCATTTTTGATTATTTCCAATTCTTGATTTAGAGATTCTTCAGAGGAGCAGAATCTGTGTGCTCTGGTTACTAATGATTTAATGATGCCAAATTTTTGAGATGGATGATGAGCAGAAGAATTGTGAATGTTGCAACCTGAAAATGTCAGCTTGCGATAGACAGAAGTGGAGATGGAACCATTTCCATCTCCACTTCTGTCGCATCAAATCTCCCTGTGGAGATTTGATGCGAGGATGAAGAAAGTTTATTTTGTCTAGAAACAGTTGTAGTTCTTGTTTGGAATGATCCCAGACAGCAAAGACATCATCGACATATTGTAACCAAATTTTTGGTTTGGGTTTAAACGTGAAAATTTTTTCTTCAAGTATTCTAGAAACAGGTTCACCTTTATCAAGAGTTGCCTCAGTCCTGAAGATACTTCAGGTGCAAACTTTGTTTGCTTATACTTGAAGGATTAAACTAAATTTATTATAGTCTATCCAAGTGGGAAAAAATTCCAACAACTTTCTCTAAATCCAGAGTAATTTAATAATAAGGTGAGACACCTTTTGGCAACTCATATAGGTAAATATGACTTCTCCATTGCTTCCACCTTAGTGATACTAAGGTGGAAGCAACCTGGATCTGGCTCCCACTGACGAGACCTCAATAAAAGTTGAAACTGGTCCGGATAGTGATCCTTCCCTTAATGCATAGTATTATACATGTCTGCAAGGAGATGTGCTTTGCATTATGGGAGATACTAAGACAAGTAGTGATAAGAGCTTGGTCCACCTCTACCATAAGTTGCCTCAGTCCTGAAGATACTTCAGGTGCAAACTTTGTTTACACTTGGATAAAGGATTAAACTAAATTTATTAAACGTTGTTTGTATTTCTCTGTTGTATCCGTAAAGTTTTTCCATTAAGATTTCTAATGTAAAAACTGGGTCAATGCATGATCGTCCTTTTCAGAAGCCATTTTGTTCTTCACAAAGTCTACATGTGATTAAGTTTTGAAGTTAATATTCATGCATATAACTTATTACCAGTATTTATTAGACTTATTCCTTTATAGATTTCATAGTTGCACTTATCACATTTTTTTATATAATAGAATGATAATTGCCTTACTCCAGCTTTGTAGGATTTTTTCTAAAATTCATCTCAGATCCTAAAATAAAATTATTACATCGAAATCTTTAATAATGTACACAAATTAACTTAGCTTTTAGATGAAAAAAAAATTAAAGCAAATTCTTTTCAGGCTAACTTTTTTGTTAATGTTGGTAACATTGGTAGTTTGCAGAAGGAAAAGTAAACATTTAGTTGCAACATCCCAAACATGTGAACAGTATTCTGAGGATGGATGAATTTGGGATTTGTATGGAAGTAGTTGCACGGATGAAAAATACCATCTTGAGTGGAAGAGAATATCTAGTTTTTCAGTGGCAGATGAAGCTATTGTTGTGATGTGTTTATACGAGACAGGATGGAGGTAAATGTCAGTTGAAGGTAGGAGATCTGATACTGTCTGATGATTTTTGTATTATTGAGGGTAAGGAAATGCAAGTTGAGGTCCCTTTTGTGAGAGTAAAGGCAATACTGCATTTTGGTGGATTGAAGGTGACCAGGTTATCCTTGCTCCATTGAAGAATGCTTTGGAGCCTGATGTTTAAGATATTGGTTGTAGATGATCTTCAAGCTTGGGATGTCTGAGCTTTACATGATTTGTTGAAAGCATAGGATAAATGGAGTGTACTGTCATCAGTAAAGCTGTGAATAGGATTAGTTGCGATTGAGACTAGTTTGTTTATGTATAGAAGAAAGATGTAGATGTTAGAGCAGACCCTCAGGCACTTCTGCATTGGTGGTGAAGTTCAAAAAGAGAGTGCCATCAACTATGACATGCAGTGATTGACCAGAGAAAGCTGGCTATTCAATTACAGAGGGTAGTAGGTAGACTGAAGGAAGGCAATTTGTTTAGTAGGCTTTGATGCCAAATGTGATCAGAAGCTCTGGAAATGTTAAGGGTGACAGCACAAGTTTCTCTGAACTTTTACATGGTAAATATCCAGTGGTGGGTGATGTAGGCTAAGAGGTAATTCTTAGTAATTTTCTCATGTCTTTTTTGCTGAAAATTTACAGGAGGCATATGATGTTTCATTGCTGGCATGGTTGGAGGTGATTTGCTATCACCATCTATGTAGGAGCTGGAAGGCAAAGAGTGGTGCCAGGAGTTAGCTTTGTCTTCATGTGCAGAGTAAAAGTTGCATCTAATAGATCAAAGATATTGTAAAAATGGAGACGGAATTTGGATGGATAGAGATACAATTTGCATTAGGTCACATGGACAGGAGGTGAGTTTTCTGCTGTTGGCTTTTATGAAGTCAGAATTGGATTTCTGTTGTTTTGCATTTATTGTTTTTATTGCAAGCCAATTGCAGTAAGTTGAGTGAGGATAATTTCAGTGACTTAACTCAGAGCATGTGTTTGGGTTAGAAAAGCAGAAACAATAGTCAGATAATGGAAAGAAAGAGTAGTTCTGGAGGTCCTTCTACCTTTTGTAGTGTCAAATGACATGAAGCTGGGAGTGGCTATAGGGAGGACTTTCTGTGTGAGAAGAAACTTGAACAAGATTATGATTTGGATTATTAAGAGGTATTAAGTGTTAAAAAATAATCTCTCTCTCTCTCTCTCTCTTTTTTCTGCATATTTATATAATTCAGAGCATAAGTTATCTTCCATTAGTGATTTTTCAGTTTTTTTTTTTCTTTTCCATCTAATTTCTAATTCATCCATTATTATAAATTTATCATTTCCATTATCTGTTTGCTAGATAGTCTTGTTATCAGTCCATAATAACTGAATAAAAATTTAGAAATTTTGTTGTTTTAAGTTTCCTGCTAGATGGTTCAAAGTTTTATATGCATTGGTTTTATTTTATATATATTATTCTAAATAGAAAAAAAATCTATTCCATGATTGTCAATCATTTTCTAACTTCTCTCTGTTTACATGACTCATATTCTTTTGTGTTTTATAATGTCTTGTAGTCTTTTTCTGTTTAATCATTTATGGTATATTTTATTTTTTATTTTCATTATTTCATTCATCCCACATATTTTTATGGGATGATATAATTTTTTTTCTTTGTATGTATATATATATATATATTGTTTCATTTGATATTTTTATAAAAAAAAAACATGAGATTCCTGATGTGTATTCTGCAGCAGTGTACAGGATACTGTGATGGTACTGCATTGAAGGAGGGAAAGGATGAAAACTTTACATTATTACTAATTTCCTGTTGATAGTTTTCCTCCAAATTAATCTGCTATTAGTTAGGACTCCAACAGTGGTGGCCGTACATAAGCACTGCGACACTGCAGCACCCCCAAGGAAAAAATGAAAAAATTAAAATTTGTTTGTGTTTATAAATAATAACAATGCTTACAACATTATATAAATGCAATACAACATGTTAAAGGTTACGGCTTATGTTTTGACATTGATTGAATAGTTAATAATTGTAATTGTTCGATTAACGCTTTAGATTACGAAACAAATGCACTGCGATCTGACGCCGATAGTTTGCGCTTGTCATTGCACGGTTACGTCATTCCCAACTGTAACTGCTCAAACGGCAGTGTATTTTTAGTATGTTTACGTGCCTTATTTCTGTGAGATATGAAACGTTTATTATTGGTGCGTGTACGTGGGGAACTATTTTTTGTAAATCTTATTTTATTTTGCTATAATAACACATAATTATTTATTTATTATAGATACAAGGCTGAATTATGACGAGTGTCACTGTTGAAAATATGAAAAAAATTATATTTTTTCAATTATTGTTACAGGAAACAAATGCACTGCGATCTAACGCCAATATTCGTTTGCACTTGTCATTGCTACTGATACAAAACTTTTATTATTGGTGTTTGTTTGTGGTGAGGATGAAATATTTTTAAGAAAGCAATTTTTAATATGGAAATTTATTTATTAATAAATTCATTACTGATTAGGATTCTTTTTTTTTGTATATGCAGCACCCCCCACTTAAAATTTTCACCAGCTGCCACTGGACTCCAATATTATCACATCTTATATTTTGGTCTTTCAAGGTACTTAGAATCATATCAGTTCACTTAAATCTTAGTCTTTCCTCTGGGTCTTTGTTCTGCATCCTAACATCATACAAGTTTTTCTAAATTAGAAAAAAAATCTATTCCATGATTGTCGATCATTTTCTAACTTCTCTCTAAGATAATGACTCGTATAACTTTTAACTTTCCTCTCCCATACTACCTGAAACTAGTTCTGCTCATGCACTTCATTTCAGTATTCAGTGATTTTTAATGCGATTCTATCGTTGATGTCATCTGGTCACTTCCCTAATTTTTCTCAGAGCTCTGATATCTGTTGTCTCTAGTCTTTGATCAGCTGTTGATATTTCTCACCCAGCTCTCTCAGTTTTATAGGTTAAAATTGGTTAAATTTTAACCAGCTAGTTTGGTGTTCTAGCTTATTTTTTTAATATTTTCTTCCATATAAATTTATTCAGCTGGCTTCCCACCATACCAGCTTTGCTTATTCTATCATCTGTTTCCATATTTAGTTTTCCATCTTTATTCAAGCTTATGCTTTAATAGCTGAAATATTTTACTTATTCTATAGGTTTCCCATTCCAGATACAGCTTTTTCAGTGTTCTTCCAGTTTTTGTAATTTTCAGCAATCCTTTTATTGTTAATTTTTATACCAAATTTGTTGCAGCAGTTATTCAGTTTAGTTAAGGAATCCTGTAGGATAAACTTGTACTGGATTTATTTAAGAGCTTATCAGCATCTGCATAAAGTAAAAAGTTGAGTTGAATATCTCCAATTTTCATGTCAGGCTAAATGATATGAAAATCATTCACATCATTCCTTCATGATGTGATCTGTATAAATGATGAGTAACAGTTGATAGTGCACATCTCTGAAACTTGATTTTACATTATTCAACTAAGCTTTTTACTTTATGCAGATATTGTTAAACTTTTAAATAAACCACCTTCCTCTCTCAATTCTAACTGCTAACTTATAACTCAAATGTAGACTACGTATTGTTCGATATAACATACCATTTATACCATATAATTGTAGTATTTTGAACAGCTTATCATTATGCCTTTTCTATATTTACAAAACCAAAATACAGCTCCTTGTTATATTCTCCTAATTTCCCATTAAAAAATAATGAATCCTTATTTGGCTTGAACCAGCCTATTCTATGCCAAGTTTTCTTTACACATAATTGTGGAAATATGCTTATTTCCACATTAATGTAAGTATATTTGCATAAATATTACTTGAAATACTCAGGAAAGAAATTCCTCTATAATTCTCACATTCAGTTTTTTTTTTTTTTTTTTTTTTCATTTTAGATTAGCTGCTTTATTGCAGAATTAATTGGGTTTCTTGTGAAGCCAAGTTAATAACTCTCACAGGCCATTGATCATAAAAGGAAATAGGAAATTATGTTAAAATAATAGTAGGTTATTCATTCTTTGTATGAATTCATTTTCCTTCCTCCAGGTATAATCAGCATGTTATTTTGCAGTTTCACAGATGAAAAATTATCTGTATATTAAGGAATAGGATGGGAGAGAAATATTCAGTTACTGAGAAATCTTACAAATAAAATGCATTTTCCATCAAACATTTCTATTTTAAAATATCATAAATTATTTTTCTCTCTGTTTTTAGAAATATCAGTTGAATCTAACATGCCTCATTCTGGTGCCATAGTTGAAGATGAAGAAGTAATTTTAAATACTGAGTGTTGTCCTGTTTGTCAACAGCGTATATCTGTAGAAGAGAATGAATTGCACATTACCACTTGCCTCAAGAAATTTGAATACCGATTGCAAGTAAATGAAATTGTTACCCAAGATGTTGAAATAACATGTGGTATATGTCAAAAAAACATTTCACATATGACTGTGCAAGGCAGAAATCAGCATCTTAACAGGTATTTTGAATGGATTATTATGTTCAGATTTGTTTTTAGTTAACTGTTGATATAGGAATAGTGATATTCTTTTATTACTTTTGAAAAATATTCATCATTATCAGTTACCTGATATTTTGGCTGATATTGGTCATAGTATCATTTATCTTCAAGAAGTACATGATACCATGATAGGACCAATTTGAGTTCATTTGGGTTGTGAACCCAAGACTATCAGAAAAATTCTTAATACATCTCCTGCAACTGCCTAACTTAATAAAGATTTTAATAATGCAATCACGTTGCCTTACATCAAGAATGTCACAGACAAAGTGACTAGTTGCTCCACTTAACATAAAAGTGGCTTTTTTACCTTTACAAAAAATGTCAAGATTCCTACATCCACCAGAAGCAGAAAGTAATAGTGACAGTGACTGATTTGAGAATTGAAGTTGATGAACTGGAAGTACTCAATATATTGAAAAATATCAATGTTAATATAGCAGTGGGTTTGGAGGGTAGGTCTGCTTGTGTGCTATGAGAATGTGCAAGTGAATTGGCAGTGCCTCTGACGAAGTTGTTTAATCTAAGTCTCAGCTCTGGCAAGTTGCCAAGGGAGTGGAAAGAGGGTAAGATAGTTCAATTATATAAAGGTGGCTCTAAGACAGAAGTAGCAAATTACAGACCAGTTAGTATCTCTGAAGTTTGCTTTAAATATTGGAAAAGTTAGTTAAAAGTTTTAAAAGAGGTAAACCGTGAGTAGACATAACTATACATAATAAATAACGGAAAAACTCACGTAGAAATATTATTTAATAGTATAATTTTCGCCTGTGTGTCACAGGCATCTTCAGTACAATTAAGCTCAAAATTAAACACTTACTGACAATTCCAAAAAGCGCCACCTAAGTAGCTGGTGTAAGATAACTAAAAAGGTCAATAACTTTCCTAAAAAAAAAAAAAAAAAAAAAAAAAAAAAAAAAAAAAATTAATACAATAAAAAGTTAGGAAAGATTAGCTGATTTGTAAAGTACTATCTCCCATAAAGGGGATAGACATAAGCCGTCGGATCTGTTTAAGTTAGGAGAATGGAGTAGAGTTTCACATGCTTCTTTATAAAGGTGTTCCATGAGAAACTGACTTTTGTGAAGAACTCTTGTCTTTCTCCAATGAACTCTGTGTCTAGTGAAGATGGCATGTTCTGCAAGTCCAGACTTTTCAGGTTTAAAGTATTCAATATAAGATTGGTGTTCTTCTAGCCGAATGGAGGCAGATCTTCCCGTTTGTCCGAAATAACATAATCCACAAGAGCACGGAATCTGGTAGACACCTGGATGATTAAGATGTGGAAGCTTGTCCTTTGGAGAAGGACAAGCTTCCACATTACTATCCCTTATATACAAGGCATCAGTGAACGTATAGCAAAAATTTTAAAACCACTGAATATTTTTGTTGCCTTTCGACCGTTTAGAAAAATCTCCACCTTTCTCGCTTCTCCAAAGGACAAGCTTCCACATCTTAATCATCCAGGTGTCTACCAGATTCCGTGCTCTTGTGGATTATGTTATTTCGGACAAACGGGAAGATCTGCCTCCATTCGGCTAGAAGAACACCAATCTTATATTGAATACTTTAAACCTGAAAAGTCTGGACTTGCAGAACATGCCATCTTCACTAGACACAGAGTTCATTGGAGAAAGACAAGAGTTCTTCACAAAAGTCAGTTTCTCATGGAACACCTTTATAAAGAAGCATGTGAAACTCTACTCCATTCTCCTAACTTAAACAGATCCGACGGCTTACGTCTATCCCCTTTATGGGAGATAGTACTTTACAAATCAGCTAATCTTTCCTAACTTTTTATTGTATTAATTTTTTTTTTTTTTTTTTTTTTTTTTTTTTTTTTTTTTTTTTTTAGGAAAGTTATTGACCTTTTTAGTTATCTTACACCAGCTACTTAGGTGGCGCTTTTTGGAATTGTCAGTTAGTGTTTAATTTTGAGCTTAATTGTACTGAAGATGCCTGTGACACACAGGCGAAAATTATACTATTAAATAATATTTCTACGTGAGTTTTTCCGTTATTTATTATGTGTAGTTAAGTTAGTTAAAAGTAAAATTCAGGGAAAGGTGGATAGAAATATGATACTTTATAGGGGGAAGCATGACTTTGCAAAAGGTAGGTCCTGCCTCAGTAATTTATTCATATTTTATAATAAGGTGACAGTGGATTTGGATAAATGAAATGGCTTGCAAAGGCATTTGACAGAATTTCACATGGAAAACTATTACATGAGTTGGAGCAAATGGGAATTAATATGAGGCTGGTGGCATGGATAGTAAGTTGGCTGATGGATAGACATTAGAGGATTGTGTATGGTGGAGTGGAATCAAGGTGAATGAGGATTGACTAGTGGGGTGCTCCAGGACTCTACTCGTTAATTTGTATATTAATGATATATAGCGGAAGTTTTGAGGGATGTATTCAGTCGTTTCTGATAATGCAAAACTAGGGAGGGAAATAGTTCATAAAGATGATGCAGATATCCTGCAGAATGATTTAAATAAATTGGCAGTGTGGGGTAAAGGACAATGGTTGTCAGTTTAATGTTGCAAAATGT
This sequence comes from Typopeltis vanoorti, assembly GCF_054136105.1. Classification (NCBI taxonomy): domain Eukaryota; kingdom Metazoa; phylum Arthropoda; class Arachnida; order Uropygi; family Thelyphonidae; genus Typopeltis; species Typopeltis vanoorti. The sequence goes on along the minus strand of NC_143555.1, from coordinate 69,332,446 downwards.
GAGGTAATGTACTTCAGGATGAAAAGATTATAATAATACAGTGTAATCATATTGATAGTACTAGATTTCAGGAAATTGATGAGACTAGGGATCTGGGGAGGTGACGGTGGATAGAGATTTGAAATTCAAAGTACATATTGCAAGGGTTGGCAAAATAGTTTAGAGGATTACTTGAATGTTGAAGAACACATTGAAAAGTAAAGATATGGAGTTCATTATCCCTGTTTCGACCATATGTTGACTACTGTGTACAAATTTAGTCATCTTCATTTTTGGGGAATCAGGAAATGTTGGAGAGATTCAGGGATGAGTGACCAAGCTGGTGACAAGTCTGTGGAATGCTCCATATGGGGTGACAGAGACTGAAGTGTGCATCGAGGTAGCTGAACTGAAAGCAGAGTTTAGCTGACAAATGGAGGAGATGGGATATGATAGAAACTTATAAGTTACTAAGGGGATTCTATAAGATTAGCACCAAAGAAATTCCTGAAGACATGAAGAGTAGGAGAAGAACAAGGGGGTGACACTTGGAAGTTATCTAAGAATGTGGTTAGTAAGGATGTGTGGACTAGGTTCTTTATTTGAAGAGTGGTGAATGAGCAGAATGGATTGCCACAGATTACTTATTTACAGTTTCCCAACTGTAAATAAGTTTAAATAGCTGTGTGAATAATGGGTTGTGTGGGTCTGCTACAATGAATCTTTTGACTTAATGGAGATATCCATCTAAATAATAATGATAATGATACAGTGAATGGGATAAAACTTAGACAATCTGGAAACTGTACTCTAGAGACTACACCTGGAATTTTGTTATAGCACTGCATGCCTCCAGTAAGCAGGGTGGTCATCTCGCACAAGGCAACAAAATTCATCTTTTCCTAAAAACATTTAGACACCCATCAATGTGAAGTGAACTCATAGTGTGTTATTTGGAGTGTTGGTAGGCCATCCACTTGGCCAAACAGACCATCATTCTGTTTGTTTTATTTGCTCATAGAAAGAAGATGATATAACATCTGCTTTCTATGACATAACAATGCTCATTATGCAAAGAGAGCTCTGAAACCTTGCTGTGTCACCCTAAGACTACAGTTATGTCCTTCCTGGAAAATTGTTGTTCTCCTTAATGTTGATTAGTTAATATATACACATATTCTTTTCTTCCAGTCATACAATGATACAGATACCTTTTTTTTTTTTAATGCATAAACTTGATAGGCAATTTATGCATTAAAATTTAAAATTACTGTATGTTATTTTATTAACTTCCTGACACATATTTGGTTTTCTTTTTCTCCTAAAAACTTGAACTTCTGAATTGATTAGTCAGACTTTCTAATTATGCATGCATGTTCTGTTTTTTATACTTCTCCTTAATCTTATTAAGGTGTTCTCTCCACACCCCCACCTTCCATACTAAATTTGTTTCAAAGAAACAATGTCCAAGTTTGAAAAGGAAGTTGCCCTTTAAAAGTTATTTATGGAAGCATAAACATATACCAATTTGACCATGATGTTTTCATTCTCCTAATTAGTTGTCTCATTATTATTATTAGTATTCGGCCTCAATGGAGTCACAAGACTCATCGTGGGAGGCCCATCCTAGAAAACAGTATCATACCACTCCTTGAACTCATTGACCATTTGTACTCTCACCGCTATAAGACAATGCTTTCCATGGTTCAACCACCCTCCATGCAAAGAAACCACTCATCATCCTCTTACTCACAACTTCCTTTTGTAATTTCCAGGGATGGCCCCTTGTCCTCACTCCTGTTTCACTAAATGAAAGAACTCCTCAGTGTTAATCCTGTAACTACCCCTCAACAGTTTAAGTCTCGATCATATCACCTCTCCTTCTATGTATCAAACTCTGCAATCCACATTCTCTCAGCCTATCTTCATAACTAACATTGTACATTTCTGATACCATCTTTGTTATCTGCCTTCACTCTTTCCATGGTTAATTTATCCCCTTCAAATCCTGGTGACCAAATTTGAGCACAATAGTCCAAGTGTGTGTGATCAAGGCTTTATACAATGGAGTGACAACTCTTTTATTTCTGTTGGTTATTATCCTTCTCAGTATTGCAGCAGTCCTCTGGATTACCTTCATTACCTTTGCAATATGTTCCCTGAATTTCAGGTTTCAATCAATCACTACTCCCAGATCCCTTGCTTCCTCCAGTACAGTTCCTCCAACAGTATCAGCCACCCGTTGATGTATTCCAAACTTCAAGACTACATTTAGCTGCATTAAACTGATATCCCCATTTATTTGCCCACCTGTCCAGTTTATTCAAATCCTCTTGCAGGACTACCATATCTGCACTATTACTAATAACTCTTCCTAGCTTCACATTATCTGCAAACAACTGAATATCCCCCTGCAATTCCAGTACCGAACCCTGTGTGATTCCCACTTCTAACCTTCTACCTCCTTGATTCTGCTCCCCCATACACAACTCTCTGATACTTATCAGAGCCAATACCAAATCCAGTTCATTAACCTGACATCTAAACTCATGTGCTGCAACTTACATATCAGCTTATCATGCAGTACCCTGTCAAATGCCTTTTGTAAAATCCAAAAAAATGGCAGAATATGCTTTTCCCTCATCAACTGCTCTTGTTATATTATAATCATATTACTTAAATAAGAGCGCCCCTTAACAAATCCATGCTATCTCACAGATAACATTACCCTAATTTGCTCAATGCTGTAAATGATCCCTCACTAATTTCTTCAAGAGATCTTAACAACTACTGATGAAATACAAACTGGTCTATAGTTTGACACTTCCAGTTTGCTACTGCCCTAACTTACCCTCCTTCCATTCCTTGGGTACCTTCCCCATGGCCAGACCTTCATTGAAAAGTCAGGGCAATGGAGCTGTCAGTTCTTTACCTTATCACTCTTATCACCTTACACTTTGCTACATTAAACTGACACCCATTTTCCTTTGCAAAAAGTGGCTAAAGCAGCTCATCAGACTGCCAGTATCCAAATCATCCCACAAAATTTTGACATCATCTGTATTAACTATTGCTCTACCCAATTTTGCATCATCAGCAAACAACTGAACAGTTCCTCTCAGATCCTTTCCTATATCATTAATGTAAGAATTAAACAGTAGTAGCCCAAGAACAGAGCCCTGTGCCATGCCACTAGTCACAGGTCTTTCTTCTGGACTCTACTCCTGATTAAACTACTCTCTGATATCTCTCCATCAACCACTCTCTTATCCACTTCACTTTATATCCATCCCCGTACACTATAGCTTATTGATTAGAATTCCATGTGGCACCCAGTCAAAGGCTTTTTGCAAAGTCCAGCAGTTTAATTGTAAACTCATTAACTGTAAACTAATTAATTGTAAAAATTAATTGTAAACCAACTTCTGTACCTTGACAATAACTCTTGATATGCTGATCGTTCGGTAATTTGATTAAACTATGTGGTCAAAGGCACTGACAATTCCCTAGCACCTAAACATTACATTGGTGGGATTATGCTAGAAGAAACTGAAAGCTAGGGATCGTGGAGTTTTAGTAGATAGGAAGTTGAAATTCAAAGGCCATATAGCAAAAATTGCAAACACAACTCGCAAGTTAACTGCAATTCTGAAACAAACTTTGACATATAAAGATACGGAAATCATTTACAAGGCTTGATAAGACCTTGCTTAGGATAATGTGTACATGTCTGGTTTTATGGTTTGTGATGATTCTAACACAGTAGAAAGAGTTGCAAAGGGGAGTGTTAAAAGTGATATCAGGATTGTGGAATGCTAATTATGAAGATAGTTTGAGAATTTGTAGACTACAAACACTAGCAAACATGATGATATGACTGAGACTTTCAAACCTCTGAAAGGTTCATACAGGATATTAGTAAATGGAATTTATCATTTTATGGAGGGTAGGGAAAATACAAGGTTGCATTCTTGGAAGTTGTGAATGAATGCCATCAAGAATGGAGTTTAGAGACAGATTTTTCCCTCAGAGAATGGTGTGCGATTAGAATGGATTACTATTGGAGGTGGTCAGTGCAGGTAGTATGAATGAATTCAAGAATAGGTATGACAGCTGGTATGGGTAATATGTGGCTTCTGTACCCCTGGTGATGAGTCAGGGAGGACTCATCATCAGGGATACAGTCTCAAAATTGTAAAAGCGCACACATAAAAATATTCAAAAACAATGAGTGGAAAAAATTAGACTAAAAGCCTATAGTCCTATGAGGGGCATCCTATATTATAGCAGGAGGCCTAAAAGGTGCAATAATTAGTTTCCCAAATCTTGGAAAGTTTTACAAAATCATATTTATTAAGATTATGCTGAATTACCAAATCTGCTCTCAAGTTTATATTTGTTGCTGTGAAGCATAGTCATTTTTTTCCATTGGATTCTGTGCAAGGTATCCTCAAACCCGAACTCTGACAAGATGCGATCTGTGTACTGCTTTCAAACCTCTTCTGAAGCCTAAGGATCCACTCCCTCCTTGTTGCAAATTATTTTATTATGGTCAAACTGGGAGATCTGCCTAGAAGAACACAAGAAATACATTTGCCACCACCACCACGGCAGTCAGTCTGGTATAGCTGACCATGCTTTGGATACTTTGAACAGAATCAAATGGTGAAAAAAAACTACTGTACTTTATCTAACAAATACAAACTTGAAATACTTTTTCTCAGAATCAGCAGCAGATTTGGTAAACCAGCCTTATCTTAATAAATATAATTATGTTAAACTTCTCAAGATTTGGGAAACTTTAATTCTTAGGCCTCCTGCCCAACAGTTAAAGTTAGCCAATAACACCCATAGAGAGCATTGTTGTGTCCTGAATAATCAAAAATTGGGACAAATGATTAATTTTATTCAGGAACAACTATCTTTAATTGTAGGCAGAGAATGTTGTTCTTTGGCAAGGAAATAAAAACGTACACTATAACTTTAAGGCAAAACTGAAGAAATGTTTAGCATAAGAAATGTGAGACTTAACCCGTTTGTACAGAGTCAAATAGAGGAATTTATATAAGATTATAATTTAATTAGAGTATCCCATTCTATATATTGTATGAAAGCAAGTTGAGTGTAAGCTAAAGTTCAAGGGTCACACTTTAGCCGTCCAGAATAACGTATGGCCTAAGGGAAAGAGAAATTATAAGGAAAGTGAAGCGAGAAAGCATTCTCGGAAGAATGGCACACGCATGTGGATGAGTGCTGTGTGGTAAAACGTAGCTAAGCGCGAGAATCTCCAAGGAAAAAAGGGAAGAATATAAGGGTCAAGCTCCCCCCACACGGGGCTTTTTGGTTCCTGTTTCCTGCGCTCGTGGACGTTGGCTCGTGCTCTCCACCAACCTGAAGATTCCGGATATAGAAGTTGTGAGAGGCCTATCGATGTTTGCGAGGCAAGGCTAGCTATCTCTTCATAACAGAGTAGCTAAGCCATATCGAGTGACCGGTAATCCAGATGTGTGCCTGCAGTACCAGAGAAAGTCCAGAGTGGCACATTGCCTTATCGACTCGGGAAACCAGGCTGTGCTGTTATCGTAAGCGATCCGGAGAATCGCAGAACAAAGGTACCTTGATGTCCAGACAAGGCTGATTATAGAACAGAAAGTCATTCCATGGGATGGTAACGTAGAATGTTAAAGTATCTGACTTCCAATTAAAGATTTGAGTGACCGCTATAGGTTAATTTGTGTATGGACATGCTGTAGAGAACTTCAGAGATTATCCCAATTTGGCAGTGACCTGTCCATGTTTTGAAGAATGTCTCCCTAGAAGGGATCTGTGTGTGAGATAACTGAGACATATTGTGAGATATGAGTAGTGATCAGAGAGTGATTGAAAAAAAATGTTAAATTAAGCCAGAAGTTTATATGTTTATAGAAAACTCTGTGGATCTAGTTATTATGCATGTATTCTTGTGTTAGTAATGATATCAGAATTTTACTAGGAAAGTGATTATGTTAACCATGTACTTTAATTTTCTCATGTATATCTTTTAAACCTAAATAAATATGTTTTATAACATTCGCCTGAATCTAGCCTGTCTTACGAATTCAAATAGCCACTCATAAAATTATTATCGAACCTAGCGGGAGGGATATATGAACATAGTTTGATTCTCCAGACCACGACTGCATGCAAAGACAAAGTGAATTGAGATTAGTTGAATTAGTGTTAGAAAGTACATCACTGTGTAATACTCTGAGAGAACCATCTTGGATGAGCGTCTCATCTATCCTATGTATTGGCTGGCACAGCAAAAATATAAATTCGTCAATATTTAACAGGCGGACTGTCTCAGAGGTAATATTTTAAGGCCTTGTCCCATACTTAGACAAAGCCCTTATGAATGAAAGAATTACACATGACTAAACTTAAGCGTAGCCTGAATTTTAGTTTGTTTAAGGATAGAAGGGTGATAGCTGATTTGCTAGATTTATTGGAAAACTATTACAGAAGCCAGAAGGGAAATAACTGTGTATGAGTGAGTAGTGAAACATACAAATATATATAGATAGTAAAGGTAATAGAAGTGAAAAAGGTATATAACAGCATCCCTCTGTGGGTGTTTTTATGTGTGCTTTTACAATTTTGAGATTGTATCTGTGACAAAGATGAAATAAAGGATCCAATAAACTTGTATTTTGTTGTTCCTCTGTGTTGTATTCATTCCATTAAACCTAATAATGGGACTTCTTTCTTTTAAGGTTACACGGTGGTCAGCATTCATAGTCAAGAATTTATGGAGACACAACACTCTGTATCGAGGTCATCATCAGGAAAACATACATATGGACAGGATACAAGCTACATAAAACTATACTGTACAAAAGTAAGATGAATCTTAATGTTGGTTAATCATTTACCCTAGCCTGACCTCTGGTGGGAAAAAAAACTACATTAAACAATTTCTAAAATACTCTTGTATTAAGATTTTCTTCTCTTTAGGGGTTGTTCTGGTTGCTCTACAGGTTGAAGATGGGTCCTTCAAATTCTTGGAATAATTAATCCATCATGATGTTTCAGCATTTCACAGGCTTCTTTGAATTTTCTTTTAAACCAGGTTTTGGTGCTAGTGTAGGGACTTTGGTGCCTTTCCAGTCAGTTCTTCAACCCATAAATTTCTCAATTTTGCAGGGGTTTGAAGATTGTCTTAATATTGTATTTAAGTGGTGGTCTATCTATTTTTTTCTGAAATGCTCCTAACGTATGGTATGGCTATGGAATTCTTGTAATATTTTTTGCTTTCAATGGCATTTTTATGGAGGATTTTGTGAACTGTTTTTTTTTTTCTGTAGCCATTTTTCTTCTGTTTGAGATTGTTCTGGATGCTCTACAGGTTGAAGATGGGACCTTCAAATTCTTGGAATAATTAATCCATCATGATGTTTCAGCATTTCACAGTGTAGGTTTTAATTAATTAATTATTCTTCAACCCGTATAGCTTCCAGAACAATCCCCAAACAGAAGAAAATCTTAATACGAGAGGACTTTAGAAATTGTTTAATGTAGTTTTTTTTTTCTCCACCAGAGATCAGGCTAGGGTAAATGATTAACCAACATTTAGATTCATCTTACTTTTGTATAGTGTAATGTCATGTAGATTGTATCCTGTACATAAGTATGTTTTCCTGATGATGACCTCAATATAAAGGTCGAAATTCTGACGTGTGTTGTGTCTCCATAAATTCTTCACGGTGAAGACTAATAATGGGACTGTCTATATGGAGTCAACTGGATGAAGAGAAGTATTGGATTTGTGAATTTTTGGAGTTCCATGTGTTTGGGGTAGTTTAGCATAGGAAAGTTTCAGCTTATTAATGATTTCTTTTGGCCAAGAAGTAACTTTTTTTTTATAATTTGCAAACCCTTTCTCTTTGTGTATTAGTGGAATCAGGATTTGTAATCTGGAAAGTTATTGATTCTCACAATAATAAACATTATTATAACAAACTTGCTGACTATAATAAACAATGAAAAGCTCCTGACAGAAATCTGATAGACACAATTCTATTGGATTCATTATAGCAAACTGTATGGTATAACAGTTTGCTATAATGAATTTTCTTTATGCAGTCCCTATACCTAGAGTAAGAGGCAAAACCATATATAATCTTTTAAAATATTGTGCATTTTTTGTTTCATTCTAGTTTATTTCATTCTTGAGCAAAAGGGGAACTAGAAAAAAATATTTCCATCCTTTATATTTGGAACATATATGGAAAGATGCCCTGAATGCTAATTACAATTTTTACGCCATGTTTAGTGCACATTAAATTAGCAGTCCATAAGGATAATGGATAGCCATTTTCTTCAAGGACGAGTTTCATTCTTTAATCTATCCAGAGCATCTATAAAGTGCCTTGTTCTGCTCTTTTCAAACAGGGAGATGGTAATGTTAAAAAAAACTTAACCTGGAACT